>NC_082699.1:62818395-63131957 GCF_949987515.2 Delphinus delphis
ACTGCTTGCACATAAGTAAGCACTTAACACATGTTGCTGCTCTTCTTTAGAAGATAAATAAAACTCAGGGGTCTGCAAAAGAGAGACAAGAGTAACAGGTACCTGGCCCAAGTGAAGAAACAGTTCTCGAGACCTGAAGGAAGTTCTCTTTATGACAATGTTTATTGCATTAGTTTATTAATACACTATTGATATTACAGGCATTTAAGATTAAAGGTAAATAAGCCATGATCCCTGCCTTCAAGAGGTTTATACCCTAGAGCAAGGTCTCATCTCAGACTTACTAACATTTTGGGCCAGATAAATTTTTGTCGTGGGGCCTATCCTATGCATTGTATGATGTTTAGCAGCATCCTTGGTATCTACCTACTAGATGCCAGTATCACCCCCACGCCTGCCTCCCCCAGACCCTGCCACACACACACACACACACACACCAGTTGTGACAACCAAAATTCTCCAGTCATAGCTAAATGTGTCTTGGTTGAGAACCACTATTCTAGAGAGAGAGAGTGAAATGTATAGATAGGGAAGGGTTATGTTATAATAGGGGCTGTGGTCGAAATACCAATAGGGTAAAATGGGGGCATTAAGAAAGACTTTTCCTCCCTGTGAGTGTAGTTGGTCAAGAAATACTTCATAAAAGTGTTATCCCAAAAATTCATTGCCCAGTGTTTTTCCCATTTACGTCTAACCCTGAGGGAGTAAATGCTAAGGACAAAAATGCATGTGGATGTTTTTAAAAGTTATAATAATTCTGGTGGTGTAAAATGTAATAGCTACCAGTGCTTAACTTACTTCATGAGTTAATATGGGCTTTAGGAGAAACTATTTTAAGGCCAGAAGTCCCCAAATTTAAAGTTTGATACTGTAATCTATTACTATACAAGTGACTTTGGAAAAGTTATCTTGTTATTAATCAATACTTTCACACATCTAGTTTCTATGTGCTTTAGAGATACACAAAACTATGACTCGTATTAACCATACTCCAGTTGTAGAGTGAAGACATAAATATACAAATATTTAATAACCATATGGAATTTAAAAACTATAATGTGATTGGGTTTCATCATTCTCCAGTCCCACCCAGTTTCTAGAACTGAACTTTACATTGCACAACCCTCCACATCATCTCCTGGGAATTAAGGTCAAAAAAATCCTTTTTTTTTTTTCCCCCATTTAGTTGAATGAAGGGAGGGAATCCTTCCTTCTGGACCAATTTCATAGCATCATGCAATTCCAGGCTACAGTTCTCATATTGTCTTCGACCCTTGACGAAGGGCGATGATCAGTTCTAGTGGTGTGCAGGAAAGCCCCAGGGCCTGGTGGATTTCCTTCTTCTCGATGATTCATTGGCAGCTAAGATGGCAGTTGACAGATGGTCCATACCCTACTACCATGAAGCCACTCTGATTTAGCTTCTTCTTTAGGATGACATATGGTACTTCCTTGAATGACCCCAAATATTCACATATCACCTTGGTCCTGGCCATTCAGGCTGGGTAGCAATCCCAAGATGCTGGCTCTGCTGATATCTCCATGTGGTCCACCCATAGTTTCCCTTGAGTACAGATGCAGGAATTAAGAAGTGGATTATCTGATTCTTTTTCATTCTATTTTCAATTTTATTTTTAATAGCCTATATTTTATTTGGTACTTTCTTTAGATTCAAAAGCCTATTTTGAAGTATACAAATGTGAACAAACAATAAGTCTTTCTTAAATTCTTCATTCTTGTTCTAGAATCCTACTTTTACTCAAGGTAAGATTGAGGCCTCTGAATGACCAGGATAAAATTATTGGGACAAAAATGAAAGAAAAGAAAGTTCAGAGTTTAATATGGTAAGAATTTGGTTTTGCTATGTAAAAAGTACAGGAAGGTGCCCCAGAGAAAGTACTCTATGGGCTAGAGGGAGCAGAGCAGTCTTCTCAGATGAGGAAGGACTTCAGTTTGTTCTTTTCTGGTGGTAAGATTTTGGATAGATAGAAAGTCATGAGGAGGGGGCTAAGGGGCATTCTAGGCAGGAGGATCTGTATGAGAAAAGGTCCAGGGGTGAAATGTGTCTGGGAAGAGGCCAGCCCAATTCTAATCTGACTCTATATAACTGAAATTTAAGGAGAGTTTTTCCAAAGAGCCCTGATAGGCTTCTGATCTCAAGTCCAAAGACACAGATGTGAGTCTTTGCCACTCACTAGCTATGAGATATTGAGCAAGTCATTTAGTCATCTGCTCAGTATCGGAGTCTTCAGAAACAACTTATAATATATTCTGTTCTTCCCATCCCACAGAATCAAATGAGCTTCTGGCAAGAAAGAGCTCTGTGATTTCTCAAGCCCACTAGATGGGGAAGGCATCAGTTTGCTCTGGGAATACCATACTGTTAAAGGTGTTGAAACTATAGAACTTTTACGATGTCTCCATCTGGGAAATGAAATGAAGAATGAATTTTCTTTCTCAATGGCAACAAATGAAATTTGTAGCGAAGTTTCATTTCAAGTATTCTTTGCCCTATGTTCATTTTTTATTTGGGAGACCAAATTCTATGTCATGCCATCCAAGGTCCATCAAAGGCCCTTCCTGATCTGGCTCTGCTTTACAGCTCCAGCTGTGTGTGCCATCACTTTTGCATGCATGCCTTGCAGTCTAACTTTGGCAAACTATTTTAGATTCCTACAAAACAGCATACTAGTGTGTCTTTGTGTCTGTTGTTCCCTTTGCTTCAAATTCAGTTCCATTCCTTATCTTCTTGAACAGTAAATCTTCAAGAGTCAGCTTAAGTATTATCTCTAGTGTAAAACTTTATGTTAAGGGTCAGATAGTGAAGTCCTTTCTTCACATTTAAGTACTATCCTATTCTTAATTCAGTAATGCTAAAGGCAGTAAGATCTACCATTTATAAGATAACTGTTATGGGATGGACAATGAGTAAGGTACTTCATAAATGCTCTTGACAACATCTCCTGAGGCACTGCTTATATTTCTTTTGTATTTATATTAATATTTTTTACATTTTAGTATTTTAGGAATTATGGAGTTTTACAATCATGTGTACATTTAATATAGTTTTTTTCCTTTCCTTATAACGAATTATTAAACAACGTGTTTTAAAACCAACAATGCTTTAAAATCAAGGTACTCTAGCCTTATCCTTATTTCCCAGATTTGGAAACCGAGACACACAGAGGATACAGAGATGAACAAAGTGAAGCATGGGCTTGGGAGTGTTACTGGGCTCAAGTTCTTGGTTTGTCACTTTTAAAAATATGGGACTTGGGCAAATTACTTAACCTCTATACTCAAGTCCCATATATTTCTTTTAAGCAGTGAATCTCATTGTTTTGAAAATACTTGCTTTCTGTTACTGCAACAAAATCATGAACTTGTGAAGTGAAGGAAATAGCCTTGCTCATCTCTGTTCCCTCTGTGCTAGCCTGTAGACTCATGAGATAGTCATTGGATAAGCATCTTTTGAATGAAAGAAGTTATTGTTTTCTGTCACTGCCTATGTCACATTATTATAGCAAAAGCTTGAATATAACAGAAAATATTCCTTAGCACTTATTCCCCTCAGGAGATATGAGTAGCCAAAAAATTGGTTGCTGAGTGTTTAAACTGCTTAGAAAGAGAAAAAAGATGGAGGGAAGAGCTTTCTTAAGGACAAAACTACTTATTTTGTTTTGCCTGTTCCAGGAACAGAAAAGGCAGGAAACAGTGGAAGACAGAACTTTCTCATACTCTGCCCACCTTCTCCTGGGGGTGGGAGACTGCAGATCCTTCCTGGAACACCAGCATATGAAAAACAGCTGCAGTTTAAACATGGAAAAGCTAAGTTCAGTCTCGTTGGGAAGTAGTTTTGATTAACTGCAGAAAGAAACACCCAACTTAACTACTATTATTAAAACCTGCAGCAGGGAACAGAGTGGGTCCAAAGCTGCTTATTCAAAGAGGGGGAAGTATAGTTACATTTAAGCTGTAGTTCTCAGATTATTACTGATTTTTGGTTTTCATAATCCTTAGCTCTATTTTAACTTTATGATGAAAAATAATGAATAAGGTGAGCAGGGAATAAAAATTAAAAATAAATGAGTCTCTGTGAACTAAGGTTTAGCTATTTTTATTAAAGAATAACAAGGCATTTAAGGGAACTAGCAGTTGCTTTGAATTATCCACTAGTTGGAACAAACTCACATCAGAATAATGAGATGTTGGTCTATTACACAAGGCTCATAAGCTATTTGTAGCTTCTTTCCCAACATAAGATTTTTTTTCATAATTCACTTTAAATAGAATTCAAACACCAAAAGTCTGCCAGCAAAATCAAGGACTTCCTGTTTTGTCTTTAAAGTAAAATACAACTACTTTAAATAAAATTGTTAATGTCTTCATCATCCTTGTTCACACACTGCAGTCCAAACTGCAAAGGCTGGAGGACACATGCCAACTAAAATTGTTTCCTGAAAAAAATTAGGAATCATTGGCAAAAGTGACTTGAAAGAGTCTACAAATAGTATTACATCTGTCATACATTTTTTTCTTTTCTAAATTTACAAATGAGGATGCAGTGGTTCTGTGACATGTGTGTCAAAAACATGAGGTCTACAAATTTAGAAACAGGTGAATATCTTATGTGTTCCATGATTCTTGCCACACAGTGTATATGTTCAAAATTGGTTCTCTAACCCAGAGCTTTCCATAAAGTGTATCAGTTATACATGTGCTATAGATAGATATTGATGTCCGTGGGCCCTGGGGAAGAAGGCAGGGCCTAAGGTGGCCTAATCAGGGTGCCTTGTTTCAAACAGCAAGCATCCTCCTCCAATGTGTATACCTGTGACAAGAATTTGTGTATAAGTGATTTTTTGTGTGTAAGGAGAAACCTGCACAAGAGTGGGGGAAACAGGATATAGAAGGGACAGCAGCTGAGCAGGTGGACATTTCTTAGTGAAGTGCCAGACTCAGCTTGATTTTTCTGGGAGCTCTGGAGCATAAAATACAGCTCAGATTTTGTCTCACCTTAAAGTGAGAAAGCTGAACTTTCCTACTCCTGCAAAAGTCAGTCATTGGCTGTAGGCTGCCCCTGAGGGACACAGTTTACCAAGCACCACTGGCTCTTGGTAAGTGAGGGCAGTATGGGTAAAACAGCACAGTAGCTCAGGGGTAATCCTCTGAATAAATGTGCAGGGTGTGAGCTCTAAGAAGCAAAGCCCATAGACGTAGGAAGATGGGAACAGAACTGTAAAAGAGATCTAAGGGTTTCAAGGTAGGACAACTAAAGTCTCTATTATATCCTCTGGTTGTAGTCTTGAGGAGTGGGGTCTGGCGGTACTCCCTCACTGTTCCCAGTGGCAGCAAAAAATATGATGAGCAATATGTGGTCTCTAGTATTCAGCTTTGTTGTATAGAGACATGCTACCCACCAGCATCAGATCACCTGGGAACTTGGACGGAAATGTCGAATCTCAGGCCTCAGGCTGTATTTACTTAATCAGAATCTGGATTTCAACAAGATGCCTGGGTGATTTGTATCAACAATAAAGTTAGAGAAACACTAGTGTAGAACATGCTCAAATAAGTGCTTTGCCTCTTGACCATATTCCAGCAGCAAGCTTCAGAGTTGCCACCATAAATGAGAGATCCTGGAGCTGCTGGAGAATTTCATGTCCCAAGTGCCCAGGGAATATGGTGCACAGATAATATGTGCTGCATGCAGGAGCTCCGGGTGGGTGACACTCCATGAGGCAGCCACAAATATTTGCCTTCTCATATATTGGCCCCTGTTGTGCATTTGCAGCTAGTGTACCCATCTAGTAGCATCCATTCTCATTTGCAAAATTCATGCACATTTTGCAAGTTCAAGATATTTCATTGTTTAAAAAAATGTGAGGGAAAAGTTTGGAGCCAAAGTTCTTTTGAAGTATCCCCCAATTATTCAACATGGCATTTATCAAAACAACTATTAGAATCTTGAAATGTAATTTCAACTGTTATACACTTTTGAACAGTTCTAAAATTGGTTTAAAATGTTTTATTTACTACTTGGGTGAATGAGTTTTTTTGGTTGGTGATGACTCAAGAAGATTATAATCAGTGAGCCTTAGATTATGACTGGTGTAGAGTCATTGTGCTAGGCAGCCTCTAAGATGGCCCCAGTGATCCTCACTTCCTGGTATTCACACCTTTATCTACTCCCCTTTTGTAGAGTGTGGGCTGGACTCATTGATTCACTACTAAAAAATAGAATGTGGCAAACAGGATGAGATGTCATTTTTGAGATTACATTGCAAAAAGACTGGTTTGCATCTTTGCCATCCTCTCTTGCTTTCTTGCTTGCTTGCTCAGAGGGAAGTTGGCTGCCTTACTGTGAGCTGCTCAATGGAGAGGCCCACCTGGGAAATAGCTTAGGGAAGCTTCTCACCAGTAGCCATAGAAGAACTGAGGCTCTCAATTCAACAACCTGAGAGGGACCATATCCTACCAACAACCACATAGGTGAGCTTATAAATGGACCTTCCCCCACCTGATGCTTTAGATGAGACCGCAGCCCTGGTTGACAGCTTGACTGCAACCTCATGCGAGGCATTAATCCAGAAATCCATCCTGGATTTCTGACCATAGAAATTGTGAGATAGTAAATGTTTGTTGTTTTAAGTAGTTACATTTTGGGGTAATTTGCTATGCTGCAATAGGCTAAAAAAACCAAACAAAAAACAGAGTGCCACATCAGACATAAACCTACTATAAAAATACGTTAATGAAGTGAACTCATTTGTATTTCATAATTTAAAAAATTTAAAAATATTTTATTGGAAGATTTTGTATGACTTCAATGTGTAATATTTTCCTTAATATTTTGTATATTATTTTTCTTATAATAATAAAATATGAAGAAAATATGAATTTTTTTCACCAAGTTTGATGTTCCTAAATCATCTCTAGTTTACTTAATTATGAGCTTCCAAAGATATTATAAAATATGCACTTAATCAAAATGTATGGTAATTTAGAAAGGAGACTGAGAATAGTAAAAACCATAGAGTGACCTTTCATTTGGGAGAGGAGTATGATTTTAAGAGCATGGGCTTTGGGGTCACACAGACCCTGGTTCTAACTTTGGTTCTAACCCAACTTTGCTGGTTTCTAGCTCAGTGACTTTGGGAAGAAACTTAACTAGTTGAGCCTTATATCCTTATCTGTAAAATGATAATAATAGTAAAACATATATCATAGGCTTGTTTTAGGGCTTCTGTGAAGTGCATAGTATGTATTTGCTGGTATGCAGAAAGTGTTCAGTAACTTTTAGTGGTTCTTGTTATTGCAATTTAAAATAATCTACTTTCCAAACACTTTAACCTTCACTTATAAATTAGTTTGATATTTTAACTGAAAACTATTCCTGTGTATTCATTAAAACATGTCTTCAAGCAATCTCTACTTACTAAACTTTGCTGTCCTATTTCAAGATACTACAGGGACTTGAAAAGAAAAGAGCTATCTTCTTTTGTGAATACACCACAATTAGAATGTCACCATTTCATTTCATTTTCATCCATTAATCTGAATCAATAGTTTATTGTATTTTTACTAAATCTTTCTTAAATTTTATATTTTAACCCAATATGTCTATTACAAATAAATGGAAAAGCTGTAGAGTTATGTAGAATATTGCTAAACCTGAAAAATTAATGCTGATGTTTTCTAAAATGCTATTATACATATAATTCTAGAGGTTCTAAATTCTGAACATTGGTGTTCTTTACTGCTGCCTTCCTGTTTTCCCTCCCTCCCTCCCTCCCTTCCTTCCTTCCTTCCTTCCTTCTTTCCTTCCTTCCTTCCTTTCTTCCTTCCTTTCCTCTCTACTCATATTGAAATGATTTGAGTTCTTTAAACGATAATAGGGTAAAAATAGATAAGGACATCAAGATAAAGATAAAAAAGTTGAAGCAAGGATAGTGCTATGTACAGAAATATATAAAAAAGATTTTGTAGCAAAAGAGACATGGGATCAGTTATAACATTCATAATGTCAGCAAGATAAGTTGCTGAGGAAACATAAGTTTATACTGGCATTAAAAAATAAAAGTTTTTTCTTGAGAGACATCATAAGAGAAAATACTAAAAATATACACCCAGGAAATAAACGCCAATTTCCTATGACTGCTTGTTATAGCACTTATTATGGATTGAATTATGTCCCCTCCAAAATTTATATATTGAAGTCCTAACCCCCAGCACCCCAGAATGTGACCTTATATGGAAACAGGGTAGTTGCAGATGTAATTAGTTAAGGTGAGGTCGTGGGGGGGGCCCTTAATCCAATATGATTAGTGTCCTTATTAAAGGGGAAAATCTGGATGTAGGCACACACGGGGGAATGCCATTTGACATGAAGACAACCAGAGAGAGAGGCCTGGAACAGATCATTCATTCACGGTCTTCAGAAGGAACCAAGCCTGCTGGTACCTTGCTTTCAGACAATTTTTATTGTTCAAGCTGCCCAGTTTGTAGTACTTTGTTATGACAGCCATAGCAAACTAATACAGAACTCCCTTAATTATACACTAATAACATAACATCAAAAAACAAAAATTATAAAGAGGATTACAGAAAGCAGTCCAAAATGAAATGTGTTTGATTGTCATTTAGTCACTTATTTATACATGATTTTAACAAGCATTTATGAAGGCCTGGTATGTTCCAAAGGTTATGACAGGCATTGGGAATTCAAAGGGTGATATATTCCCCAGCATCCGTTTATCATCAAATGATTGGTCTAAGCCAATCAGAGCAATCTCATTCTGCTTGACAAGGATTAGATCAGGAACAACTGTTACGACCCAATGGAACTTGAGGGAAAATCTGGGGCTTCACATATTTCCTCACTTTGAAGGAGATATAGGAAGAGATCATGTTATTTTCTTCATTTTCACATGTTCTTGCCTCAAAGTGTAACCTGGGAAGAACTGAACCTATATTGAGACTAAGAGAGGAGTCAGCTTGAGGGCAAAGCCAATTTGCAGAAGATAATAGATCAGAGAGATGAAAATAATCTGGGTCCTAGATGATGTTTGTTGAGCCATTAAATCAATCCACGTTGGAGTCTGCGCTGATATTAAACTTCTTATGTGGGAAAATGGATGTCCTTATTATTTCAACAGCTTTAGTTTGGTTTTCTGTTACTTATCGTCAAAGCATTCCAACAGACAGTTTGAGATACAGTCCCTTCTTGTGGTATTTATTAGAGATCTTCATAAGCTTTCCATGTCTTCTCCTTGTGGCCTGTGATAGGATTGCATTTCCTTTACTAACCCCGCAGCACCTCACCTTGTAGTTTGGCATGGCCTCATGACTTTCCTTGACCAGTGAAATATGAGCAGGAGGGATGTGAGTCAGTTTTAGGGGAAACATTTTAGAACCAGAATACCATTCACTATTTTCTTTTTCCTCTGCTGCAGAGACAAGAAACATCCATCATGATGGCTGCTCTACTAGCCTAAGTCCCCAAAGAGAGAATGTTGAAGAGCAGATCTCTAGCCAATCCACTCCAGACCCATAATGAGGGTGACAAATAAGTCTTTGTTGATTTAACCCCTAATATATTGTTGTTGTTGTTGTTGTTTCTTCTTCCTGCAACAGAATCTAGCCTATCCTATAAGGAACTAATATATTTCATTTATTTGCTTATTTGGTTATCATCAGTCTCTGACGTTGGATTATAAGTACTTTCAGGAGAAGGACTATGTCTGCTTTGCTCCGCATGCAACAACTTATGCCCAGCGTGGTGCATGAATGTAGCAGATTTTCAATAAATGTTTGCTGATTCAATAAATCAAATAGGAGACAGAAGGATAAAAATAACTGTAATCTAACCTAATTTAAGCACATTAATTGTTTCTGCTAAACCAACTCACACACTACCCCAAATTTCCTCAAATATGTTAAATAGATTTCAGTTATATAGAGTCTTAGAAATCACTATAGAGTCTTAGAGATCTACATGCATATATTTGCATTAGGAGAAAAGCCTTCATCATAAGGAAGGGTGGAGCCAGTGCTGGCTACACTGCAAATACATTGACAAAGGAAGTGAACTGGATTATACTTTAAAAACAACTAATGTAAAACAGCTTTTGAGATTTATGAATGAGAAGATGAAAGGAAATAAAGTGTAAGCTGAAGAGAATATTTTGAAGTCAATGATTGACAAAAGGAAACCTATTGAAAACAGAAGGCCTTACACTACACAAAGCAAAAATGGAATTCATTTAAGAAGAAAAAGGACCCTAAATGTCAAAATAAAAGATGGTCCAATGCAACAGGTGCGGCATTTAGAAGCAGGGGGATATGTGGCTGGATGGGGCTCTGATGTGAGTTCTGGGGAGCGCCCTAGCTCCAGCTGGGTTTGGTGCGTTCTGGAAGATAGGCTGAGCTGGGATGAAGTTGGCTGGGCTAAAACGCTCTGAGGTAGATAAGGTCTACTTTTTGTCATGTTACCCATTATCAGCATCGTTGTGAGAATTAATAGTCACAGCAATTGTAAGTGGAGATAATTTAGTAAAAGGCAAAAGTACTGAATATCAGTGGGGAAATTAAGAGCAAATGGTGCCAAGGGCAGAACCACAGGCATTTGTCAAAGCAAGCTGCCAAATGCTCATCCTATTTCTCCAGGCTGAGCTTTATCTTTGGGGTCTTGTGTGATGGATCAGCAAGAGTTATTGCCACTACGGTGAACACAATACAGGGTGGAGGTGCCTTGAAATTTTAGGTTACTGGGATGATTGGAGGAAGATACCTTAAATATATGTTTACAAAAAAGAAAAGGAAAGGAAAAGAAATTCTCTGGCAATCTTGTGAGAGGGAAGAAGGATAAACTGAGGTCCTAGGGCAGATACTAGAAGATGACTCTGACAACAAGGGCTTGGGGTCCTAGAAGGAAATGAAAAGAATGCCAGGAATTACTGAATGAGAAAGGGTATTAAAGTAAGATTAAGGAAAAGGACAGGAAGTGTGGGAATGGGTCACTGAGAACCAGGGTAGAAATGGCAATACGTTGATAGCATCGTTCCCATTTATAAGTCATGAAAACTAGGATTATAGAAATTTAACAACTTGCCCGTGATGACACAGCACGTAAGTAGATTTGTGGGGCTGTGCCCCACAGTCCTGCAATCCTTGCAACTGGCCAGCAGCGAGACCAAAGAAAACACCTGGAGTCAATGACAGAGACATCAATGGTTTATTGGACAGGGAATCTTACAAGTGGGAGGCAAAGCTTCTGGAGTGACACCCCACAGTGTGGCTGATCGCAGGCAGGACACGGCAGCAGTCTTCATTATTAGGGGAGGAGGAGGCTACCAGTTGTAGGGGGAATGACATCAGAAGGGCTCCCTGGTTACCATGAGGCTGAAGGAATGTGTCGCCTACAACTTTCTGGGTTAGCGACCGTCATGAGGACTGACATTTCTCGTTGATAACTGAACATAATGGAGTCCTTCCGGTCCAAGAGATAGAACTATCATTAATTGGGGGTTGGGCTGATCACACCAGTAGTTATTGATTGAATGCTAAGGTTAGGAGGGTATGCCAGTAAGGTGAAGGTGAAACAGAGCCTGGTTGGGCAGGGGATGTACGAAGAGCAAGAGAGCAGCTATCTTGTGGGTCCTGCTCATACAAGACCTCTCTCTGCTTTCTTCTAGTCTTTATCTATTTAAAATTCAGTCATCCCTCAGTATCTGCAGGGGATTTGTTCTAGGACACCCACAAATACTAAAATCCACGGATGCTCAAGTCCCTTATATAAAATGGTGTAGCATTTGCATATAACCCCAAATCCTCCTGAGTACTTTAAACCATCTCTAGATTACTTATAATACCTAAAACAATGTAAGTGCTATGTAAATAGTTATAAATATAGTGTAAATGTTATGAAATTAGTTGCCAGTGTTCTGCAAATTCAAGTTTTGATTTTTGGAACATTCTGGAATTTTTTTTTCAAATATTTTTGATATCTGGTTGGTTGAATCTATGGATGCAAAACTCAGGGATAAGGGCTGACTATATGTATCCAGTATTTACTGATTAATTTGCATTATCAATTTCTTCTTTTATTATTAATATTACTACAACCGATAATAATAATAGTTAATATTTGTTGAGTCTTTGCTATATTAAAGATGCCTTTCTTAATCCTTTACATATGTTATTTTAGTTACTTTTTATAACAATCTTATGAAATATGTATGACCACAGTTACATGGCTGGAAAGGGGGCTATGTAAATTTCTCAATCTGAATGTGAGACTGTGAAACTTTGTCAGCTGCCTTCAGTGTTTGGCCTTGGTCTAGCTGTGTAACTTTGGCAAGTCATTCTGACTTTCAAAATTGCAGTTTCCTCATCTGTTAAACAAAGATAGTTCAAAATTACATGGTGATTGGGAGATTGGGATTGACATATATACACTATTGATACTATGTATAAAATAGATAACTAATGAGAACCTACTGTATAGCACAGGGAACTCAGTGCTCTGTGGTGACCTAAATGGGAAGGAAATCCAAAAAAGAGGGGATATATGTATATGTATAGGTATAGCTGATTCACTTTGCTGTACAGTAGAAACTAACACAGCATTGTAAAGCAACTATACTCCAATAAAAGTTTTTAAAAAATTACATGGGGATTGTTTTGAACATTAAGTGAGATAGTAAATGTGAAACTGCTTTGTAAATAATATGATGATATATAAATGTTTATTGTTCCCACTATTACCATGATTATTCTATGGTTGAATTAGGAAGAGGGAAACCTTTTTGATAAATTTGTAGTCAGAGAAGGCCTCTGACTATCATGATCAATAGTGCTGATTTACAATCATGAGAGACATATGAGCCAGGCCTCTATTAGAGAAGCAGAACGCTTGTGATTTATTATAGGGGTCTGACCTTATGCAATCATGGGACCTTGTTAAATAGGTTATGTAGGGTCTTCCCTGGTGGTCCGGTGGTTAAGACTCTAAGCTTCCACTGTAGGGGCCGTGGGTTCAATCCCTCGTCAGGGAGCTAAGGTCCCGCATACCGCAAGGCCAAAAGAAGAAAGAAAAGCTAAAATCCATTGTTGTGCAGGGAAAAAAGTAAAATGAGATGGGATGGAGAGAAGGAAAAAAAAAACATTAAAAAAAACTGTCTTAAAAAAAAAATAGCTTATAGGGGCTTCCCTGGTCGCGCAGTGGTTGAGAGTCCGTCCGCCTGCTGATGCGGGGGGCGCGGATTCGTGTCCCGGTCCGGGAAGATCCCACATGCTGCGGAGCGGCTGGGCCGGTGAGCCATGGCCGCTGGGCCTGCGCATCCGGAGCCTGTGCTCCGCAACGGGAGGGCCCACAGCGGTGAGAGGCCCGCGTACCGCAAAAAAAAAAAAAAAAAAAAAAAAAAAAAGCTTATGTATAAGTATGTCTCTTAGGTCAGTTTCAGGGGCTGCAGCCAGAAGTCACTGGGGTTGGTGATCAGGGAGAGTCTGGGAGAGCTAACTGAAACCCGAGAAGATGAGATGCAACCCATGAGGACAGGCTGGAACCTACATTGGTCACTCACTAACAATTTCAAGAGGTAGTATGAGTCACCACAGAGCCGTAAGTCAACCTCGTACAGGATTTGGAGAAGCTGCAGGAGGAGATGTAGTAGGATCTGGGAGAGCTGCAGTTCTGACTGCTGTCCTGTCCAGCAAAGTGAGCCAACAGACCAGCTAGTGAGCTGCAACAGTGCTTGATCCAACACCTTTCAAATGTAAACATAGGTGCTGGGTATTTCAGCCTTGTAAATCTCAGGTATATTTCTCTATCGCCAAACCCTGACTCTGAAACATGCAGAAAAAGGAATTCTGGGAATTGTAGTTCCAATTTAGCTAAACTGACATAATACAAAGCTCCCACAATAGACTTATAGCAAAGGTAGAAAAATCAAATGCCTACAAGGGTCAAGTCATTAAAACTAATGAATGAAACAGGCTAGATTTAGGAAAGAAAGCACGTTCTCCATCTAAAGGAAGCAGATTCTTTTTGGGGAGCGGGGCTCAGTAATTGATGTTTTTCTTGTTGGAAAACCTATGTGTTTTGGGGAAATTAACCTCTTGCAAATGCATGTGCTTCTTTTTCTCCTCTCGGAATTTGTGATATTTGCTTTTGACTTCTTTTTTTTTTTTGCTAATTTTTATATATAGGATTTTTGGTCAACTTTATCAATATTTTCTTATGTCTTATGTTTTTGTGTCATGCTGAGAATAACTTCTCTACTCCAAGATAAACTTACTGAGTTTATTCTAGCTTATTGAGCACAATGTTTTCAGACTTCTTTTTAAAGAAAAATTGAGAATATAGACTTTCACATGAAGTACCCAATTGTTCAATATTGACAACTAATTCAAATCCATTTTCAAAACTAAAACAGACAAAACTTTGTGCTTACTTCCCACACACATCCTTTTATCATCCTCCTAATGTTTCTTAAGTGTTACGAGTGAGGCTTCAGCCAAGTAAACAGGCATTCAGAGATTAAAAAAAAAAAAGTCTGCTTCCTGTCCTTCAGAACCTCACAAATGAATGGACAGTTACTTACACCAATAATTACAGGTGGTAAATGTGTACAAAGCACTACAGGAGCGGAGAAAGTAAACAGGCTTCAGTGGGGGTCAGGGAAGGATTCACATATGAGTCAATATGCGAGGTTCATCTGTGGGGGAAGCAGAAGGGAAAAAGAATAAGAGAATTTCAAGCACTGAGTACAATACAGATATTTTGAAGTGTTTTATATGTTCAGGTCTTCCTTTATTCTTTTTTTTTTTTTAACATCTTTACTGGAGTATAATTGCTTTACAATGGTGTGTTAGTTTCTGCTTTATAACAAAGTGAATCAGTTATACATATACTTATGTTCCCATATCTCTTCTCTCTTGCATCTCCCTCCTTCCCACCTTCCCTACCCCACCCCTCTAGGTGGTCACAAACCACCTAGCTGATCTCCCTGTGCTATGCGGCTACTTCCCACTAGCTATCTTAACGTTTGGTAGTGTATATATGTCCATGCCACTCTCTCACTTTGTCATAGCTTACCCTTCCCCCTCCCCATATCCTCAAGTCCATGCTCTAGTAGGTGTGTGTCTTTATTCCCGTCTTGCCCCTAGGTTCTTCACCACCTTTTTTTAATTTTTTGTTAGATTCCATATATATGTGTTAGCATACAGTATTTGTTTTTCTCTTTCTGACTTATTCACTCTATGACAGACTCTAGGTCCATCCACCTCACTACAAATAACTCCATTTCGTTTCTTTTTATGGCTGAGTAATATTCCATTGTATATATGTGCCACAACTTCTTTATTCATTCATCTGTTGGTGGACACTTAGGTTGCTTCCATGTCCTGGCTATTGTAAATAGAACTGCAATGAACATTTTGGTACATGACTCTTTTTGAATTATGGTTTTCTCAGGGTATATGCCCAGTAGTGGGATTGCTGGGTCGTATGGTAGTTCTATTTGTAGTTTTTTAAGGAACCTTCATACTGTTCTCCATAGTGGCTGTACCAATTCACATTCCCACCAACAGTGCAAGAGGGTTCCCTTTTCTCCACACCCTCTCCAGCATTTATTGTTTCTAGATTTTTTAATGCTGGCCATTCTGACTGGTGTGAGATGATATCTCATTGTAGTTTTGATTTGCATTTCTCTAATGATTAATGATGTTGAGCATTCGTTCATGTGTTTGTTGGCAACTTCCTTTATTCTTTATTGTGTCAGCTTGATATTTACATTCAGAAACCCTCAGTGAGGTGGCAGGGAGTAAAATAGTTCTGGGCTCCGTAACATAAGTGTGATTTCAGATCCATTCGTCAGAAATCCATAACCCTACTATTCACATTACTTACTTCTTTAGCTGATGATTCTATCGTAGCAGCTGTTTTTCTCATTAACATGTAAATCTCTGTACGAGGGAGAGAGAGTACCATGAAACTTACTTAAATAATTTTCCTCCCAGGGAATCAGTTTTTGGAATCCTTTCTTTAGAATAGGTCTAGATAGAAGTAGAGGAAAGACTATGAGGATCCTGGGTGCCCATCTGTTGGGGAAGAAGACTGGGGTGGAATGAATCACGGAGTGGGGACAAGTACAGAACTTAAGGGCAGATTCTATTACATTCTTAAAGTGGTCATCACGGTGAAACTTCTTCCCAAAGACAGATTACTGACTAAGCTAGACTTGGCCAAAATTCTCTTGCTGTTCCTGGTTTGTTTCAATATGGTTGTCTGAAATCTGTGGTCAGCGTGGGTTTATTGCCTCCCATCCTTTTCAGTGTCCGAGATTTTCCATGCCCTAAATTTTTTTCCAGATGGGGAGCCAAGCTAGTGGAGTAAACATATGGGCTCAATGCTTAAAGCTGCTTTGCTTCCCATTAAGTCCATAGATGTTGCCAGATGAGGTATACTTCTTTCAGTACACCTTGACCAGAGAGACTCTTACCAAGTCCTGGAAAGTGGCTGTAATGTGTTTTGTCATCAGAGGAATATAGAAATTGGAAAATTTGATCAAAAACATGTGTGTGTCCTGGTCTTGTCCTGGTATCACATGTGTTTTAGGAGGCTGACATAAGGCACATAGTCCACAGACCATGAAACTGTCTTTTTTTTTTTTTAATTTTGAAACTTTGTGGGGGGGGTCAGGATCAGATTTTTATTTAATAAATTTTTTTTTAATTTTAAAATTTGTTGGAGTATAGGTGATTTACAATGTTGTGTTAGCTTCAGGTGTATAGCAATGTGAATCAGTTATACATCTATATATATGTCCACTCTTTGTTTTTAGATTCTTTTCCCATATAGGCCATTGCAGAGTATTGAGTGGAGTTCACTGTGCTATACAGCAGACTCTTATTAAATAGTTATCTATTTTATATATAGATCAGATTTTTTAAAAGATATTGCTACCTGGCCATTAAAGTCATAACCGTGATTACCTTTGCCCAAATGCTTGTGTTAGTTCTTGAAAGTAAAACTGTAGGAACAGCTTGCTCTTAATATCTCTTCTAATGTTCTGGTAACTAGCTGAATCCTAGAGTCAGAGGGATCTTGGATTTAGTGCTAGCTCTACCAAACCCCATTTATATGACCTTGGGTAAGGTGCTCTTTCATCATCTCAGTTTCTTTACCTGTAAAGTAGGAATGTTAATAGTTTCTCCCAAATAACACTGTGGGAGGAAAAAATCAAGCAAGAATGTAAAATGCTTTGTAGAATTTCTGGTGCATAAAAAACCTCGTACATGGTATTTATTATTATGTTTGACATAAAAGGCTCACATACAGGCTTACTTCATTGTCATTTCAGTCCTATGAGGCAAGCAGAGGAATTGTTGCCACTTTTGATTTTTTTAAGTAAAGAAAAAGAAGTAGAAGTTAGGGACTTGCCAAGTATTGCATCCCAACTCAGTGGCAGAGCTAAGGCTTAAACTTAGATGATCTCACTACGCCACTGCTCCGACTTGACCGAGAACGCCAAGGCTTCAACCCGAGGTATAAAATTCAAAATGTTTATCAGCAGGGAAGAGGTTCAGGGTATGGCTTTTCACTAACAGATATGAAAGTATTTCACAGTAGTAGTGAATTTAACTACAGTGAATATTTTCACTGTAGTTCACCATCTTAATACCACTTCCATCAATACTTGTACCATTTCCTGTGATGTAGAACTTCAGGGATTTTAGATTAGTTACATTGTCAGTCTCTGAGTCTCTGGTTCTGTCTAGCAAAGGGTTAATCTCAAGAAAGTCATCTTTAGTTGGAAAGTGGAAAATAAGACAAAGCCAGAAGATTCTATTTTTTCGTATCAAGTTTGTCTCATAGTATAAGATTCACATCCAATACTATTATCCTGTGGGGCTCTAAGGCACCAGCCTATAAGTAGGTATCCACTCATCTCTACATCTTAGTGCAAAATATATTTGTGGAGGGTTATTAACAGCGTTTAAACATCTCCGAATTATGTGTGTTTGTGTATTTGCTGCTTTCATCATTTCCAGTTTTATAGTAAATTATATAATATTTAGCCCTTAGCTCATGTGAGATGGCTAATGAGCACCTTATGGTCGAAATAGGGCTCTGCTATTAATGGGGGTACTGGGTAGGGACTCTGGAAGGAAGCAGAAGGAGAGAAATGGAGAAGGCTACCATGTTGGTGTTAAAATGGTTCAAATTTAACCATACGTTCTATGTAATCACCAAGACAAAGGACAGGATTCCTTTTCTTTCCTCTATGTATGTACTGCAAGCAGACCTTCTTTGTCATAGTCCCTCCTTTTGGTTATATTGTGACATAATAAAAAAATATGTATTTGGTCTTTGACCCCATTCCAGGCACAGTACTCCTCTAACACTTAGAAATTCCTAAACAGTAAGAGTGATAAAGGTGTCTTGGTGTTCATAACAAACCCCTTTCCACTACACCTGAGTTTGTGTAAATGAGGTGACTTTTGTAAAGCATATTAGGAAGGGGGTTGTTTGCCAGGGGAACCAGCCATGTGATTAGTGGGTTGGAACTTTCAGTCCCATCCCCTTGTCCTCCGGGGAGGAGAGAAGGGCTGGAGTTGAAGTAATCGGCAATGGCCAAAGATTTAATCAATCATGCCTACAGAATGAAACCTCCATAAAAACCCCAAAGAATGAGGTTGGGTGAGCTTCTGGGTGGGTGAACACATGGAGATGGGGGGAATAGAGAGAGCATGGAAACTCTGAGCCCCTACCCACATACCTTGACCTCTTCCTCTCGATGTTCATCTGTATCCTTTATAATACTCTTTATAATAAACTGGTAAACGTAAGTAAATGTTCCTCTGAGATCTGTGAGCTGCTTTAGCAAATTAGTCCAACCCAAGGAGGAGGTCATGTGAACCTCTAGTTTATAGCCAGTGGGTCAAAAGCACAGGTAACACCTGGATTTGTAATTGGCAACTGAAGTGGGGCCAGTTTTATGGGACTGAGCTCCTGACTTGTGAGATCTGATGCTATCTCCAGGTAGATAGTATCAGAATGAATTAACTGTTTGGTGGGTTGGAATAAACACATATATAAGTCTTTCACATAGGAGATTTTGAGGTTAAGGGTAGAAGAATATAGGTTTCAGAGCAAAGAGGAAATAGATATAGAACCCTGGATACAGCAACATCAATGATGGTTTGTTGAATAAATATATGGATCAAATTTAAAGAAACTTCTCTCAAAATTCTGATAATAAACACTTCAGAAATTTCGCTATTTCAATAACCATTAAGTTATCCTAAATTCAAATGAGAATGTCTTTGTTTAGTGCATTTGACAGATCATACTATTGATCTGTGTATTTGCTGTACCTCCCTGGGAGAAGATTACACATCCCACCAATTTCTACCTCACTGATGTTGAACTTGACCATAAAATTTGTTTTGGCCAAGCTACTTTTTGTTGCCTGACTGGAAGTGATATGACACTCTTTTTTGCAGAACATTTAGGAACCACTGCATAGTTCTGCTCTCACTCAGCCTAGACCATGGGATAAACAGAGTTGCAAGCAAATCATCACCAAAATGTAGGGCAAGCAAAAAAATCAAATTTAGTTTTGATAAACACTGTAACTTTAGAGTAATTTGTTATTTCATCATAACCTAGTGAACTCTGGCTAACACACTATGGAAACATAAAATAAAATAAAAATTAGAAATATCTCAAATTTTCCTGGACAGCTTTTTAAAGGAGACCTGGGCTTTTATATCATCCCCTATCCAGCCTGACACGTAGATGACAAGACTGATTTATATTATGGCCCTTTGAGACTGGGCAGCTACTGAGCTAATCTCATGAACAAATGGCTGGTCATTTGCCTCACCTTCCCTTCCATGAGGGATCCATAACATGGTGTGGTATAATGATGACAGTCATATAAATTAGGAATTTAGGTGATGATCTTGACTTTGCTGAGGCTTAACATTTAACAATGGGCAAATCGCTTAACCTCGCTTAGCCTCGATTTCATTCCCTGTGAGGCTATAATCATACATTTCCTACCTCAGATCTTTGCAGAGGCTTTTTCAGTTGCCTGGAATGCTCTTATTTCCGTGCATCCCCAGCTGGCTTCTCACCCCTCAGGATGTCAACTTCATCCTTTTCTGATTCTGACCGCGGTATTTAAACCAGCTCCCCGTCCCCAACTCTGATAGCCCTGTTTGGCTCCTTTTCAGCATATATTTCAATTTGTAACTATTTATTTATTTGTTTGTTTTTTTGCATATTGTCTGTTTTTCCAAGGTTCTATGCTCCTTGAGAATAGATGTGTATTTTATCTTGTGTATCACTGTAAGCTCAGCTCAGACTACAGTGTGTGCCATACAGCAGGCACTCAGGAACTTTGAGTGTGTAAATAACAACAGCCACATTTTATAATAACTTTAGATGGAGTATAATCTATAAAAATATTGAATCACTATGTTGTACACCTGAAACTGACATAATATTGTAAATCAAGTATACTTCAATTTTTTAAAATGGTCCATACTTAACACGAGCAGGCACTGGTCTAAGCATCTCACATTTATTTACCTCACGAACACAGTTATTCTCAAAACACCCCTGTGAGGCAGAAACTATTATTACTCTAATTTTATTAATGGGAAATAGAAGCTCAAAGATGTTATGAAACTTTCCCAAGATCACACAGCAGGTAAGTGGCAGAATCAGGGATCAAAACTAGTGAGTCGGGTTTTGAAGTTTATGTGTGCCTTTAACATATACACACATTGTCTCACAGGGTGGGAGTGACTGAACATAAAAGCAATAGTATGTGAAAGTGGTTTGCATAAAAGGGAATGCAAGTACCATAAAATAACTATTATTTGTAGCCAACTTGTTTTTGCCTCCTTTGTTGTACCTCAGTTAAAATCAGAGAAAAGGTGCTGTCTAGAGCAGTTCTTTTCCAGAGGTTCTGAATCAAAAATGAAAAAGCCAAGGTTTACTTTGAATAAATTTTTGCAATTGTATTGATGTCAACACAGAAACTAGTTTCTGGTAGCTCTGTTCAACATTTAAAAAAAATTAATAGTAGGTAACAACACAGGGTGAATTCATTTAAAATGTTTTGCGTGTTCCCATGTGTGTTGGATTCTGGAGATTCAAAGATGAGCAAATCACAGGCTCTAGTGTCAAGTAGTTCACAGTTGAGAAGGGAAATATACAGGGATTATATATATTTTTTTAGTCAAAGTGTGGTCCACAACTGGCAGAATCAACATGACTTGGGAACTTGGAGAAAATGCATATTTTCAGATCTCACCATCCCAGCCCAAGTGAATCAGAATCTGCATTTTACCCAGACTCCTAGGTGATCTGTATAAGCATTAGAGTTTGACAAACTCTAAGTTTTAATTGGTGTCGGAAGTGGCATATTAGCATATATATAAATGATCATAAAAGCGTAGAAATTGGAACACCAGCCTGGGGTGGGGGAGTGTGGGTATGGGTTCTTCCAGAGGAGCTACAGTGTGGCTGAGGCTTGAAGGATGAATAGTAATTATCAAGGGGGATCTAGTAGAAAAGTACTATCCTAGAAGGAAGAGCAGAGCTTGGCAGACAGGCAGCGGTTGTATATTGAGTTCTGAGAACTTCTGAATAGTTTAATACATTTGGAGATAAGGGAGTATAGGTGTTAGGAGTTGAAGAAGAAACAAATAAGGGGCAAACTGTTAAAGTACTCGAGTTTCGTGCTAGGCTATTTGTCATGATGGGGAACCATATTTAAGTTGTGGATGGATAGAGAATAACAAGATCAGATTTTCTTTAAGATCACTTTGGTTGCCATGTGGTAGATAGATTGAATTGAAGCAAAGAGAAAGAGGAGATATTTGTGAAATTTTCAGATGACATAAAGCTGGGTGGAATAGTTACAATAATGGATGACAAAAGCAAAATTCACAATGATTTCACCAGATTTGGAGATTGAATCCAACCAACAGGATGAAATTAAATAGGAAAAAATGACAAAGTTCAGCATTTGTGCTTTAAAACAAAATACAAACAAACAAAAAACAAACAGTTGAGCAAGTGTAAGAGAGAGGCAAATGGTTCTGACAGTTTGTAAAAATATCCCCTAAAACTTATGGTAGTTGCTGTGGGCATGATTTGGTTGACCACAAGTTAAGTCTGTGCCAACAGTGTACGAAAGAGCTGAGTCTTCAGGTTTATGTATAGGAACAAAATGGCCCCTGGAAGTAACACCTTCTCTTGTCTAACAGCCTTCTTTCAGCTATGCCTTTTCCCACCCTCTACTCCACCACTTTATCAAAAGGCAAATCTGTAAGTCTCTGATAGTCTAAGGACCAGCACATGTTACCCTTGGACTGGGTGTTAGGAAGAATGGAAATTTTCCCATGATGTTTTTTTTTTTTTTTTTTTTTGGCCGCACCACGCAGCATGCGGGATCTTAGTTCCCCGACCAGGGATCAACCCCGGCCCCCTGCAGTGGAAGCACAGAGACTTAACCACTGGACTGCCAGGGAAGTCCCCATAATGACTTTTTGTGTATTGAACTCTATACAATCTTTTGACAATACATTCTAGTGATATGCTTGCTGTTGCCTGCTTCCACTGGACAGATAACACAGAACCCTTTGAAGAAATAGTTTCCATTCCTTTTTGTGTTCCCTGACACAGTCCAGGCACTTAGTATCAATGAGGGAATGAATGAATGGATGAATGAGGCGAATTAATCAGAGCGTTAATGTGAAAGAGCTAGCACATGGAGATATGCATTCCACATAAGGTATGGAGAGGAGTTGTAACAGGTCTTAAAATACACAACCCTGTTATTGTCTTCTCTAAGAAGTGGTCCATTAGCAGCACTTTAGTTCTTTCTACAACCCCAAATCATACGTGCACACCCAGCAAAACTTTTCCTCCTGAGCTCCCCAGCAGCCTTGACTGCCTTTCCCTGGAGCCTCCCTCCCCTGTGATCTGGGAGGGATTTGTGTCCCTCCCTGGGGACTGTTCCCTGGGAGAAGTCACTGGAGCGATGCCTCTGGAGTCCATTCTTCTGGCGTCATCACAGCTGGGCATCAGATGTCAGAGCCCCAGGATGGATAAACATGCGTCTCTCCCTGTTCAGGTTAAAAAGCTGTGAGCGCCCTGTCTGGCAGCCAGAATAAGGGATTGTAAACCAAGAACACATGATGAAAGCTCTGGTTAAGGGATGAGCCCTGAGCTCCATCCTGAAAGTCAGTGGTGTTGGGCTCTGAAAGCCCTTCTCTGCACAGCTTTGTGTGGACAACCAGAGAGGCCTGGAATAGCTGTCTGCTCTCCAGGGTCAGGGCAGCCATTTCTATTCCACCATCCTGCTATATAAAGAGTGCTTTATTACCAGTCAGTCTAATTGTCCTGTGTTTACTCAAGAACACAAAACAAAAGCATGGATGCTAAATACATTTATGTGACATTTTAAAAGCCACACAAGCAAAATCAAGCAAGGGTTATACAGCCAGTGGACATGCCGTGAATTGCTATTGGTACCAAGGACTGGTATGAAATTCTTTAATGTTTAAAATGATACTCAGCCTTTGCTCTATTGAGTGTTTTGACAATAGAGTGTTCCTTGTCTTTTTTGCATAGCACAAGCTTTGGGGCAGGAATAAGAGTGGGCAGTTCTTTGCTTTTAGAATAAGCCAAGCCCATAGCCACAATTGTACCAGGAAGATGTGTTTGCTTTCCTCTCCGAGAGTGGCTAGAAATGTCTTCTAGATCTACATTCTGCGAGGATGAATGGGAATAGTCACAAAATATATTCTCTATCCTATGAAACTGGAGAAGTCAACTTGTGAATTAGTTTTTATTATTCCTTTTCCACTTGGCCTCAATTTAATTATTTTTTTTTACAGCTTGCTTTTGCTCATCAGAAAAAGACAAATGGCCTCAGTTACTATCATTGTTAGTGGTACTGGTAGTACTAGTCATTTATTCTGTTGGATAGGTATTCAGTGTAGGCAGTGTGCTATGGACATTATATAATAATAATCTAACCTAATCTCACAAAAATCCTATACTCAGAGTCAGGTTTATTAATGGTCAGATTTTCATCATCATAATAACTCAGTTTGAATCAATAAGTCTGCTATCAGCATGTTCAAGTGTAGCATAGCAACAGGAGCTCCAAATAGTGGGTTATGCTCACATTTAAGTAGAAGTGACATTTTGGTTCTGAGTCATCTGTAACTTTCTTTAAGGGACTATGTCAGACAACTTTCTACTGGTACTCAGCCTCATAGCAACTTTTCTCTTTTAGTACTGCATGAGCTAGATGCCTGAAAACTACATTTCTCAGACTCCCAGCCAATTGAGTATCAACAGGTCCAGTTTGCCTGGGACTGAAGGTTTCCAGGGACATGGGACTTTCACTGTTAAAACGTGGCAAGTTGTTGGCAAACAAGGATGAATCGTCACTTTATTTGATGGCTATATTTCTGTTAGCTTAGTGGCAAACACTCACATGGGATTAGAAGACCTGAGGAAGGTAGATTCATTTCTAACACTGGTAGCAGCATTGGTATGTGTGTGGACTCATGGTCTCCCGATTAGCAGTGGGAAGGTAGCCTCCTACTGTGTCATTGGGAGTGCCGGCTCCTGCGATCTCTAGTGAAGGCAGAGGCTCCCTGTAGTTGCAGATGTCTTGGCAACATGAACTTTCCTCTCTTGTTTCTTAGTTCTTCTAATATTTTGTAAATAAATCCCTGTATTATTCATCTCTCTCTGCCTAAAACACCTACAGTGGTTTCTACTTCTCTGATTGAACACTGACTGATAGCCTGAGACAAGAGTTAGTGGGAAAGTGAAGTGCTAATCAGAGAAACTGTAGAAAACGCCTAATCAAATAGATTTTTTCTAAGATGGCAGCAGTCAGGAAATAGGAATGATGTGACTTGGAGAACACATGAAAAACCATGTTGCTAGCAATGTACCAGCAATATAGTCTAAGTCTTCCTAGGTCTCCATGAAATAAGCTTTGGATACCCTTCTGAGAGTGACACTAGAATCACAAGGGCCCTAGTCCGATTGTTAGGGCCCATTAACCATTAGAACTGTGAGGAAAAACGGAAGATGAGATTGATTCCACATCTTTGCTGCTTCCTCAGTTTAGATAAATCTTCCTCTGATGGGGTAGGTGGCCTTCTGTATTGCTCCTTGGAAATAGCCTTTTCATAGTCCTTCATCATATACAATAATATTTTGACTATATGTCTGTTTTCAAAATTGGATTGTCAACTCCTTAAGAATGTAATGTTACATCTTCATGTCTAAATAGTGCTTGACATGTGGTATGGTGTTCAGTGGTGTCCCATTTCATTCAAGTAAAATTCCAAACCCTTACCAAAAGCCCATATAATAATGAAATCTGGCCACTGCTCTAAACTCATCTACTAGTTTTTCCCTTAATCACTTTTTTTTTTTTTTTTTTTTTACCACTGGTCTCTTTGGCATTCTTCAACCATACCAAGCTTGCTGTTATTTCATAATCTTCACACTTGCTTTAAAAAAAAAATGTTTAATCTGCCTGAAATACTTTTAAACCATTATCTACATTGCTCGCTCCTTACTTCCTTCTGATTTATGCACAAATGATATCTTTGCAGTGAGGCCTTCCCCTGACCACACAGTATAAAAACTAATTAACTAACTAACTCAACAACAACAAAACTTGCTCTCTAGTACTCTTGTTCCCCTTGTGTTGTTTCATTCTTTCCCATAGCAATTTTCAGCATTAGACAGTATATATATATTTAACATTCTGTTATTATTTTTTATTCCTTTTAATAGCATGTATTATGCCTCTTAAAGAGAGGTAGGCAGTAATTACATAAGTATAGCATTTGGGGTAACAATAAAAGTTAGAGACAGCTAATTTCCAACACAGAATCTAGTTACAGATAAAAAAAAAATTACAACTAATTACTTCTAAGTTATTTAGCACTCAAATGCAGACTCTTAGAGAGCACAATAAACTTAGATTCTAAAGAAATGGTAAGTACTCTTGATTGCAACACAGCTTTCCTTGGCATACTAATAATCCTGGTGCCTAGATTTTACAGAAATGAGGTATCATATTTATGTGTACATTCTTTCATGCATTCCATAGATATATAATGAATGACTATCATGTCGCAGGCACTGCACTTGCTGAACAAAAATAGATGCCGTTTCTGTCCTTAAGTCTAATCCGATAGACAACCAATCAAGTCATCACACAGATAAACAAGAAATTAATGTTCTTAATGGTGCAATGATGAAGTAGGCAATGATGCAGAAGTTAGGAAAAGTATCCCTAAAAGAGTGATAATCCAAGAGATGAGCCAGAGATAACAAATTGAAACCAATCTGACAGCCATTCATTAGGATAGCAAATGCTAGAAGACCAGCCTATGTGGAATAATCATAAGTTTGGTATATTTTGGACATGTGAGGCAGGCTCTGCACTACACTAGTGTGGGGTGGAAATTAACACTCAGATGTATTTAAAAATATGAATATATCTAAAAAAGAACATGATGGGGGACTTCCCTGGCAGTCCAGTGGTTAAGGCTTCACCTTCCAATGCTGGGAGTGCTGGTTCCGTCCCTGGTCAGGGAGCTAAGATCCCACATGCCTCGGGGCCAAAAAACCAAAACATTAAACAGAAGCAATATTGTAACAAATTCAATAAAGACTAAAAATGGTCCACAACAAAAAATCTTTAAAAAAAAAAAAAAGAATATGATGCTATGACAAAGAAACCACTAGAACAACAACAAAAAATCTTAATGAATTAGACTATGATGGTTGAAAAAACTTAATCAGGGGAATGTAAAATAAGATCAATGAAATTTTCAAGCATATGGAGCAAAAAATGTAGATAAGAAATATATACAAAATATTAGAATGAATAAGAATAATTATGTGAGTCAATATCCTATAAATAGGAGGTACAAAAAGAAAGAATGGAAAAAATGGAAACATGGAAAAAATTATTAAATTATGGAAGAATTTCCCAAAGTTAATATAGGGTACTAGGACACATTTCCAAGCACCTACCTCAGGTCTATTAGGAGGGAACACTTAATCCCCATATATGATACTTATTTCTAGGCAAAGAAAAATTCTTAACGTTCAAGCCTCTTTCCACCTCTTCCTCTGCCGCAGAGGACATGGAGCAATTCATACCATTGGTAACTTTGTAATGATAAAACTTGCACTGCTCAGCTCTGTTGTTTTACTTAGGAACAAAATCTCTAGATAAAGCAGCCTTTCTTCTGGCTCCTCCGTGAAGAGATGCTGACATTGTGGTGGTGGGGTAGGGTAGGCAGTCCCCAGACAGTACCAGTGACGAGGTCCTCCTGATTTCCGCTACTGTATTAGAAAGCCATTTGATTCTGATATTCAAGTGTATTCTCTAATGAAGCCATAATATTGTAGTTTCTACCCAGACTTTAAAAAGTTTCTGTTAACTGAGCATCTGCGTAAGGAGATGTGTTATTAATTGGCTTCCTAAGAGACCGCAACAGTGCCTGACAAAATAAATTAAAAAAAGACACACACGCCTAGGCATATTCTGATTATTTATCAGAACACCAAAAATTAAGAGAAGCTCCGAAAATTTTCCAGACAAAAATAATGAATCACTTCCAAAAGAGCATTAATTAGACTAATATTATGGTCCTTATCAACAATACTGGATGTGGAAGTCAGTGGAGCAATTTATTAAAATTTATGAGAAAAAAATATTTTCAATCTTGGAATTCTGTGTCCATAAACTATTAATTAAGTGTGAGAGTGTAATAAAGGCATTTGTGTTTTACACAATTTGCTTTCCATGCATCCTTGTCTTGGAAGTTACTTGAGTATGGACTAAAAATATCAAGGTTATTAAAAAAATTATTAAAATATAGCAGATCCAAGCTACAGCAAGTCTAGTTTAGGGGAACATTGAAGGGACACACGTATCAGGATGATTTTTGTCAGATCAAACAGTTTGGATAGGAGCAGGATGATGGTTTTCTGGGAAAAGGAGAAAAATATTTTAAGAAAAGATGTGATTCAACAAATTAGAAAGTGCATTTAAAGTTTTGGAAAAGCTGAAGATATGGTAAAGACAAACAATGGTTTTAAAAAACAATGGGAAGCTCCAGGATGAAGAAAAAGGCATTCAAAAAAGTCACTGTCCAAATACAAATATGAATTTTAAGCAACAGTTGGGTATAAGGAGAAAAAATGATATTGATGATAAATTGTCTTTTAAGTGGTTCAAGAATTATAACATTGAATATGCAAGGAAGGAAATAATATCCTAGCATGTAATTCCCTTTAGCCATAAGTAGTACTCACATACTCTCTTTATTGATATTTTAATATTTAGGGTGAATTTCTGAATAAAGCTGAAAACTTGGTTGTAGTTGCAGGGTAAAGAGTAAATGTCAATCAAGTATAAGTGTAGCTGTCAGAAAGTAGAATAGAATTAGTGTGTGTGTGTGTGTGTGTGTGTGTGTGTGTGTCGGGGAGGGAGTAGAGGGTGGGGGGAAGTGTGGAGGGTAGGACAAGCAATCTAACATCTTCACCTTAGGAGGCTGGCTCTGGTTGAAAACCCAAGTTTCATACCAACTAGCCTCTCTGAGCTTCAGTTTCTTCATCTACCAATTGGCCGTGCTCCAGGTTTATTGTGAGATTGTATTAAGAAAATAATTGCAAAAATCACCACATGATTTGCTATAGGATTGTAGTTGTTATTTACCTAAAGGCAATGTGTCATTTTTATATTATGTAATTGTTATACCTCTGCTTTTGTAAAGGCATTGTTGTGAGCTCGACAGGAGATACAGAGGTGAAAAGAATGTTCAAGAATCTTTTTTTTCCTAGCAGACGTATGCTTACAAACATGAGAGGGAAAAAAAAGTATGAGATAAATGCATAAAATCAAAATTCTGTGAAAAAGGGAGACATTGCTTTTAGTAGAGGGCCTCAGGGAAAGTATCATGGACAAGGCAGGAACATTGGCACTATACCTTGAAAAATGAGCAGACATTTTAAAGATTTGGATTGTGGCCAGACATTCTGAGTATGGAGAACAGTGTGGCAAAGAGGATACACAGGATACTTGAAAGGAAATGGATAGAGTTAACAATAAAGTGAAAAACAGAGGCTGCACTCATGGATGAACTTAAGTTATAGGTAAAGTTGGTGCTATTGAAGTTTCTAACATGATTGGGGATTGATTTTAGAAAAATAAATTCACCTAGATGTGCAAGAAAGATTTTAGTAGGAAAACTAATAGTAGGGGAAAGAAATTACCAGATAGGCTGTTGCTGTAGCATGGTCAAAGTATAGATAAATCGAACAGAAAGGATTTTCCAGAAATACTGAATTATTTATGTAGGAAAATACTGATAAATATTAAACTCTCTTGAGAGACAGAGTACAGAAAATTACCTTGAAAATCATTGAAAGTAGTCATTCTAGAGAACTAGTTGGTGAACTTATAATTCTTTGGGTCATCATCCTTGGTAAGTGGTAAATCACCTTGGAACTACCAAGAATAGTATCATCAGAAAGATTGATGGGAGCATAACTAGGGCACAGAGTAACATCACTCGCTAGTATGTATTGGATTATATTTCTTTGTGTGTGTGTGTGTGCCGCATGCACATGCACGCCTGTGAGTATCTAAAAGGAAAAGTGGCCATATTCCAGAAATACAAGGGAGGATTAAGGGCAACTGAGGGTAGAGAGTAGAGATATAATAGTTTGAGCCTATATATAAATTTTATATAAATATATTTATATATATATTTTTTATATAAATAATATAAATTATTCTAATGAAGAGACCCCAAAATATGATTGTCTGGATGTCAGCAGGTATCTGTCTGAGTCAGGTAAGCATCTTTGCTCCATGGGATCACTCAGGAGCCCAGATTTCTTAACAGATGCTACTATACCATCTCCCATGATGCTATCCTCTTTTGCATGATTGAAACTGGCCCAACATTATTTGTATTGTCTAACTGAAGTGAAACAGGAAGGAGAGAAATAAGTAAACAAAATATTTCCTTTTCAGGCAGTGATGCACAAGTTGCCTATATCACTTGTGCTCCCATTCTATTCGTGAGAACGAAGTCGTATGGTCATACAAAACTAAAAAAAGACAAGGCAATGGGCTGTCTGGCTGGGAGACATGTACATTTAGAAATCTCATTCTCTGACACTGTAGGGAAGGTGGTCAGGGCTTTGGGTTCTTCAAGTGAGAGGCTCTCTTGACACCATGTTCCAGGTTCAGTGCTGTTTGAGAGAGCTAGGACCTATGGATTAAGGAGAGTACAGCTGTGAACAGGTGCTGTGCTAGAGTGTGGAACGAGGAAAGGGATAAAGAACAAGCCAGCACTGTGTTTCAACACCCAGCTTTCTCTGGTTAGCTGCTTTCTGCAGTTTCATCCTTGCTCTTTCTGTGTTTGGAGACGTTGCTTGCTAACATTCCAGTGGTTAGTTGTTGCCACATTACACACCTCAGCAAGACATAGATGCCCGTTGCACATTCAAGGTCTATGCATTTGAGGAACTTGGTGGGGGGTGAACATAGGCTGGAGATGAATGGAACTAAGTTGATGTACTCAAGGTAGTGACAGCAAGAATTATGACTCCCTTTCACATCGGAAATATTTGTATCTGAAAGAACAGTAACCAAAAACAATGAGGAATAGGGGAGTAATGTAATATATTGATGAAGTAAGAAATTACAAACCACAAATCTGGGGGAAAAATGAGCCAATCCTTATTTTATGCTCTATTTATTATTTATTTACTGTTTTGCATCTTGCAACTTTTCTAAATTGGGTAATACATTATAATAAATAATGATTGTATTTATTATATTTATATATTCATATGTTATAATCACAAAAATAATATATTAATTATATATATATATTTTTTGATCTCATACCTACTAAATGTAGATCTCTGGTTCTGCCCATGTTTGTTCAAAAAAAAAAAAACTCCACATATGATTCTCTGAACTTGTGAACCACAAGTATGACCACAGAACATACCCCAAGAAAGCTCCAAATGGATTAAAGAATTAAGTATAAAGTAAAGTGAAATCATGGAATAACTAGCAGAAAGTAGATTGGAGTAGTTATCAGATCCCTAGTGGGGCACCATTTTAAATGATGAAGTAAAATTTTTAAAAAAATCAATTGATTCAGTCATAAAACTTTTAAACTTGGAAGGAATAAGATTAAGATAATACTATATAAAATTTATATAAAATGATAAAGGTTTTGATTCTACATTACCTAAGTCATGCAAATTGATTACAATAAAAAATAGGACCTCGATGGTTAAATTAAAAAAAAATTTATGAACAATTTACAAAAAGTATATGCAACTTAAAAATGGCATTGAAAATATTTTATTTTATTAATTTTTAGCTCATGTACTCTCACATTACTTGAAATGCACGTTATGCAACAAGTCTAATGCACAATATAATGAATCCTGTCCTTTGACGTAGTGCTGAAAAGAGACATAAAGAATGATGAATTATCATTTTAAGAAACAAAAATTGAAAACAATGTAATTATCCAATAATAAGAAGGTGATTAAATAAGAAAGGGTATATTGACCTCATGGTTATCATGCAACCATTAAAAATAAAAAATTATCAACACTCTATATATGGCAATGCTTAATATAATTTTTATATTACATATCATTTTATATAAAAATCTTTTGTTAAAAGGTAGAAAATAAATTTATGTGTGTGAACTGATTATATGAAAACACCACCAGTTATGTATTTAGACTGAATTGGTAGAGGACTTGAAAAAGGAAAATTGCTGAGATGTTTGGATCGTAAGGGCTTTCCTCCTTAAGATATTTCCTTTGTACTTGTTATAATGCTGTTACAAAGCTGGAAAAAGTAGTAAGAAAATAACTAGGGATGTTTGTTCAGTGGTGAACATTAGGATCTCTAATCCAAGCTTCTTTAAAAAAAAAACTGCAAAAAAAATGTCTGTTGAAAAATATAATGAAGTCTTAATTCTGGAGCAGGAAGAAGGAACAAGACCAACAAAAGAAGATTGAATAGGCTTATTATGGTAAATGTGTGTGGAGAAATAGAAGCGTTCAAAGGAGATTGAAGACTTGAGCATGAATGACTGGAGAAGAGAGATGCCATTTACCAGAAATAGGATTTCTTACGACAAGTCTTGGTATAGAGGTAGTTGCAGTCTGTGTTGTGGTTTGATGGGACTTTCCACTTTTCAGCATATGAGCAAGTACCTAGAGGTACGATTGCTGCCCAAGCTCCTCAGTATCCATAGGACAGAACGAAATGTCGCTGCTTTGAAATCTTGACTAGAAATATGATACATCTGCCAGCAATGACTATGGGTGTTACTGTAGTGCACACAGCCCACTGGTCCTCAGTAACATTATTCTCAAACGATAATGTTAGAAAGAAGCAAAAGTTTCAAGTGATCTGCAGTCTCCCAGACTACTTTCATAATTGACTTTTTTTCTCTTTTTTTGGCGAAATATGTTATTTCATTTTTGGCCACTGACCAAAAGGCAGGACACTGTTGCTGAATTTGTAGCTCTTCGATTTTACATACAGCAACATCTGAGCAGTGAGTTCACTTTTGTGTTTCTGTCTTTGACACTGAGCTGCAAAATGTCATCTTTAGTTACCCAGAAAAGCAGCCAACTTGGGAAAAGAGTGTGGTTTTGCAATGTCTGAGTGGTTTGATTTCTTCTGCTGATGCATTAGAAGAGACAAGAGCAACCTCCCGCACAACTAGGGGAGAAAATGCCCCTCATTAGCATCGTGGCCAAAACGACCTTATTTGTACCTTAATATACTGTTTTACTCAGGAGAAAATTTTAAAAATAGGAAAACCTAAAGTCTGAAATCAGGTGCTCTACACAACATCTCAGGTATTGATTTCCAAAGCATATCTGGAAACACTACCTAAAGATTAGAAACTGTATAGTCCATAGACTGGATGTTAAATAGCATTTATCTCAGCCAGTGATGCTACCAGAACTATACTAATTGGATGTCACAGACAGATTGATCATTTTCTTACAAACCCATTTCCCTTGGTTCATTGTGCTCCAGCTGGCCTGTCACGAAATGTGCAGTCCAAGCCTGCTTAGCATCATCCTCTGGCCAGCCCACTAACATCACGGAGAAAACAAGACTACATTAAGTGGGAGATCCTCAAATTTCAGTCCAACTATAAAGCTTATGTTTTTCCCTCAGAAGAGAGGAAGAATTTTATTATGGAAATGGCAAAAATTTTAGAGGCAGACCTCTGTAAAGCCCAATTTCCTGTGACCTTTATGTAATAATTCCTACCTCATGACATTGCTTTAGTAATCAAATGAAATGAAATGAAACACCTTGCTGATACCAGAATTCAGTAAAAGTTTGTCAGCCCTGTGACTTTGGCTAAGTTACTTAAACACTCTATGCCTTAGCGTTCTCATCTATAAAATGGATATCATGCTTTTTACCTCAGAGGCTTGAGTGAGGATTAAATGACTTAATAAATGACAGGCTCTTAGAACAGCACCTGCTAATAGTAAGTGCTCAATAAATGTAGTTGTTGCTCTCATTATTATTCAGTGTCTGTGTGCTAATAAGATATTTCATATAAAGAGAATGACATGAGCTCAGAAGGATTTAAGGTATTATGCACATATTTTGTTCAGAGGGTGGTGGGTAAACAGAGGAATGAAGCTGATGTGGGAGCTGCAAAATAGTGCAAGATTAATAAAGAGCACCAACAAAAGTACTAATGAGAAGCACTAATAAAGCACTTTAGGTTTCAACTGTGAAGGATGGCGAAGACTTATCAAGTACTTGGGCTTTTTTATTTGAGGAGATGGAAAGCCAGAAAATGTGACATCAGTAGGTCATAGGACCGTATCTGTAGTTTTGAACAATGACTAGAACAGGATGATAAATAAAGGGAGGGTGATGAGAAGCAGGGAATACGGGAAGTTATTGCAGAAGGTGGGGTACTATAAACAAGACAGCAGTGACAGAAAAGAGGAAATAGCTGCAGGAAACAATGCAGGGGTAAAAACAATTGGATTTGTCCGCTAATTGCATGTGGGGGTTAAAGCAAAGGAAATAGCTAAAGCTGTTTGGAGGTTTCTAATTTGTGAAAATGGTTAGATGATGAAACCAAGATGGACAATGTGAGCACATGTTGGGACATGATGAGTTTGTCTTTATGGGTCATCCAATGATTGGAACCATTGGTGTGAAACACTACCTAGAAATCTTGGTTAGGAAGGAAGAGAAGAATGTAGAATATGGAAATTTGAAGAGTGCTTACATTTAGTGAGAGGACAGAAAATAGGAGATGTCAAGGAACAAGCACTGAGGAAGCAGAGTAGGAAGTGGGCAGGAGAGTGTAGCAGCATGGAAATCCAGAGAGATGTGCATTTCACAAGAAACAAAAGGTGAACATTTAGAGCTTTAGGAATACTTAATCATCATTAAGAAAAAGGTAGTCTATTTAAAATGTTTATTTAATGCTAAAAATGTCTCTCCCCTTTCATTTTTTAATGTTCTTTCTCTGTATTCCTCAAACACCACAAAGACTTCATAAACTCCCTTTGCTTCCTCAGTTCTCTTCTAAGCCCTGCAGTTCTTGGATGGTAGGCAGATGATCTAAATATTATCAAAGGGAAGACTAAAATAAGATGTGGGTGATATATGTGTATCTGGGTCTAGTGATCCCTGCCCACAATGATTCAGAACAGATCTCTGCTGTTCTGCATTGCATATTTGGACAAAAACTGAAAAATGCAGCCCTGTGTCTAGAAATGTTTTTCCATGTTTTAAAATACTTGAATCAATTAATTTTTTCTATTTGAAGATTGGAGTCATATAAATGTAACATTCAGGATAAGCTCCAGTTGGGCAAAAGAAACAAATCGCGCATGGTCAGTTCAGTGTATTAAAGGACTGGTACTGTTTTATGCCCGGGGGTGATAGTTTAATAATTTGTCTTTTATTCAACTGGCTTAAAAATCTGCCTGTTTTTTTAGTTACTTCATATTATATAATAAGTCCATTATAATGTAATATACTCTGTACCCCAAATGTCCCTAACCTTTCCAGTTTTTGAACATAAAGTCATATTGACATCAATAGTCCAAAGTTTCTTAACTTAGCTTGTGCCTCTAAGCTTCCTACTTTTGCCTATAGGCATTTACTTATTCTTTAGCATGTAGTCAACAGGCAGGATCTACTTAATCTTCCTCTTTTATTCTGATTTGATGTGGGCTGCTTGTGTCATTGCCGCCGTTTCTGGTGCCCACATGGGGATAACAGTGCCCATGTCTGAAGTGCTATCTCCCATTTATGAGGCCACCAGTTCTTGGAATGCCAGGGTGGTCCTAGGCTCTAAGCAGAGATGAGAAATGTATCTTTTACTTCCACTCTGTACCAATGTTGTCAGCTTGGCCCCAGATGAACATTATTTGTGACCAGGGTCTCCAACAAAATATCTCCTCCATTTGTTGGTCAAAAACCTTCTAAATAGTAGGGAAGAAGGATAGTAGAACAAGGGGTTAGGAATGGCAGAGAAAATATTCCATACTTTTCCTCTTTATTATCCTTATTTCTCCTACTTTTCTCTCAGTGTTCTATTGACCCATACTCAAATTCTTCCTCTTTCCTTGGCTTTAAAACAAAAGGTTTCTATATTTCAGTGGACTCAAAAAAGATCCTTGGGGTGGGCCTCTCTACACTAGAAGTGTCTGTGTCCAAGCAATTTATTTAAATGCCCTATAATACTTGCATAAATATAAATCATTTTATTATAAGATATAGATATATCTCAGTTTCCATCGAGACACCAAAGGCCAAGAGCAATTCAATAGGTACCAAGAGCCATCCCATAAAACTGAGGGCTTGACTGCCTGCTCATGACATAATAAGGTATTGGGAAGGAAGTTCTGCTCGGGCTTACCCGCTCACTATCCAGTTCTAGGCGGACTATGAAGAAGCAAGCAAAAAGGATTATTTGTAAAAGTGTTACTTCTATCCTTTATTTCTTGTCCCTCCATATCTCTCAGAGGAGAAAGTGTTCTTTTGCCTTGACTTAAGCCAATGAAAAAAAAATCTAAGGATTTCTTGGAGTGATTCACACAACTTCTTGGAGTTTGATGAACTTAAGTGTTACGAATCAGGCTTGGATAGTCTAAACGTCCTAAGTTATGACTAGATTGCCCTAAGGGCAGCATGGGGAGCAAGTTATATTTCCACCATGGAGGGGAGCTAGCCTGGGGTCACTGTCCAATTCGACTGCCTGGAGGACCCTGGTGACCCCAGCAGAGGGGAAGAATGCTGGGACCCCAGGACTATGAGACAAGTTGTAGCATCCAACTGAGGGGAAGCACTGACCATATCATGGGGACTGCACATAGAGGATCTTAAAGAGCCCACACAAACACCCAATGAAACAGACAGCCAGTAATTGCAACTGGCATTAAAGGGCACCAATGCCAGAGGTTCAACCCATAAAACAGCGCTCCTCCTCCGTGAGCCTGGCTAGATGGGAAATAGCAGCTATTGACATGGGGAAGTGGTAGTCAAGAAGTATGTAGAAATTAACCATATACCTGTGTCCCTACCCACTCCAGATTTCCAGGCTTGTGGTAAGACTAATTGGAGGGATAGGAGAAGTTAAAGTTGAATATCAGTTAAAAATGTTGAAAATATTCATTGGGGATATATATTTCTTTAATTATGAAGGAACTGAAAACATTCATGTGACCTGCCTGAGATTTCAACCAGAGCCAGAGAAAAACAATTTGTATAATATTTCACAAGGGGAGTTTGGTAGATGGAACAACGGCCTCCCCCAAATGCCCATATTTTAATCCCTGGCACCTATAAATACGTTGCATTACACAGTAAAGGTGAATTAAAGTAGCAGATAGAATTAAGGTTGCTAATCAACTGACCTTAAAATAGAGAGATTATCCTGGATTATCCAGTGGACCCTGTGTAATCACAAGGCTCCTTAAACGTGGAAGAGGGCGGCAGAAGAGTCAGCGTTGGAGTGATGTGCCGTGAGAAAGGCTCAACAGACCATTGCTGGCTTTGAAGGTGGAAGAGAAACATGGGCCAAGGAATACGGGCAACTTCTAAAAGTTGTGAAGAGGAAGAAAATGGATTCTCCCATAAAGCCTCCAGAACGAATTATAGTGATGTAAAAATGACTACTCTGGAATCTACTAGAACAAATGCACTGGTTTTCTGCAGACAAAACTTTTATATAGAGCTGTGCTAATAGCCATACTAGCAAAATGTATTTACTACTGAGCACTTGAAATGTGGCTAATCTGAAATGAGATGTGCTATGAGTATAAAACACACACCGGATTTCAAAGACTTGGTACAAAAAATCAGAATGCGAAGTATCTATTTTTAAATTGATTACATTGCTTAGTTTATATTAATATCTTAAATATGTTGGGTTAAGTAAAATATATTGTTAGAATTAATTTTACCTCTTTCTTCTTTTGCTTTTAAAATGCAGCTACCTGAAAATTAAAATTACATTTGTGGCTCACATTATATCTCTGTTGAACAATATTGATAAAGAGAAAACCCTCCTGGAAATTTTACAATTACACTTTATGTTTGTATAATCTGTTGCACTTTATAAACTTCTCTAATAAACACTTAATTCTTGTAACTGTCATGTGTGATGAGTAAGGTACAGCTTATCACTCCTGGTTTTTAAAATGTGACAACTGAGGGTCAAGTAATGTAAAAGACCTACTACCCAAAATCACATAAGTAGCAAGTGACAGAGCTAAGACAAAATCTTGAAACATCTTTCAAACCAACACTTTTTTCCGCCTATCCCATTCTGTAGGTGGTGGAGATTCCAGTGTCTCATCTAGAGTTCTCATTTTCTCCAGGGGAGAGTTACTTGAAGGAAGGAGTCCAGAAAACTTGAGCTGACGAGAAAGGAGGGTCTTTTATATATATATATATATATTTTATATATATATATTATATATATATATATATTATATATATATATAATATATATATGTCAGCCTAAGTGTTTAGATTAGCATTCACAAAACTGAACTCTGTAACCCACTGTTTCTCATAACTTATTAACGCTTCTTTATAAAAAGCATTCTGCAGTCATGTGGGTTTGAGAAGCAATGGATTTAAAGTTGATTTCTTTTAACCACAGGGTATTTAGATGCATTATTAATCTCTCAGAGGGAGTAGACTACAATTTCCAAAACTTATTTTCATAGACTGTGGTGTTCTGCAAAAGGCAATTTAGAAAATCTGCTCTACAACAAAAGGAAGATTCAAGGACAGGTCTGACTCTTAGCTCCTTGCCATGTGTGAGCCGATCTCCAGTGTAGCAAGAGGATCTGAAGGAAGAAGTGGCAGTTTGTTCCCCAGCTGAGATGCATTTGCTAGCTTTGGCCACTGTCCAGGACAAAGATGGATGTTTAAAAGTGATTTTTAAACTATAGAAGATTAGAATCAGTTCAGTAATTTGTTTAGCATCTTAATAAGATTTAAATACAGAGCCAGATATCTGTTCCTTTAAACCACAAGAACACGTTTGAGTGCTTGGAAGTATTCCCTGACTTTCTAAATGAAATTGTAGTAAAATGGGAAAAGGTCATGTAATGACCAAAAGTTCAGGGAGAGAGTTTGATATTTGAAACTGTTAGATTTGCCAATATTAATGACTATCAGTTGGTAATAAGAAATATGAATTTCGTTTTCCAAAGCAGCCTTTCTCCAATTAAGTGATTAAGAATATGCCAAAAACATGTATTAATTTACTTGTGTATTTCCTTCAGACTAACCAGAACCAGATACAGAGAACAGAAATATCAGTAGGAAGAACAGGACAAGAATCTGTTTATTCAACATTTGTGCTGGCTTTTATTTTAGATGCTGGGGATTCAGTGGTAACAAAATAAGACTATACTCCAGTGGAGCTTACAGTATTGAATTTAAGAAATAAATATTGTATGTTTCCAAGTAATTTGTTTATTCATCAAACATTAAGAAAATGAGCACCTCTTTTGTCTCAAACGCTGTACTAGGTATTGTGGACATGAAGAGAAAAAAAGACAAAACTCCTGTCATGGAGGAATCCACAAAATAGTGCAGGAAGCAGACAGGAAAACAGTTAATTACCAAAGGGTGTTTCCTCTTATCTAAACCTATTCCAGCCACATTTTTCTGCTACTCAGTAATCTGGCACTCCATTCAACCATCTGCCCAAACTAACTAGCTTGGGATCCTTGACCACTTTCTTTTTCTTATAACGCACATCCAAACCATCAGCAGATCCCATTGTGCTTCTGTCAAAATATATTTTTAAAAAAGCCGACCACTTCTCACTATGTCCAATACTATAAACATGGTCTAAACCCTCATTATCTTTTGTAGTAATTTCCTGACTGGTCTATCAGCTTCCAATATTTTCTCCGTAGCATCTGTTCTAAATAGGGTATCCAGAGTGGTCATAGGATATTATTTATCTGTTCCAAATCTTCCTTTAGTCTGCCTCAAAGCGTTTATAGCAACCTGCTATGTTTTATATGCTCATCTGTTCATTTGTGTATTGTCTGTCTCCCTCCTCTTGAATTTTAAGAGGAGTGAGTCTGTTTTTAATATGCAAATTACCATTTCATTTATTCTCTACAGTAATTTAGCATGATAAATATTTATACAGTGTAAGCAACAGTGGTGTCACAGATGACGGTTTGGTCAGTTTGCCTTGGGTTCATATGATGGGTAGATCAGGGAAGGTTTTGCAAAGGAATTGAAGCTTGTTTAACACGTCATCATCTGACTTCTACATCTACCCACTCTGCACGAGATCAACAGTAACCTCCTGTTTGATAAAATATTTCATCATCACTTACCCTAAATAGCTTCTTCCTTAAAACGTCTTTCTTAGTTTGTTGTTCATGTATTTCATAAAAATATCTTGAGGGCCCACTGTATCCAGGCCATGAAGAATGCAATCATTCATGAGATAAACATGGAGGCTGTTAGAGTGCAGTAAGGTAAGGGCCATGAGGAGGCAAGTAAAGCGGACTATGCATCTTTGAGTCTTCTATTTTATTTCTCCCCTCTTTCTCATCTGCATTCTACTTTCTGCTTAAAGTTCTGTGTTTCCCCAGTATACTTGCAAGCCCCCATTATCTGTAAAGTCAGTTATTATGTGGATAGATTTTGAGTTTTAAATGTAACCACACCATACATCCCTACTTGACTCGGTCCATTTCACCTGCCCTACTGAAGACCAAAAACCTGTAAGTTCTATTCTCTGATTCTTAGAGGTGAAGCTGGAACCATTTTGCTTCACTAACCCACTGTGTAGTATGATGACCACATTGACAACAATGCTTATGGTTGCAAACAAATACTAGAAGGGTAAGGCAGGTAATGTAAATGAGTGAAGCAAACTGGCTATGATAAGAGTAAGAAGTATGTAGTAGGGACTACAGTGACCTGGAGAACCTCTGCTCAATGACCACAGATCCAGGAGCTATCGTTGCCACATGAGCAATATAGATAGGTCCAGGGGTGAAGAGAAAACCTCATTGCTCCCTCCTCCAAATGGAGGAACCTTCTGGCCTCTCTCCCTGCTTTCATGCACTGCTGCCTAGAGATAAGTGACTGATCAAGCTAGTTAAATCTGGAGGAGGACCTGGACTTCAAAGCTCAGCCTCTTTCTTGCTTTTCCTCTCTGGCATTTGCCTGTGTGAGGAGGTGCAGGCTTTAGTCTGCTCCTGCAGTAGTCCAGTGCTACCTGTGACTAGGTGCGTAAGCCTGGCTTTTTCTGGGGTTTGGCATTAAGAAGCTCATTGTTTCTGCTCACCCAACTCACATCTTTCATCTTAGACATTGTGAGCATTAATGAGATATTTTGACCTTTGCCTTGCCTGCCTTAATCTTTTCTTCTGTCATTTTTCAATTTATTCATAAACTCAAGTGAGAAGAACAAGAGGTGAAATTTATTGGGTCCCCACAAATCACAAGGCTGTTGTTGTTTGACTGTATAATTTTTAAAGAGAAATCAAAAGTTCAGATTTTTTTTTTTTTGGTATGAAAAACTCCTGATTCTGAAATGTTGGCAAAGAACTCATACCTTTTTAAAATTTTGGGTGCCAATGAAATAGTATATCTAAGGGTCAATTTTCACCAGATGCCGCCAGCTTACATTTATACTCTAAACCCTGTGGTTTGGGGTCAGTACAAGTGTCTAGGTTTCTGTCCTGGTCCCTTCTGATAAATCCAGTTCTCATGTGGAGTGTGGAGTTTAGATATGTAAACTACCCAGCCATCCCTCTCTAGCACCTTCTCCTGGAGGCCAGCCCTTATTCTCCTCATCCTGCTTCTTTTCCCAGCTACAAACTCTAGCTCTTCTTCAATTCAGCCACAACACCCAGCAGCCTCCGGAATTATTTCTCCTTGGAGATGGCTATAGACTTGCCTCATCTACCTGATCTGAACTCTTGGATCAATGATCATATATTATGAACCCTTAACCATAAAGATTTATATAATTTGCCATCACCACTCCTTTCCTGTAGGAGGGGAAAGTCCAGTTAACCCACATTCCTCTCCATTCCCAGATTACTCCTCTCTCCCAATCTACCTCTTATTGAGATCCCAAAATGCATGGTATTAACATGTACCCTGTAAAATTTGGGTAAATTCTATTTGTTGTTTTCTCTGTCTTTCCTACTTGGTATGTGGCCACTGATAGGAAGTTTTTTTCCTCTTTCTTTTATCAAAGAGGAATCACTGATAGAAGGTATTCTAGGTTCCTGTTCCCATTTCTCTTGGCACATTCTTTATTCTTCTTGCTTTCTTTCAAGTCACTGCCTCCACCGACAGTCTCTTTCCCTGGATCCCCATTCAGCCAATCTGATAGCATTCCTTAGGAAGGGCAGTCTGAATTAATTTAGTTTACTTGTGGATTATTTTCCAAAGCTTAGTCGAATCAATAAGACAACATCTCAGCCTCCCCTGGGACCACGCATTTAGTCTTCGACCCAGATTCTTTGACTTTTTTCCAGCCATCTGTTTTACTTGGGCAAAGTGAGTCAGTTTAATGTCTACATGTTTTATCTTTCATCTATACTTTTGGCACCTTTAGTTCATTCACCTTTAACCCCAGAAGGGAAATATTTACCATCCCTCAGCAGCTGTTCAGTCCTCGAGGAGGAAGAGGAGAGTCTTGTTTCTCTTCCTATTGGCCTGTTCTCCCTTATTCTGGCCATAGCTAGTCCATCGTCCTTGCATTCTAGCTTGCCTGACACCTGGATGCACTGATTTGTACCTTGGAATGAGAATAAGAGCTTCTGAGTTCAACTCTTGTCAATTCATTTCTCAATGTATAAGAGTTCTGAATCCCAGTACATGGCCCAAGGCTCAGAGTCCAGAGGCTGGGCTCCACCAGTCATCATATAAACTACATCAAGTTGGACCTCACTTTCCCCATCTGTAAAATGAGAGAACTGATCTGTAACAGAGATCCTGAATTCAAATGTCTTTAGATATACACAGGTAAAGGAAAGCAGAAACTGCTAAGCAGAGAAACTGTCTACTCTAAGGCAGCTGGACATGACAGGGGTTTAAAACTGAGACGACGTGCCCTGCCTAAAGACATTTGCTGGCTCAGCTAAATCTATCTGAAAGCTCCTTGGCTGGAGACTAACTTTGGCTGACAATTTGTGAATATGATACCTTGAGTCCCAACATTCTGTAAACCCTAAGACTCCCATGTTATAAGTGCTTTCTCCTGGATGATTTTCCCTTAAATAATATTTAAAATAGAATATTTGATATAATGTGATGGGAGATCGGATATAATTTTATCACTCATACTAGCCAGCCCTTTGCTCACAGATGGAGATAACACCTTAGCATGGAGCTGATTTATTAGTATGGAGCAATCACTAGAATAGGACCAGATATATAAACACATTGCAGAAAGGGTATAACAAAACTTTTGTGGCCTGAGAAAAGACACATTCTCAAAACACTGTTTGCTTATACAGAGTGGAATTTGGAGAAGGCTGCATAAAATGTGCAGCGATGACAGTGACTTCAAGGAAGATGAATATCAGCATCTCCTATACCTTAATCTTCCCCATTATTAGGTGCTCCCTAATGGTTTGGAATGGACTTAGCTGGCCTGGCTAGGAAGACCAAAAGAAGCATAAGAAGTCTTATCCATACACTTTGTCCCAAACATGGGCCCAAAGGTTTTGGAGGAGGACCATATAACACAGTATGCTGAGGTTGTAGCCATATTGACATGGAGGTGTGCTTGGTGGACAGTGGCTAAGGAGGTACGAATGAATAAAGATTAGTACTCATAAAAGCCAAACCTCAAGGAATTATATGGTTAGTACAGGGATCTACACCAATGATATCACAGATATTTGTAGGATTGTGTTGAACAGTCTTCAATAGCAACACGTCATGGCAGCAAGCCGCGGTAGCAGTAGTGGACTGGTCTTACTCTCCAGTTCTCTCACTACCTTGCATTTGGAAGGACAACTAATCAATCACCATTTAAAACACGTAAGTGCAGCTATTCTTGGAAAATTCAGAATGGAAAATGTCTCCAGAGAGGGGAAAAAGACTTTGTGATAGTTTAGGAGTGTTGGTTAATAAGCAAAAATTTTAAAACTGAAATATGATGTGCCAATTATCTATTGCCACAATATTATTGTGTAACAAATAGTCATGGCATTTCAGTAGCATTCAGTAGTAAGCATTCTCACAGATTTATGAACTCACTAGAGTTCCACTGATCTAGGCTGAACTCAGCTATGCCACCTTGCTTCTCACTGAAAATTTCTGGGTCACACCTCCTCGAGAAATGGAAACCAAAATGAACAAATGGGACCTAATGAAACTTAAAAGCTTTTGCATGGCAAAGGAAACCATAAATAAGACGAAAAGACAACCCTGAGAATGGAAGAAAATATTTGCAAATGAAGCAACTGACAAAGGATTAATCTCCAAAATTTATAAGCAGCTCATGCAGCTCAATATCAACAAAACAAACAATCCAATACAAAAATGGGCAGAAGACCTAAACAGACATTTCTCCAAAGAAGATATACAGATTGCCAAAAAACAAATGAAAGGATGCTCAACATCACTAATCATTAGAGAAACGCAAATCAAAACCACAATGAGGTATCACCTTACACCAGTCAGAATGGCCATCATCAAAAAATTTACAAACAATAAATGCTGGAGAGGGTGTGGAGAAAAAGGAACCCTCTTGCACTGTTGGTGGGAATGTAAATTGATACAGGCACTATGGTGAACAGTATGGAGCTTCCTTAAAAAACTAAAAATACAACTACCATATGACCCAGCAATCCCACGACTGGGCATGTACCCAGAGAAAACCATAATTCAAAAAGAGTCATGTACCACAATGTTCATTGCAGCTCTGTTTACAATAACCAGGTCATGGAAGCAGCCTAAGTGTCCACCAACAGATGAATGGATAAAGAAGATGTGGCACATATACACAATGGAATATTACTCAGCCAAATAAAGAAACAAAATTGAGTTATTTGTAGTGAGGTGGATGGACCTAGAGTCTGTCATACAGAGTGAAGTAAGTCAGAAAGAGAAAAACAAATACCGTATGCTAACACATATATGTGGAGTCTAAAAAAAAAAAGAAAAAGAAATTTCTGAAGAACCTAGGCGAAGGACAGGAATAAAGTTGAAGACGTAGAGAATGGACTTGAGGACACGGGGAGGGGGAAGGGTAAGCTGGGACGAAGTGAGAGAGTGGCATGGACATATATACACTACCAAATGTAAAATAGATAGCTAGTGGGAAGCAGCCGCATAGCACAGGGAGATCAGCTCAGTGCTTTGTGTCCAACTAGAGGGGTGGGATAGGGAGGGTGGGAGGGAGATGCAAGAGGGAGGAGATATAGGGATATATGTATATGTATAGCTGATTCACTTTGTTATACAGCAGAAACTAACACACCATTGTAAAGCAATTATACTCCATTAAAGATGTAAAAAAATAAATTAATATTCAATGAAAAAAAATTTCTGGGTCAGCTGCAGCAGCTTTCTTCTACATGTCTCTCTTCCTTCTTGGACTGTCAGGATAGCTGAGGCATTGTTCTTCCAATGGTGTGGTAGAGGGGCCAGAGAGAATATTCAAATGCACAAGTACATTTTAAGCCCTTGTGTCATGTTTTCTAACATCCCATTAGCCAAAGAAGTTACATGGCTGAGCTCAAAGTGAAGGGGCATGAAAGTATATCTTTCCAATAGAGGAACGAAAAGTTATATGGCAAAGGCATGAAGAATCAAGGCCAATAATTGAATCTACAACAGATGTGAACATATTTTGTATCCTGAATTGAGGAAAAGGGTTTATCAGATAATTAAAGATTTGGATGAGCTTCAAGGATTTATATGTTGCTTGTAAAATAAAACACATTGCTTTTTGCTATAGTGATATGAGGTTGACAAATGTATAAAAGATCCTATATGAGATGTGCGTTTATGTGCATATACACACACACATGCTTATATCAATTGTAAGTTGAATTCTATGGCAGATACTCTAACTGATCATCAAAGATCCATGCTTTTCCTTTTTTTAAAAAAATAAATTTGGTTATTTGTTTATTTTTGGCTGCGTTGGGTCTTCGTTGCTGTGTGTGGGCTTTCTCTAGTTGCGGCGAGCGGGGGCTACTCTTTGTTGTGATGTGCGGGCTTCTCATTGAGGTGGCTTCTCCTGTTGCAGAACACGGGCTCTAGGCGCACAGGCTTCAGTAGTTGTGGCACGCGGGCTCAGGAGTTGTGGCTGGCGGGCTCTAGAGCACTGGCTCAGTAGTTGTGCCGCATGGGCTTAGGTGCTCTGCCACATGTGGAATCTTCCCAGACCAGGGCTCGAACCCGTGTTCCCTGCATTGGCAGGTGGATTCTTAACCACAGCGCCAGCAGGGAAGCCCCATGCTTTTCATTTAATTTAGAATTGTTGCTAAGAGGTGGATGCACACCGAGGAACCAGATTTTTTTCTAGTCTTCCTTACTTCTAGGTGGTGCCAAGTGACTAGCTCTTGTCAATGAAAGGGAATAGAAGAGGGATAATCAAAAGCACAAGTACATTTGCTCAGGCCAGTTTAATGAGAAGTGGAGGTCCCTTTTCCCCATCTTCCCAGTGAATGCAGAAGATTCTGAGCCTCTGTCTGACAACTTAGTCTCCAGATGAAACAACTGTAGGTCTTTGAATCTTGTGGAAGACTACTTGCCCACCAGGAACACTGACATACCATTAACAAGATGAAAAAAAGAGCCTCCACTTGTATTTGTGTTATAGCACTAAATTGGGGCAAGAATTTCTTACACCAACTAAAAATGTCATATGGAGAAGATGTGGAAGAGCCTCTTCTCACTGTAAAGAATTTATAGAGAAGAATAAAATAATCAAAGAAAACATTTACTGTGCAGCTACCATGTGCATGGCTCACAGCTAATATATTAAACAGTTAAATGTTTCAGACCTGTGGTATGGTCTAATGAGTTACAAGAGTGTAGTAGAAAGAGAAGCTGATTCTTCCATCATCTGCTACACTGAGCTGTGCAAATGGTAGATGAATGAGTAGTAGTAAAAATCTTCTATTTTGACATGGTGAGACATACATGAAACCTGTAGAGCCATGTTATACAAGTCAGTAACAGAATAAGTTTAGGACCCTTTACAACAGAATAGAATACAATAGACTAGAATGTGTGAATGAATTTAAACAAAGAAGGTGCCCAGTTATCTCAGAGGCAGTTCAAATGTAACATATATCAATGTTATAAAAGTTAAGTAGTTAGGAGGGTTGGGCCACCAGAATCCTGAGACATTGTCTTAGGAAACTCACACTTATTTGAGATACCTCAACCCTAGACAACAGATAGGCGTGACCATATTGAAGGGGGAAGGTTGTGGGTTATTGGGCTGTTGAGGAAAGTGTTAGGAGTGGAGCAGATATTTGCAAAAGAGGAGTGGTAGTGTAAAAAATTGGTATAAGTGGTGGTGTTGATAGATATGCTAGGAAGGAACTGTGCTAAAACTACATGTATAGCAAGATAAGAGCTAAAGTATTCTTTTTGTACTTATCTTTCTTTCCCACACTTTCCTGACTTGTCCAAAAGTACGCTTCAAGGAGAATTTGCATTTTTATAGGAGGAATGCAAAAAGAAAATGAGTAATCTTTTCTTATTTTTCTTATCCAAAATAGACAAAGGCAAGCACTAAGTGAAGTGGATGGACCCTACAAATATATGAACGATGTGTGTGTGTGTATATATATATATATATATAATGTGTACACGGGCAGGATCAGGGAAGGTCTCTCTCAGGCTGAGACTTTGGCCGCAAACAGGAGAGTACTTGGTGTGTTACTTCATATAAATATTTTTCCAAGAACACAGCATAAGAAGTATCTGTTTATTCTGTTGGTAGCAACTTCAAGCTGAGACTGCCAGAGAGAGAGCTGGGGATTATCTTCTGTTTTCAGCCAAATAAACAGCTATTCCAGGCATTCTGATGTTAACCATTGCTTGTATGCTCTTTCTCTCTAGAAGAAAACCAGACAATTTGTAAATTAATGAAATGTGTCCCCACTAAAGCCGACCCAGAGGTTTGCTTGTCCTGAGTTCCCAGGACTCAGGTGGTTTTATCATTTTGCTTTACAAATAAGAAATCAGCCAACTTCATAGAGAGGGATGACATCATTCTAAAAACAATGTAATGGAGGGCGTTCTCATTTCTCCTGGTCATGCCTTTGGCTTTGGAAACTCTTTTGGACCCTTCAACAGAATGAGATTAACTGTGTCAGAGAGGTCCTCTTATCTAGTAGAAGTTTGAATTTTAAAGCAAATAGCCCAATCCATTTTGTAAGAATTCGGAGAGGTTTCCTTGGAAGATAAAGCAAGTTCACTAAAACAGAATATGTGATATCCCTTGCTAGGGGAATTTTCCCTTACGCATAATTGGCATAGACAATATAGTCCCTTAACACGTATGTAACTGAGATAGATAGAATAGGGAGTAGCAGTAACCGGCTCCACTATTTTTCTTCATTCCTTCTATTAGTTTCCTATGGTCATTATAGCTTATTGACACTAACTTAGTGGCTTAAAACACATACATTTATTATTTTACATTCTGAAGGTCAGAAGTCCTAAATGGGTCTCAGTCCTATTTAGAAAAGTAGCCTGGATTTGGCCTGTGGGCCATAGTTTGCTAATCTGATATACTGATAAACTGGTGACCATGTCATAATCATCCTTGTGTTCCTTGAGCAAAAAATAATGTGCACACATTGGAGACTCAGTAAATGTTATTTTGTTTAAACGATTTAAGATCTCTCCTCTAGAATATACCTGTAGTTTGGTACAGCATCTCTGGGCAGGCAGTTTCGCAATTGCTCTTAAAATTGGAACAAGCAATTGACTTCTAGGAACTTGTGGTCCAGCTGTATCCTGTTGATTCTTCTAAGAAATGCGAACAAAGGTATTCATTGCACTATTGTTGTAATAGCACAAAGTTGGAGATCACCTTCATTTCTTTCAAAAAAAGATTTCTTAAAACATTTCTTACTGCTTTAATCAAGATGTTAAGAGAGTGTATGTATTACGTCTTTTGGGGGGTTTAAAAAGGATATGTGTGTATATTTCTATGAACATTAAAATTATTGTAAAGCTGTCCAATAAATGGTTAATACTTATTCTTTTTGGGTTTTGACTGGTGATCAGGAGTAAGGAATACTTTTACTTTTCAGTTTATATATTTTTTACTTTCTCTCCTATGTCCATGTATCATTTACAGTGTAAAAAAAAAAAAAAAAAGATAAATTTCCTTATGGCAGACTTCTGTACCACAAACTTCTCTCTACTGGTTCATATGACCTTAAAATATTCGTATTCTCAGTTTCAATAAGTCTATAACTAAGACTACTCTTAACTGTTAAAGACAATATGAAAATGCATACTAATATATTCATTACAAATTATGACAAGTAAAAATTGATAAAAACTTTATTGTGTGGGAATAGCAGAATGGTAAATAACTATAAACCCACCTAATGAGAACATTATAATATTTAAAATTACACAGTGAAAAGCTTATAATATGGGAAATAGTTGTTGGTGAAAAAAATACACAAAATTATATATACAGTATCATGACAACCATATTAAGGTAAGATATACCCAGAAAAAGGACTACAGAAATATATAACAATATATTTAATGTTTTTTTTGAGGTATAAAAGCAGAGATGCCTTTATTCAGAAATGTATAATGTTGTGATATGTTTCTTCTTACCCCTTTCACTTTGCTCCTTGCTTCTCTAATGAATCGTCTATATCTAGTACGAGTTACACAAATTGCCAGGTGCAGGTCAATGGCTATATTTATGATAAGTGAGAGAGAAAACATTACATTTTATCTCATTAATCCATGGTGATAACGAAACAGGGCATTTTAGATTGAAAGAAAAGAGTGTCATTGTGTTATACTAATGAGTAGCATGTTTAAAAAAGAAAAAAGAAGAAAATCTCACAGTCATTTCCTTTCATTTCCTACAACACCCACTCTTTCATGGAGTTTGTAAAACTGGGCCTGTTTCACTCTCTTCCTCCAAAGTGCATTTAAGACTTCCCAACTGCAAGGGAAGTAGTAACTTGTTTTTCAAGTATGAGATTCAAGAGGTAGATATCCTAGACCATTTGTAGCCCAAACCTGGCTCACTGTTTGTTTTTGTAAATAAAGTTTTATTGGGTCAGTGTCTGCTTATTTGTTTACATATTGTCCATGGCTTATTTTGTGCTATAATGGCAGAGGTTAGTAGCTATAAGATAGATTGCATCGAAAACAAAACCAAAAATATTTACCATTTGCCCTTTACAGAAAGGGCTTTTCCAACCCCTGTTCTAGAGATTTGGGCACAGAGGAGGTGGTAAATATTGTAGATTTATTAAAAATTAAATTCAATAATATATTGGAACAGAGTGACCTTGAATTCTTCTTTGCTATATATGATACTTCCCCTCTCTTTTGTTTTGTTAGGTTTCAGCCAGATATTATAAAATATTTAGAGTTCAAATCAAAGTCAATCTTATATAGTAGTAATGAGAGATGCAAATGGAATCCACTGCTAAAGGCAATTTTTTTAATGGTAAAATAATGACTCATAAAATGAAGATGGTCACAGATTTTAATTAAATCATTAATTAACAAGATTTTACAACAGTTCAAAGATGAATGCAAAGGACAAATATATAAACATCAGGAATACTGAAAAAAATTACAAATAGTTGCAAAACTGGTAAAATTGTTCACTATACATGGGCGATAATCAGTTACATTCCACTGGACATAATTTCCATTTTGATGGATAAGAACCTTTTGCCTTATTATCATTTCTCTAAAATTTATAGGATTATGAAATAGCTTGAAGGCAATGAAAGATTGAAATAATCTGAAAGCTGATTCAGACAGTATACTTAGTAATCTTTTCGATTCATTTCAAAGTTTTTCACAGTTTTTCCCCTTTAACATAAAACTGAATATAAAATGCAACACTCAGCCTGATTACATAAATGCGATGTCTTTCTTCAGGTATATATGTTAAAAGTAGATAAAGCTTCTGACTGTCACACACTTGAGTAGTGGGGACTTAGCTTGAGCCTGCCTTGTGAACCCTACTAAGGATCAGAGGTGAATAGGTAGGAGGCAGTCTTACCAAAAATCTTATATTTGTGAACAAGTGAGAGCTTTCTTGGGAATTAACTCATCCTAAGGAAAGACTAAGCTAAGCACAACTTTGTAACAGAGAGGTAGGCACTGAAGAGGAGAGGTGATTCTGATTACGGGGGAAGTGTCTGTTTCTCTAATTTATCTCCTGGACACTCTCCCCACTTCAATTTTTCACATCAGGGTTCTGGTAAATTGGTAGCTGGGGAGGTAAAAAAAATAAAGGGAAGAAAATGTCATTAAATATAGGAGAATAGTTTGAATAGGCCATCAGATGCTAATATCCATAACGAGAGCATCTACTAAGTTGTCTAATATTCCATAGGGGGGAAATTGTATGTTGAAAATGTGGAAGAATGTGGAATATGATAGTATGCAAATTCAAGCAACCCAAATTGTAAAACACATGCTATGGTTTAGGTTGGTCTATGCTAATATGAAAATTGCAAATTTACATATTTCTCAAATTCATTCACTTCTTTCCATTTTCATTGTAATTATCCTAGAACAAACCACTATCTTCTCCCACTGGGACTAGGCAGAAAGCCACCTCAGAGTAAAAGGAACAAATCATAAACTTAAAACTGCAGAAAACCTTTAGTGGCTTCCCATGGACTTTCAAATAAAGTCTTCACATGCCCTAGAAGACTGCACTCCATCTTGTCCATACTTGCCTCTCTATTCTTAGTACATCCACTTTCTCTCTTCCTTAATCCACTGTCTGTCTCTCCATCTCTCAGTAAATGGAATCTGCCTTCCTTTCTCCTCTCTCTGGATAGCTAGTTTCTCTGTTTAAAAATGAGTAGGAGATAGTCAACAGAAAGAAGGGGAAATAATGTACCAAAGTAAACTCCTACACCCAAGCTAGATGACGTGGTCCTGTGAAACTATACCATTCCTCTGCAGTTCGGCATTCTATTTCTTAAATATTTTTAATAATTCATATTGCAATTTCTGTTTCTCTATCTAGACTTTAAGTGTGTAAATGCAGGAATGCATGGAATTTAATAGGAAGGAATCAAGTGCAATATACATTGATAAAAATCAAAAGAAGATGGATTGGGAGAATCAACATTGTGAAAATGACTCTACTACCCAAAGCAATCTACAGATTCAATGCAATCCCTATCAAACTACCAATGGCATTTTTCACACAACTAGAACAAAAAATTTCACAATTTGTATGGAAACACAAAAGACCCCAAATAGCCAAAGCAATCTTGAGAACAAAAAATGGAGCTGGAGGAATCAGGCTCCCTGACTTCAGACTATATTACAAAGCTACAGTAATCAAGACAGTATGGTACTGGCACAAAAACAGAAATATAGATCAATGGAACAGGATAGAAAGCCCAGAGATAAACCCACACACATGGTCACCTTATCTTTGATAAAGGAGGCAAGAATATACAGTGGAGAAAAGACAGCCTCTTCAATAAGTGGTGCTGGGAAAACTGGACAGCTACATGTAAAAGTATGAAACTGGAACACTCCCTAACACCATATACAAAAATAAACTCAAAATGGATTAAAGACCTAAATGTAAGGTCAGACACTATCAAACTCTTACAGGAAAACATAGGCAGAACACCCTATGACATAAATCACAGCAAGATCCTTTTTGACCCACCTCCTAGAGAAATGGAAATAAACACAAAAATAAACAAATGGGACCTAATGAAACGTAAAAGCTTTTGCACAGCAAAGGAAACCATAAACAAGACCAAATGACAACTCTCAGAATGGGAGAAAATATTTGCAAATGAAGCAACTGACAAAGGATTAATCTCCAAAATTTACAAGCATCTCATGCAGCTCAATAACAAAAAAACAACCCAATCCAAAAATGGGCAGAAGACCTAAACAGACATTTCTCCAAAGAGGATATACAGATTGCCAATGGACACATGAGAGAATGCTCAACATCATTAATCATTAGAGAAATGCAAATCAAAACTATAATGAGGTATCATCTCACACCCGTCAGAATGGCCATCATCAAAAAATCTAGAAACAATAAATGCTGGAGAGGGTGTGGAGAAAAGGGAACCCTCTTGCACTGTTGGTGGGAATGTAAATTGATACAGCCACTATGGAGAACAGTATGGAGGTTCCTTAAAAAACTACAGATAGAACTACCATACGACCCAGCAATCCCACTACTGGGCATACACCCTGAGAAAACCATAATTCAAAAAGAGTCATGTACCAAAATGTTCATTGCAGCTCTATTTACAATAGCCAGGACATGGAAGCAACCTAAGTGTCCATCACCAGATGAATGGATTAAGAAGATGTGGCACATATATACAATGGAATATTACTCAGCCATAAAAAGAAACGAAATTGAATTATTTGTAGTTAGGTAGATGGACCTAGAGTCTGTCATACAGAGTGAAGTAAGTCAGAAAGAGAAAAACAAATACCGTATGCTAACACATATATAAGGAATCTAAGAAAAAAAAAAAAAAGGTCATGAAGAACCTAGGGGTAAAATGGGAATAAAGACACAGACCTACTAGAAAATGGACTTGAGGATATGGGGAGGGGGGAGGGTAAGCTGTGACAAAGTGAGAGAGTGGCATGGACATATTTACACTGCCAAACGTAAAATAGCTAGCTAGTGGGAAGTAGCCGCATAGCACATGAAGATCAGCTCGGTGGTTTGTGACCACCTAGAGGGGTGGGATAGGGAGGGTGGGAGGGAGGGAGACTCAAGAGAGAAGAGATATGGGAACATATGTATATGTATAACTGATTGACTTTGTTATAAAGCAGAAACTAACACACCATTGTAAAGCAATTATACTCCAATAAAGATGTTAGGGCTTCCCTGGTGGCGCAGTGGTTGAGAATCTGCCTGCTAATGCAGGGGACACGGGTTCAAGCCCTAGTCTGGGAAGATCTCACATGCCGCGGAGCAACTAGGCCCGTGAGCCACAACTACTGAGCCTGTGCGTCTGGAGCCTGTGCTCCGCAACAAGAGAGGCTGAGATAGTGAGAGGCCCGTGCACCGCGATGAAGAGTGGTCCCCGCTTGCCACAGCTAGAGAAAGCCCTCGCACAGAAATGAAGACCCAACACAGCCATAAATAAATAAATAAATAAATAAATAAATAAATAGCCAAGCATTTGAAGCCCTTAAAAAAAAATGATGTTAAAAAAAATTAAAAGAAGAATTTGAGCACTATCTTTTCGAGGTATCCTCCACTGTCATATATATAATTATACTCATATCCAATCATTCTCTGTGTGACAATGTTCTGCCTACTTTTACTTATGTTAGGTGTAGTTTCCCTGCATTGGGTTATATGAAAGCTCCTTGAATCACAAGGAGTGGTGGATGGTCTATAATGACAGAGTCTATTTCTTCATTTTTTCAGTACTGATATACAAAAAGTTTAGATCTTCTGGGGTCGGAGTGATGCTGAATCCTTTCTAGTTTCCTGGACTTTGCCGTAGAAGCAAATGTAGTCTCTGGAACGAAAGCCTTCAATACTTATAAGTGGGTATAGAATCTGAGACTTTGAGAGGAGACTCACTGGCCGGGTCAGGAGATGTCCTTTTGTAAATTCTAGGCAGGTAGAGCTGTGAATGCCACGTGACAGCCTAGAGATTCCTCTGGACTTGGAATTAGGCAGTCCTGCTTCAGAAGAGCTTGAGGCCAGGGAGTGAGTGACCTTTGGATGGCCCCAGTTCAGGGACCAAGGATTCACAGGCATGATTTCTGCCAGTAGCAGGAAATCTGTTGGGACACTCTTGGTACAGCTGTGCCCTATACTCACCCATTTCTGAATTAAAAGAAATATTATGTCATCCAATCCTAAAATTGCAAACTGGCAGCATATGGGCAAGGATTGGGCTTCCAGATGTATTTTGTTCATCTTGTACAGTATTTTAAGAATTGTTCAGTCTCATATAGAAGAACGCAGAGGGCTACTCTTTCTTGGAAAATTAGATGAGGCCACGTTGTCACAGGCAGCAGTGGGACGGACAGTGGTGGAGAGTAGCTGCCTCCCTCATGCAGGGGCCTCAGTCCCTGTTGGAATACGTGGAACCCACCCAGTTCTTTTATAGGCAATTATTTTGTGACCCGTTTTCTAATCCAAGCATCTCATTTCACAATGAAAAAAAAAAAACCATCTCTTTCTGGGGATAGTTTTGGGGAAGGAGAAGTGGAGTGAGATGAACTGGCCACAGTAACACAGTGCAGATTTGGGGCTGGAGTCCCAGCCCATTTCTCTCTCTACCATAGCATAGCATACTATGGGTATCTCCATTAGGGCTCTGATGTATTAGCGGGTAGAATACGGGATGCTCCCACTCAAAGTTATCTCACCAGAGAGGTACCTTTCCTAAAGTCACACTGCTTATAAATGTATAAGGGTGACTGGTGTTGGAATTATTTCTACATCCCGCATAGTACCTAACAGTGCAAATAAATAGTACTTAGGAATGTAGCTGAATTAGATTGAATAGTGTAAAAAAATCATAATTAGGAATTGAATTAAGTTAGACTGAATACCCTGTGTAAAGTTTGTCTTATCAGGAAATTTTCTTCCTACTCCTCCTTTTCATTTGGTTACATTGGATCCAGCCAAACACATTAACCAGATGAGCAGGGTTATACATTGTTTTCACAGGAAATCCTCCCTTCCTCCTTCAGTTTACCTAAAAGGATGAGAAGTGGGGAGGGGGGGTTGCCAGTGTATACATACACATGCCGATGTATATATTTATCCACCACGCATATCCATACACACATATGTCTCTAAAACAATATGTGCTCACTGCAGCATCTGGCTTTCTGTGAAGTCTTGACCTATGCTCCCTCACAGCTGTGTTGGCTCAGAGTTTAGAGTAACGCTTACAAGACTCCCTGAAGAACATATGTTTCTAAGCAATCCCCTAGTTCTCTATCCTTTTTTTGGCAGAGGGAGTCATAAAAGGTTACTCCCTAGGACCTTGTACTGGTAGCCCTGCTTCCCGGAAGAATTTCTTATGGTTCAAAAATCATCCCCAAAAGACTGAGTGTGAAAAAGCATGCTCTGTAATCTCCCTATTTCACCTTCCCTCCCCAGCTTGTGCACAGAAGAGTTGGTAATGTTTTACTTTATAGCTGCTTATGCTTTTCTGATTGGCTGCTTTGTCCGGAAAAAGGAATTGGCAACTTTGGACAAGAGTGAGTTTCTTAGCCTCATTATTTCAAAGTAGCAGATAAAAGACTTCAGTGGCAATCCAAGACACTGGTTCATCTTCAGCACCTTGGCTGCCACTTCCACAAGTGCTGTCTTTGTAGACCTGGGTCTAGCTTGGTGGGTTTTGGGAGGTCCACCTTCGTTGAAAATGGTCTGCCAGTGTTACTTGACATACCTTCTCTGCACCTCAGGTGGGAATCAAACACCATGAAAGAACAGATGCTCCAGTTCCTGCTCTGCTTTTGTTTGGGGGGAAAATCATGTATTTGATGTTATAAATGGCTACATGGTAATATAATTTTAACAAATTAAAAATATATTTAAGACAGTGTGCTTAGGAAGGCACAGCTGGGCCTCCCAGGTTTTATAAGCTGGGTGATGTCTTAACATTACTTGAGACATTTGGATTCCACCAGCTGAGAGCTATGTAATGACTGCAGGGGAAGGGAAGGAAACTCATCAGTCCTATATTCAGAGCTTGTTGGATTTCGCACGTTTAATCCACCTGTTTTCTCCACTCTCCAACATCTTCTCTAGTCTTTCCTAGCCCAGTAAAACACTTGGAGTGTTCCTTAATTTCTCTTTCTCTTAGAAACTACATTCATTTAAAAAAAATACAGTTGGCTTTATCTGCAAAATATAAACAGACTCCAGTAACTTCTTATCAATGCTTTCACTTTTATCTGCCTTTTGTCACAGCTCTGGAGAAAGAATTAAAAAGAAATGAGGCATCACATTTAGCGTGGACTTTTTGCAGTCAGCATCCTAACTGATCTTGCTTCCAAGTCACCCTCAAAACCTACTCTTCAAACAGTAGCTAGAGGAATCTTTTTAAAAGAGAAGGCAGATCATGCTCTTCTCTATTCACAATCCTCCAGTGACTTTTTTATGTCGTTCAGTGCAAAATCCCAAGTCTAAGTTATGGCTTCCAATCCTGCAGGTTACTGAGTCCCCATTTCTTCTTTCACCTCACCTCCTGGGTGTCAGAATGACTGCCTTCCTCTTTGACTAAATTTAGGTCACTATTAAAATACCACCTCGTGGGCTTCCCTCGTGGCACAGTGGTTGAGAGTCCGCCTGCCAATGCAGGGGATGTGGGTTCATGCCCCGGTCCGGGAAGATCCCACATGCCGCGGAAAGGCTGGGCCCGTGAGCCATGGCCGCTGAGCCTGCGCGTCCGGAGCCTGTGCTCCGCAATGGGAGAGGCCACAACAGTGAGAGGCCCGCGTAACGCAAAAAAAAAATAATAATAATAATACCACCTCGTCAGAGAGACCTTTTGTGACACACTGATGTACACCCTGCCCCTGCTCTCCATTCCCCCAGCCTGCCTTTTTTTCCCCATAGCATGTAAGACCACCTGTCATATTATATATTCACTTGCCTACTTGTTAATCTTTTTTATGCTCTCACCAGAAAACACCTTTTATGAAAAGAGGGACTCTTTCATTCACTGCTTTACACCCAGTTTTTCATACACTGACAGGTTCATAGTAAATGGTGAGTTAATATGTATGGAATGGATGAATGAGTTGGATTGGCTGGGTTGGGGAAGGGAGACTCACAGAGCCAATGGCAGAGCTGCCAGGAGAATATGCAGGATGCTTCTTAGCCCAGGTCTGGAGAATAAGGAAGGTGTCTGCAGGGCTGAAATTTAGACCTGGAGAGGTCAAATCTGGTAAAGTAGGACCAAATTAAGTTACCAATCTAAGGACCGTAAGATAGTAGCCAGAAAGAGTATAGAGTAAAATTGGCCTGATGCTGAGTTGATTTTCACTGAGCAATTACTATAAACGTGTATTAGTTTCTTAGATCTGCCATAGCAAATTACCACAAGCTTGGTGGTTTAAAACAACAATAAAAAATGTATTCTTTCATCTCTGGAGGATAGAAGTCTAAAATCATAGTATTGATAGGGCAGTGCTCCCTGTGAAGGCTCCAGGGAAGAATCCTTTACCTTTTCCAGCTTCTATAGGTGTGGCTTCACCTATAGCAGCAGAATTCCAATTTCCATCTTTGTCTTTGCATGGCCTTCTTCCCTTGGTCTCCATGTGTTTTCTCCTCTTCTTATAAGGATACCAGTCATTGGATTTAGAGCCCATTCTATTCTAGTATGACCTCATTTTGACTTAATTATATCCACACAGACCCTATTTCCAAATAAGGTCCCATTCTGAGGTTGCAGATGGATGTGAGCTTTGGGGGGGACACTATTCAAGTCACTCTAATGCTCAAACCCTTTATATGGTTTATATCCTCACAACAACTCTTTGATGATGAAATAAAATTCATATTTTAAGGCAAGACAAGAAAGACTTAAACATAAAATTTTTCTCGGCCCATTTAGGCTTCCTCCCTCCCCTCTAGTGTGCATCGTGCATCTGTATTATGCATTAACCAGAACTCCCCAGTGGCAGAAATACCTGCTCAACTATAAAGATCAATTTTTCTTCTTCTGACACCAGCCACGTAACTCCTTTCCCAGTCCTGTAAGGGGTCACAATGACCCACCACTTGCCTTGTATGTGCAGAGATCCTCGGTGAACTTTATGTAAAATGCCAATATATCATTTTCCTTAAAGATAGCGAACGGTGCAGGACAGACTGAGTTAGCTGACCTGGGGAGACACTGGCTGCGCCTGATGAAAGTTCTTAGCTTAAATACTTACTTATGACCTTAGTAATGTTACTATATTACTTGTATTCTGCCTTTTACAAGATTATTTTTACAAGATTATTGTTTTTTGCATTACCAAATGTGTGACTGAGACTATGATAAAAATAATGATAATCAAGCAACTTGAAATGATTGACCAAATATATAATTTTATAAGATCAGTGATTGTAATAGTGTAACTCTAGATATGGGAAGAAGCAACTAGAGGGATCCATGTCCTGGACCATAACAGACTAGTAAGACAGGCGGTCCAGAGGTTTTGGCTACTGTTAACAGGACCTAGTCCAGTAATAGCACATTGAGTGGCCTATCAATGAAATCCTCGCCTGACCTGGGAATGAGTATTCCTAATGCCATGGGACAAACTGGTCATGAAACACCTCCCAGAACTTGGTCAACGTTAAGACCGAAAGGGAGGGAGTTCTAAAATAAAGAATATTGCCCACGATCCAGTTCTACAAGAATCAAGTCATTAGTCACTGCAGTCGCTGAGCTACAATACACCCTGAAAGAAATTCAGAGCAAAGATCAGGTTGAGGCACTTTGTACTCTAGGAAAACTGGCAAAACTGACCCTCAGATATTTTCAGGAGAAAATTTTGTGAACCCAGTTTCCTCCATCTTCCCATACTTCGAAAAGCTCTAAAACCACTAAGATATCTATTCCTCTCGAATAGAGAAAGTTGCCCTCTACCAAGATGTGTGTTGATTGCCTATACCCCTTCTCCAAAGTCATATATTGTATATATACTGGTTTTCCCCCTTACCTGTAGAGCTTTCTGAAAGACCGCCTCCTGGGTTATAATCCTCAGCTTGGCTCAAATAAAATTTTCCATTTCTTTCTTAGATTGACTATTGATTAAATTTTTTGTGACCTTGAGATAGATACTATTATGGACAACATTTTACAGACACAGAAACTAAGACCCAGAGAACTTAGGTAAATTGCCTAAGGCCATATAGCTAGAAAATGGATTCAGATCTAAATATATCTGACTCCACAACCCATCTAGTTTGATCCTTTGACTATACCATGTTGACTCCAGTTCTTACCACAATAATATGTTCAGAATATATTTGATGGTTAGGAAAGTTCTTATTTTAATAACCATGTATTTAAAACCACGGAACTGTGCCACTTTGCAAATACAACCAACACTTGTAACCGCTCATAGCACTTTTACAAGTCACTGGACAAACGTCCACATGTCACGAAGATGGGAGAGACCCAATCCGAGGGTTCTCTAGGCCTGAGATCACTGTACAGGGAAGTTCTCACTAGGGGTCTAGAAAAGAGGAGGAAAGTTTAGACAAGTCTGAGGAACCACTGCAAAGATGATCTTCACCTTGGACAGAGTGTGAAACCAAAGGCAATTGTCAAATGAGCTAGGACCACCTCAGGATCAGCTTTAGGCTAGATCGCGCTCAAAAAGAAACACAAATCATCACAGCACAGCAACTGGCTCATGTCTGCTCAGGATGACGTATTCACTGTGTATGGGTTTACTTGTAGTAAGAAGACAAAAAAATATATATACCATATCATGTTTTTTTCCCTGACCTTTATAAATAACGTGCACTGCAACTACAAGGAAAATTTTTCATGATTTCCCCTGTGAAATACTCTGCAACTATCTAGCCTGGGAATATATTTACGTCTGTGATCTAAATTCTCTCCCTGGTTTGCATTAGCTTTTACCAAACCTCTGGCCTAGAATTTATCATTGGTCGAAAGCCAGCTGGTCAACAAGAACATTTAAGAGTTTGTCCTTGTTTTGTTTCCCCTTTCTAGGAATTTAAACACAAATGAGACATTTCAATGTTCTGAGATGGCATCTGTTTCTTTCTGCAGCTTCTCTCTTCTCCACTTCTTTTAGCTCTCCTCCCCTTACCCTGCTTCCCTCTCCTCCTCTTGTTTCCTTTCTCTTTCCTCATCCTTCTTTTTCTCTCTTCTGCCTCTTCCTCTCATCCCTGCCACTACCATCTCTCTTTATCTCTCTCCCCTCTCTCTCCAGCCTTTCTTAATCATTTTGATGTTTGTCAGATGCCTGTGGCCTTATTAAGCCAGGCAATTAGTTTTTTTGGTCTAATGTCTTGAAAAATAATTTCCGCCAACTCACTAGCTTCCAGTGTGCGTTGGTGCCAAGAACATCCAGAGTGTTTACTCTGCTGAGAAAATTAATTGTGACTTTCAGGCACAAACCCTCTCAACTTCCCTCCCAACTCCTCTGGCCTTTTGGATAATCCACACCCAGCCTTTCTTTCCTCGCTGGTATTTCAGAGATGTTCATCTCTTTCTTGCTTCCTCAGTTACCCCCTCTATAAAGTTTTTTTTTTTTTCCTTCTCTGCCTAGAAACGTTCTAAATATCTCTTACCTTAAAAATCTCTCCCTACCTTTCCTTTCCTTCACTACCATAATTCTTGAATTAGTAGACTTGACTCTCTGTCCTCTCTTTCTCACTTCTTTTTTCCCTTTATATGCTAAATACTAATTTCTGCTACCCCTTCTTCAAAACTCACCACTCTTCAAAAATGGCTTTTGCAAGGGTAATCAAGTACCTGTTGTCAATAAATCTGGTAGTCTTTTTTCCTCTCAAAGTAATACCACTTGAATTTTCTGCAGTTTAATGCTTTTATTGACCAATCATGCCAACTTTCTTAAAGGTATTTCATCTCTTAGCTTGTACAACAGACTTTCTCCTGGTTCTTTGAAATCTGTGTGCTTTATAATTCCTCCTCAGGTTCCTATAGCACTTTATTTAATTTGTTCCATTCCCTCAGCTTTCTTTCTTTCTTTTTTTTTTTTAACATCTTTATTCGAGTATAATTGCTTTACAATGCTGTGTTAGTTGCTGCAGTATAACAAAGTGAATCAGCTACACATATACATATATCCCCATATCCCCTCCCTCTTGCGTCTCCCTCCCACCCTCCCTACCCCACCCCTCTAGGTGGTCACAAAGCACCGAGCTGATCTCCCTGTGCTATGCGGCTGCCTAAGCTTTATTTCTGATGATGCCATCCTTGATTGCTTCTCCTCTCCTCTCCTCTCTCCTCCCACTGGTTTGTTTCAAGTGCTTCCACACCTTCAGTTATCATGTAGATTCATGTTCCCTAAGTACAGATCTGCACCAAAGGCACCTGGAGGGTTTGTGAGTCTGGGGACTTCGGGAAACAGAATTTTCATAGACATAACCTGCCACAGTGGCAGTAGATTTGGGTTGTGGTAGGGGAGTGGCAAAATGGAGGAAGGTATGCACTTTTCAGACGTACCTGTGAATTTCTAGACATACCCGATGAGAGGTGGGTGGGGATAGCAGGGAATTTCTAGGTGGCTGTATGTGCTTTGAAGAATGGGGCAAGAAATTTAGGATATTGTTTACAATATGATTTCATAGGGACCTACAGTTTGGTAAAGCTTAGGTAGAATCAGGTCACATTGCTCCTTTTATAGATATGCAAATCGAGTGCTCTTGGAGGATTTCAGTGTCAGGGCAGCTCAAAAGCATCTTGGCTGCCACCACAGTGGACAGCTCATAAACACCTATGAGGAGGGTTGCTGATTTTCCAGCTGGAGCTGCTGCTTCTAGGAAGGTTTGTGACAATGTCAAATCTTGGATTGCAGGGCTTTGTTTCTCAAGACGGGTTGGGGCTTGTCTACCATTGGCAAGAAGAGAACGTGGAGTGGGACTCAAGCCTTCATAGGAAGTCCATTGGAGATGAGTCTGTGCCCGGGTGAGTTCACCTGTGATGGCCCTGTACAGATGTCTGCTGCTGATCTTGTCTTCTTGTCAGTTATTTGTTTTTGTTGGGGTAGTGATTGTTCCTTTGATTCCTAGTTTTTGTTTTATTTTAACTAGACTTTGCTCACTGACACTGTGCTTCTAACATTAACCCCATTCAGACTTGGCATCTTCTATAGTTACCTAAGTAACTGCACTTTATTTTGCTAGTGCCTCAATAAATGGAGATATTCTGCTGAAAAATGTTATTTCAACACAAGACCCAGGACTTTTCAGTGGCCCTAATTAACACCTAGGATATAACACTCCTTATGATCTTATAACTATAGTTGAAATTTCTCTAGTTTCTGTGGTTCTCAAACTTTAGGGTACATTACAATGTGTATGGAAAAACACATATTCTTGGGCTCCAACCTTAAAGTTTCTAATTTAGTGGACCTGGGTTGGGAAGTGAAAATCTGCATCTCTAGTAATTTTCCAGGTGAAGTTGATGCTGCTGGTTTTGGCATTATGCTAAGGATAACTGCTCTAGTTTATGAAGTTCCTTGGAAAATGTTAGAAACCATTGTTATCTCAGGTAGTAAAGGTTATACAGAGAAAACTTTTAAACAATTTTTTTCTTTCCTTTCTACCTTTTCTTCTCTTTTCTTTATGATTTTTTTTCTTTTCCTTTCCCTCTCTCTCTTTCTCCGTTTTTCCCTTCCTTCCACTAAATCCCCACAGAACATTTTCCTTCTGTCCAGCCAGGTACAGAGGAACCAATATCCGTTCATTCCTGGCCTTTAGACCCATCAACAGAAGATTCCTAGAACTCAGATAAATGATAGGTCCAAGTGAAACTTTTGAGGTTTTAGATCCAAGATCAATTAGTTTGATTTTCAAAGTCAATGTTACTGCATAGTCTTTAGGAGGGTTTTTGCTGTTGAGAGCAAATTTACCCTGAGCTTTCGAAACAACTTAATTCAAGGCTGGGAATCTGAACATGCTAAAATTCAAAACAGGATCCTCCAAGTTAAAACACATGCAATGTCAATGAACCATTTCTTGAAAAGTTACCCTTTGGCCTCTATCTGTTCAGTATAGTAAAGCCTTGATTAATCCTATGAAACCCACCAAACTGAGCCATTAATTGCCCAGATTTTTTTTTTCCACAGCATCTAAAGAAGGTCAATCTGAACAAACAAACTAATTTCAGAGATTTATTTAAAAAAATAAAAATATGGACCTTTGGGCCAGTTCACACTAAATTCAAGTTCTTACATCTTCATATATAATTTTGGGCAAAGAATTCAGAGTTACTAATACTCAGAAACACTGAACTAAAGTTTCAAGCTTTAAAGAAAAAAATTACCTGGATTTGACTCATTATTAAAACAAATAAACAAAAATAAGTGAGAAGTACTGGTGTAGGGGCAACACGGAGCTATGAATAGCATCCTTGGGACTGAACTAGTATACCTTCCCAGGGTCAAGTCCTCCTGCCACGGCCTTGGATATATTGTTGAATCATCTTTTCTGGCTTTGGATTTAATATCATTTATGACAGTATTATGAATGTCAAAAAGTATTGTTGTTGATAACCCTTTGTAAAGTGTAAAACACTGTGGAAATTGTGGTAGACATTTCTGAAATGGCTCCCAGAAATCTCACCTAGTGGTATTTATGCCCTTGTCTAATTGTCTTCTCTTGTGTGTTATCTAGACATAGTGACTTCTTTCTAATAAATAGAATATAGCAAAAGTGATAGGATATCACATTTGAATTAAGTTATAGAAGACTGTGACCTCTCTCTCTCTTTTTCTGCTTTTCTTTCTTTTTCTTGTTTACTTGCTCTGATGAAGCAAGTTGCCATGTTGTGACTTACCCTATGAAGAACCCCATGTGGCAAGGACTGGAAAGCTTCCTCCAGCCACCAGCCAGCAGGGTACTGAGGCCATCTGTCAAACAACCCATGAGATATTGAATCCTCCCAATAACCACATGAGGGAACTTCAAGGTTGACCTTTCCCCAGTTGAACCTTTTTTTTTTTCAATTAAAAAAATTTTTTAACATCTTTATTGGGGTATAATTGCTTTACAATGGTGTGTTAGTTACCACAAAGTGAATCAGCTTTACATACACACACATCCCCATATCTCCCCACTCTTGCATCTCACCGCCACCCTCCCCATCCCACCCCTCCAGGCAGTCACAAAGCACCGGGCTGATCTCCCTGTGCTATGCGGCTGCTTCCCACTAGCTATCTATCTTACATTTGGTAGTGTATATATGTCCATGACACTCTCTCACTTCGTCCCAGCTTACCCTTCCCCCTCCCCATGTCCTCAAGTCCGTTCTCTACGTCTGCATCTTTATTCCTGTCCTGCCCCTAGGTTCTTCAGAACGATTTTTTTTTTTTTTAGATTCCATATATATGTGTTAGCATACGGTATTTGTTTTTCTCTTTCTTACTTACTTCGTTCTGTATGCCAGACTCTGAGTCCATCCACTTCACTACAAATAACTCAATTTCATTTCTTTTTATGGCTGAATAATATTCCATTGTGTATATGTGCCACATCTTCTTTATCCATTCATCTGTCAATGGACACTTAGGTTGCTTCCATGACGTGGCTTTGTAAATAGAGCTGCAATGAACATTGTGGTACATGACTCTTTTTGAATTATGGTTTTCTCAGGGTGTATGCCCAGTAGTGGGATTGCTGGGTCGTATGGTAGTTCTATTTTTAGTTTTCTAAGGAAACTCCATACTGCTCTCCATAGTGGCTGTATCAACTTACATTCCCACTAACAGTGCAAGAGGGTTCCCTTTTCTCCACATCCTTTCCAGCATTTATTGTTTGTAGATTTTTTGATGATGGCCATTCTGACCGGTGTGAAGTGATACCTCATCGTAGTTTTGATTTGCGCTTCTCTAATGATTAGTGATGTTGAGCATTCTTTCATGTGTTTGTTGGCAATCTGTATATCTTCTTTGGAGAAATGACTGTTTAGGTCTTCTGCCCATTTTTGGATTGGGTTGTTTGTTTTTTTGATATTGAGCTGCATGAGATGCTTGTAAAGTTTGGAGATTAATCCTTTGTCAGTTGCTTAATTTGCAAATATTTTCTCTTATTCTGAGGGTTGCTTTTCATCTTGTTTATGGTTTCTTTTGCTGTGCAAAAGCCTTTAAGTTTCATTAGGTCCCATTTGTTTATTTTTGTTTTTATTTCCATTTCTCTAGGAGGTGGATGAAAAAGGATCTTGCTGTGATTTATGTCATATAGTGTTCTGCCTATGTTTTCCTCTAAGAGTTTGATAGTGTCTGGCCTTACATTTAGGTCTTTAATCCATTTTGAGTTTATTTTTGTGTATGGTGTTAGGGAGTGTTCTAATTTCATTCTTTTACATGTAGCTGTCCAGTTTTCCAAGCACCACTTATTGAAGAGTCTGTCTTTTCTCCATTGTATATTCTTGCCTCCTTTATCAAAAATAAGGTGACCGTATATGCATGGGTTTACCTCTGGGCTTTCTATCCTGTTCCATTGATCTGTATTTCTGTTTTTGTGGCAGTACCATACTGTCTTGATTACTGTAGCTTTGTAGTGTAAGCTGAAGTCTGGCAGCCTGATTCCTCCAGCTCTGTTTTTCTTTCTCAAGATTGCTGTGGACATTCGGAGTCTTTTGTGTTTTCATACAAATTGTGAGTTTTTTTGTTCTAGTTCTATGAAAAATGCCATTGGTAGTTTGATAGGGATTGCATTGAATCTGTAGATTGCTTTGGATAGTATAGTCATTTTCACAATGTTGATTCCTCCAGTACAGGAACATGGTATATCTCTCCATCTGTTTGTATCATCTTCAGTTTCTTTCATCAGTGTCTTATAGTTTTCTGCATACAGGTCTTTTGTCTCCTTAGTTAGGTTTATGCCTAGATCTTTTATTCTTTTTGTTGCAGTGGTAAATGGGAGTTTTTCCTTAATTGCTCTTTCAGATTTTTCGTCATTAGTATATAGGAATGCAAGAGATTTCTGTGCATTAATTTTGTATCCTGCTACTTTACCAAATTCATTGATTAGCTCTAGTAGTTTTCTGGTAGCCTCTTTAGCCAGTTGAGTCTTGAGATGTCTACAGCCACAGTCAACAACTTGATAGTTCAAGGAGAGACTTAAAGCATAGGATCCACAAAATTTACTCCCATATTCCTGCTCCATAAAAATAGTGAGATAATAAATGTGTGTTGTTTTAAGCAACTATGTTTTAGAATAATTTATTATGCAGTGATAGATAATCAATACAGAAATGAAAGGTGTTATAATTTGAAAATTTGAAGCTTTCTTGGGGAATAATGATAGCCACTTGGTTGCATTTTTGTAAATCTTAAATATAATAGCAATAATTACACATCAGAAGTGATTAGCATGGTGCCAACTAATAGCAAATGTTTAACTAATGATATTCATACTTAGCATAAATCCTGTCTCTGAAATCTTTCCTACTCCAATGGTGGTACTATTATATATCCACACAGACTCTAATTTGTATTTGACACAGATCAGAGAAGGTTTTGCTTTAAGATGGATTGAGAGGAGTTTTCGGTGGGGATAAATTGCTGAATGAAATGGCACCTCTGATGCTTTGAGCTTCCCCTCGTGACTGTTCTCAGAGTGGGAGCACACATCAACTGTATTTGTTAAAAGGAAGATTCTTTAACCTTGCACCTCTATATGCACCTGTTACAGTAATTGATGTATGGCTTGGCAGAGGACTTGAACCGATACGTCATAGATATCGTGTGTGTGTGTGTGTGTGTGTGTGTGTGTGTGTGTGTGTATGGCTAAGAAACACTTGAAAAATACCCAGTATCAATATTTAACAGGGAAAGACAAACTAAAATTACAACAAGATGCATACCCACCAGAAAGGTTAAAACCCACACTAATGCTGTCAGAAGCTCTCATGTATAGGGAAAGGAAAAATAGTACAACCACTTTGGAAAACTGTTTAGCAGTTTCCTAATAGAAGCAGTTAACTTTAGCAGTTAAAGCCACAGTTACTCTATGATGTAGCATTACAACTTCTAAGTATTTATCCAAGAAAAATACAACCATACGTGCACTAAGTTTGGTACAAGACTGTTCATAGCAGCTTTATTCATAATACCTAATCAGTTCATCATCAGAAAAATGGTTAAACAAACTGTAGAATATTCATATAATGGAGAACTACTTAACAATAAAAAAAAGATTCAGCCTAACAATATGAATCTCCACAACATTAGGCTGAGTGAAAGAAGCAAGATGCAAAAAGAGTTCTTACTTATGTACCTACTGTATGATTACATTTTGATGATATCTTAGAAGAGGTAAAACTAATTCATGGTGATAGAAACCAGAACAGTGGCTGCTTTTGTGTGTGAGTGGAAGGAACGGTGGAATTGATTGGGAAGGGGCATGAGGAAACCTTCTGGGATGATGGAAACATTTCCTATGTTGATAGAGGTTTGGGATATATGGATGTCTGCATTTACCAAAACTGATGGAACTGTACATTTAAGACCGATTTATTTCACTTTATGTAAACCATATCTAAATGTTAGAGATATTGACTTTGAGTAAATGCAGGCTTGTGTTGGGTTTTGAGAAGAAAGAGAAGTGTGTGTGTGTGTGTGTGTGTGTGTGTGTGTGTGTGTGACTTATCTTGCAATCATGAGAGAAACATTATGGTGATTAAATAACCATGCCCACTTGGGGAAAGAATGAAAACAGATAGAAGGCACTAAATATAACATTTTCTTACCTTAAAAATTTTCCTAAAAATCCCTTAAAAGCATAAAATGTTTTTATTAGGGACACATAAAGATAACAATATCAGTTTTTGCTTTGATCTAGAGTCTTATTTGGCAAGTGTCTGAGTGTCAGGTGGAATAAACATGACCAGGTTGCTCTACATTATGGGAATTGACTGTTCTGCAATCATCTGAAAAATTTAAACAACCCAAATGTTACCACTGTAGTTAAGCCCAAAATGTCAATGTCATCTTGCTATCTTGTAACCAAAATAAAAAATCACAATTTTTTACCTTTAACATTAATTTGGTCACAATCACGTAAAGGTGCAAAAAAAGTTTTGCTCAATCAGCTTGCTTTGGTGGGCTATACAGATATAACACTGTTGCTTAAGACACTATGTGTGAAAAAGTTATATTTTGAAGACATTGATTTCTTCCCTTTGTAGTCTTACGATCCAGTGCTGGCTGTGGCATTATTGCTGTGCTTGCATCGATGCTAGTGGTTTACCATTAATGGAAGTATTCAAATGTCTGTGGGTGGACTCAAGAGAGAAGATGGCAACAGATAGCATGTGGTTAGTAAAACAAAGACGAATACTGTGTAGTAGAAACCCAAGCCCAACCAAAATAGATCTTTCCATGGAGAAAGTGGGTTTTTTGAGCCTCAGCTGTTATGTTTAGTCTGATTCTGCAAGATATCAAGGAACAATGCTTGGATATATTCAGCTGTGGTGGGCATTTGTGGCATTTTTTCCTTGCTAAAGAAATAATCTCGGGGTACTTGCTTACTATTATTACAAGCTTAATTAACTGTGGGTTCTGGTAGTAGAATCAGAATGTAGGATAGGAATTTTAAATGGAAAGCAGTCAATCAGGACAAATATTAGAGTTCAGTAAGCAAGTTTATACATTGATTAATACTTTCTTTTTAGTAGCCACAAGACTGTGATTAATATTATTCATTGTTGAGTATTGTCCATTCATAGCATTATGGCAATTGGGCCAACTCTGTACTGGGAAGTTGAAGAAAATACAATGAGAGGTAATTCTGAGTACAGGCATACCTCGTTTTCTTGCACTGTTTTATTGGTCTAGCTGTTTCTTCTTCACAGGGATGGAGAACTATAGTATCGATAATCCCCACATTACTGCTGCTTAATTAGCTCTGATGAATTCCAGTCCCCAAGAAATATTCTTTTCTCATCATCTGTTGTCATTAGCAGTGACAGGAAATGTAGGACTCCTTTCTTAGATTCTTGAATTTTCGGCAGAGCATTATGAAGGGAAAAGTCTTTTTAGTTTAATGTTTATTTGGATATAGTTATCTCAAAAAATAACCAAACGTTTCACAAGTCTGGACTTTTTGGGAGGGGATTAAAATGTACTTTATAGAGAGAATCCAGGTAGTAAACATCCAAGTATTGAAAATATTTAATGGGAGATGTCCCTGGCACTGGGAAATTATTTAAAACTAATTTTCATCCTGTCATTTCATTTAGTGTATCTCTATTGAATGGATCATTTGAAACTGTCAGAGTTCTGTGAAACCCACTAGGGACAGTCTTTAAAGACCTCTTAATTATGTAAACTGAGATCACTATAGCTTGCCAAATAACACAGTACTTATTTAGAAAAAAAAATTCCTCAGGCAAGAGCACCCAAAATATAAAATCTTTTTCTCTCCACTGCAAGAACTGGAATTTTTGCCTGAGGCTCATCTTTTTTTTTTTTTTTTAACATCTTTATTGGAGTATAATTGCTTTACAATGGTGTGTTAGTTTCTGCTTTATAACAAAGTGAATCAAAGGTCCCTTTGTTACCAATCACCAGCTGAATGAATTATGCTTTTTTTTAATAATACAAACCAAATCAATCCGTTCCAAAATGAAGGGCTTATTTTCTCTCTGATTATTTCTTCACTTTGTAACCCATCTTGAAGTTCATCTCATTACCCTCATCATTATCAAAACCATGTATTGCCGATGGGCAGTATAGTTACAAAGAAAGGGAAATAGGGAACAGATTACTCAGAATGTAAAAGAACATTTGGTTGACTAGGACGCTAATTGATTTTCACTGAACTCTCCCTCCACCTTTTGGTTTTATATATACTGATTTTGTTGATTAGGTCATTTCTCCAAGGGAGAACAATTGGTGCCAGAGGCTCATTAAAGATGTGGTAGCACATTCAAGGATGAGGGGTTTCTTCAATCCTTCAATCAAAGAAATTGAGGACATAGTGAGAACTAAGGAAAGGAGGAAGGACACTGCTGATTAATACAGTGTTTCAAAGAAATCATCAAAGACCCAGGACCACAAATCCCTTAAGCACATTGATCAGATATTGGCGGGCACATTGCTAAGAAAGAAATTAAAATCTTCATAACATTTGTGGCAATTACTGTCTTGATTCTTTTTTTTTTTTTCCTCTCCAGGAGTAAATGAACTGATTCTAAACACAAGGATTAATTCCTCTAAATAATGCCACTTACTCCTTGGAAATCATGGTGTATTGTCCTGCTTCCTCTAAAGCAGGGTTTCTCAATCTTGGCCCTATTGACATTTTAAACTAGATAATTCTTTGTTGTGGGGCCTGTCCTCTGCATTGTAGGAAGTTTAGCAGCATCCCTGGCTTCTCCCCACTAGATGCCTATGTAATAGCTCCCTAGCTGTGACAACCAAAAATGTCTCAAGACACTGCCAAATATCCCTTTGAACGTAAATTCACCCCCAGTAGAGATACAGAGGAAGAAAATACAAATTATAAATTATACCAGCCAGTCTATTTTATGTGTGACTGTGTGTCTTAAATGAAGAGCACAACTGATAATAATTTATTGGGTTCCTACAATGCCCCAGTCACCGGACAAACATGTTTTGTCGAGGAGTATTTGGTGGTTAAAAGCACAAAATTGAATCCTATGGCAAACATAAGCAAAATGAAAACATAGGAAATTCAGTCCTATGAAATGAATCATAGGATTGAAGACAAAGCTAAAGAACCAGATGTCAGAAAGACAGGGACCAATGAAGCTCCTGTCCTTTGGAAGTTTCTGTCTTCTAGGTGACAGGACATGATGAATTATCTCAGGGTACATGCATTAGGAAGTCATCTTGAACATTATTTTCAGTCTCAGTTGTCACTGGTTTTGAGATTCAAATTCCATGAAGAAAGCCTGACATCCTAGCCTGGGTCACCTGACCGTCCATTGACCAGGATCAGATGGCCCCTTGACTATCATGACTTGAAGACCTTACCTAATGGGGCAAAATTAGGTACTATCACCCCCGGAATGAATGTATTCTGGGAAGAACAATGACACTGTTGCTATTCCCTTCAACAAGGTTGGAGAGTAAGTATTATCATTATTTACAGATGAGGACATTTCAATTCAGTGTGTAAGTAATTCACACCAGGTCACAAAATTAGTAAATGGTTGAAACAAGATTGAAATTCAGATCTGCTTGACTTTGAAGTCTCTAGTTCTTCCTGCATGTCCCACTGTTTTTATATTTACAGAAGTTCTTAGTCATCCATCTATTTGATTAATCACACTGACAAATAACTTGATGTTTATTGAGGGCCAATGAGATCCAGCTTCATGGTATAAAGTGAATATACTATAAACAAATTACTAGGTAGTTCTAGCTCAGGAGAACCTGAATCCTAGTTGGAGAGACAAAGTTAACCATGAAGAATTGAGAAAATAAAATTGAATGCCAAATTATGTGATGCATATAGGTAAAAATCAAGGAACATATATATTAAGCTACTAATTACTTCAAAAGAAGGAGCTGGAGGAAAACAAGGCTGACATAAATTAGTTTTATTAGGCAGTATTATAAAGGAAGTAGGACTTGAGGTAATTAATAAATGACTTTTAAATTTAAATTTACATCAACCTTGAAACAAGGTATATTAGTTTCTGAGGGCTGTCATAACAAATGACCAGAAATTTATTCTCACAATTCTGGAGTCCAGAAATCTGAAATCAAGATGTTAGGGCACACTCTACCAGAGGCTCTAGGGAAGATTCTGTTCCTTGCATCTTCCAGAGTCTGGTATCTGTCAGCATTCCTTAGCTTGTGGCCCCATCACTCAAATCTCTGCCCCTGTTATTACATGGCTTTCTCCTTTTGTGTGTATGTGTGAGATCTGTCTCTGCCTCACTCTTATAATCACTCTCGTCATTGGATTTTGGGATTACCCAGATAATCCAGGATGATCTCCTCATCTCAAAATCCTTAATTTAATTATATCTGCAAAGACCCCTTTTCCAAATAAGTTGACATTCATAGGTTCTGGGAATTGTAAAACGGACATATTTTGGGAGCCGCCAATTAACCCACTGCACAAATTTTGATTTGCTTTTTGGCTGTGTCCTATAATTCTGTTTTTGTTCCTTGGGGAGATACAGCCCACAGACTTAGAGAAAGATACAATATAGTAATTAAGTTCACAAATTCTGGAATCAGGGAGTGAGTGTTTGATTTGCAGTTCTGACACACACAAGCTGTGTCAATTGGGTTGTTATTGACCTCCCAAAGCCTCAGTATCTCATATGTAATAATCATGATAATAATGTTTTTGAGTGTTTATAATACACCAATAACTGTGCATTCATTACACCTATATTTAATCTGAAAAGAAATTCATTGAAGCAGATATTATCAATGTCATCATCTTAATGAGGAGGAGGCTGAAGCATTAGAGAGGTTAAGTAACGTGTCTAGAGTCATAAGCTGGTAAGTGGCATCAAACTCATATTTATGAACTATAACTGTCTTAATATTAGGTTATAACAATACCTAACTAGAAGATTGCTGAAGGTATTAAAAGAGATACCGTCTGGTGTATGAGTCCCTTAACAAGTAGTCATTGTTAAAACTAAACCATAACACCTCACCAAAGAAGATATAAAGATGTAAAATAAGCATATGACAAGATGCTCCACATCATATGCTCTTATTGTCCTTGATACAACCATAATACCTATCAGAACAATGTTTTCCAAGAACTGGTTTTGTTGGAATCCTTGTGGCTTAACAGATAGTCAAAGTTCATAGGGTGAGGGAGTTAGATAGCAAACATGGAAGAAAGTGTGGGGAGGCAGGAAGAGAAGGCAATGGGAAAACAGGAGATCCTCTGTCATGTTTGTTTTAGTCCTTTTACACGTGTATCGAGTACTTACCACATTCTATACTCTGCACTAAATGTTTACATGCATTGTCTTTACAGTCTTTGCATCAGTCATTGAGGATGGGGATGGCATTTTCTGTGTAGACTCCAAGTCCCACACTGCCAACCAATGAGCAAATATCTCAAGAAAAAAAGCAGTAGAGAATGTGGGGCTAATGTCAATATATTTCCCTGTGCTTCAGGATATTTACCCTTCAGGTCCTAACTGTCTTGGCTTTTCTCTGATGTCTACAGTTAATATTTTGTATTTTATCAATATTTTGTAGTTGTTCTCTGGTAGAAAAGTGCACTTGAGATAAACACCTACATTTTGCAGAAAAGGGAACTGAGGCTCAGGGTAATTACCTACGGTGAGGCAGCTAGCAAGCAACAAAGCTAACATTACAACCCAGAACTCTAATTCCAGTAAGTATACTTTTAGCTCATTGTTTTCACTGAACTCAACTGGACACTTGCAAGCTTCAGAATATAGTGTACACTTTACATTTTAATTGGATATTTTTGTTAAATAAAGGAATTAGTAGTTGATTCAATTCTCCCATAAAACACAAATACCACTGCAAAATAGTATCCTATGTTAAAAGACTTTTGCCTTAAACCATTATCTTTTTACTTACTTGTTCTATTTTTAAATTACATCAGCATAAAAATAAAGCATATTCATTCAACACAGTAACCTATACTTAGTGATAAACATTAGGCAATTCTTAAACAAACACAAGGAATTACTAGGGCAACTGAAATAATATAAGCTTGCAACATGCCAAGAGGTCACATGCATTGAAAAAGAATGGGAAAAATGAGTCTGTCTGTATTGTTTACTGCCACTTTTGTTGAAATAAACTCTGGATAGGCAATTTTTCCTGTGAGGAACTGTGGTTTTGCTGGTGGTTTTTTATGAATCTGTGCAGCATATAATTGATGGTTTTTCAGTTATGAAGAGAATTACTAATATGTACCCAAACACACTATATGAGGGTGAGAACATTCAAGCACTGACTAGAAAATTGGGAATTTTCAAATATAATAAAGAGAGGAAGAATTTGTCTTTTAAAATTTAATTTATATACAGTTTCTATCATAGGTTAATTTTTAAGGCTTTTTAAAAACAGTTTTAGGTTCACAGCAAAATTAAGAGGAAAGTACAGGGATTTCCCATCTCCCACTTGCTCTGGACAAATGCATAACCTTCCCCATTATCAACTCCCCCAAGAATAGTATATTTCTTACAATTGATGAACCTACGTTGACACATCATATTACCCAAAGTTCATAGCTTACATTTCAGCTCACTTTTGGTGTTGTACATTATACAGGTTTGAACAAATGTATAATGACATATATCTATTATTACAGCGTCATACAGACTTTTTTCACTGTCCGAAAAATCCTCTGTGCCCCACCTATTCATCCCTCCCTCCGTAAACCCTGGAAACCCCTGATAGTTCTACTGTTTCCATAGTTTTTCCTTTTCCAGAATGTCATATAGTTGGAATCAAGGAACATTTATAACCGAGCTCAGCAAACACTTAGCATTTAACTTGGGAGTAAGGTTAAGCAATCCCCATTAATGCCACTTAGAAGTTCTAAAATATGATTGCAAATTTTTTGACACCCCCAATTGAGAGGTGAGGTCTGTGTCCCCTTCCTTTTTATTTGGGGTGGTGTAGACTCATTTTTCACTAGCAGAATGTAGTAGGAATTACACTATGTAACTCCCAAAGCTAAGTCAGAATACAGTTTCTACTTGGTTCTGTTGGAACACTCACCTTTGGAGTCCTGAAACTGTGTGGAAGAAGTCTGCCACTCTGTGGCTACCATGCTATGAGGAAGCTCAAGCAAGAAAGGCCACTTGTAGGTTCTCCAACTGATAGCCCCAGCTGAGGTCCCAGCTAATAGTCAGCATCAACCACTGGGTAGGTGAATTAAGATACCTCCTGATAATTCCAGCTCCAACTGTCCTGTCACACCCAGCCATTGAGCTTTTTTCAGCTGAGGCCCCAGACATTGTGGAACTCTCTCTGAATTGCTGAACTTCGAATGTTGAATTTAATAAAATTGTTGTTTCATGTTGAAAAGTTTTGAGGTAGTTTGCTATGGATCAATACTAATGGAAACAGTTATCAAACTCTCTTCTCTTCTGCTCCTAACTCTTGTGTTAGTAATAGGTTAGGTGTTTAGGGAGGTAACTGACTTATTACAACACATCAAGGGAACATTTATATAAGTGATCAGCAAACTTTTAGTGGTAGATCTTCAGTTGGAATTTAGCAAACTCCACGAATGCTACAATGGATTGGTAGCTAACTTGGGAGCTGTCAAGGAAAGAGCAAAACTTTAACATCTGAGTCACTGTTTTCCTCTCTACCGCATATCCTGCTAATATCCTCAGTGACTCAAGAATTAATGTAAATGACCCATCCAACTCCACTCTTAGGCATCTTTACTATCACAGCATTCCGTTCTGTGATCCACACTCTTAACTTATCTGGAATCAGTCCAAATCAGTCTCATCCAACTTTCACAGATACTTGCTCTTCCACCTCAAAGAACCATCTATTCCTTGTCTTTCCATTTGTTTCTCTATGTGGACCCTCCTGGCTTCATTTTACTTCACTACTTAGCCTAGACTTCATGGTTAATCATTGACACAACTTGGATACCAGCACTATCAACTCTTGCTCTTTTTTATTTCCAAAGCATCTGCCTCGCAAACTAAGACCCCAGATCAACTGACCATTTGCCTTCTCACCTCCTAAAATTGGACTATGAAGAAAATTTCAGGAAAATAATTACTATAATATATGAATTGGCACCACTATAAACGTATGATTTTTCAACTTCGTGTGGACATTAACCTTGGCCAGTTAACCCATCTTTTCACTTATCCTTGGTCCTGATCCTTTTCCTTCTGTCAGCAAATATTCCAAAGTTCACCCCTTTCCTGAACTCAGAACACACATTCCCTTCCTCAGATGTCTTCACCTTCTACATCACCTCGAAAATGCACACACCATCACTTTTATCCTCTTACTTAATCTTTCTTCTCATCTGTATCATCCTTCTGGGAATCAGAAGAGGAGTTATCCCTGTATTGGGATAATTTGCATGGATCAGTTCTCCATCTATACTCTTATCTCCACTCATCTCTTTTGGGACTAGCTCTATATATGATTTCATTTTCTTCTGTATATTAAACCATTTTAATTCTGCTGTCTCTTTTTCCTCCCACAATCTAGCTTATCTTATCCTAAAAATGTTCATAAACCTTCCCTTGACTCTGACATCCTCTTTACAAACCCACTTGGTACTCTCTGTTTCCTCCAGTTTAAGCTTCTTATGAGGTCTTTTACCATTACTATCTCTGTTTCACTTCCCATTCATTCCTCCACATATCTCCATCAGCATGTAAACTGGTATTTTTCCCATCTTAAAATACAAACAAACTTTTCTTTACCCTACTCCTGCAAGTCTCCTCAATTTCTTTATACCCATTTATAAAAACATTTCTTAAAAGAGTTGTTTCCAATAAAGTTTTTATCATCACCGTTCCACTGAAACTTCTTTTGTCAGGTCCTCTAATCACTTCCATGATGTTAAATCCAATTGCCAATTTTCAGCCCATATCCTGACCTATTGGTAGCATCTGATGTACTGGACTATTCTCTCCCTCCTTCTACACATACTTTATATACTCAGCCTGTAGACTTCCAAATTTTCTTGGTTTTCCCCCTTCTTTCCCTGTCTTCATCTGGTTCCTCTTCTCCCCAAACCCATAGTCAATGGTCCTTTTCTGATCTACTCTTGCTGTCTTGTTAGTCTCAGCTGGTTATAGAGCTTTAAGTTCCCTCTATATGCCAATGAACTAAGTTTATAGCTTCAGCTTATATCTGTCTCTCAAACACCAGACTCACATAACAACTACCGTTTTAAAATCTCCTCTTGGATATCTAAGATTTATCTCAACCTTAACATGTCCATAACTGAATTCTGTACTTCCACCTAAACTCTGCTCCACTTACAGCCTTTCCCATCTCAGATGATGATCATTCCATCCTTGAAGTTTTTCTGGCAAAAACAGAGTAATCCCTGATGTCTTTCTGTTGTTACTCCTACATAGAATTTACAAGGAGATCCTATCGGTTCTACATTTAAAATACATTCACAGTTCAGCCAATTCTTACTTCCTCCACTCTTACTACCGTAGTCTGAGCATCATTATCAATTGCCTTAATAGTGTTCTTTTTAGTAACTCTGATCTGTTTTTGCCTGTCCTATAGCTTATTCCAAACATGGTGGCCAGAGTGCTTCATTCCTCTGCTTAAACCCTGCAATGGCACTCCTTTTCACTCAGAGTAACAGCCAGAGACAAGACAATGGCCTTTAAGTATCTCCATGACCCTCTATCATCACATCTTTGACCACTAACTTTTTTGTTGCTACTCAAACATTCCAGTCACTTTCTAGGGGCTTTACTAAGAAACTACTGGCTGTTTCTTAAGCCTGGAATAATCTTTTATCAATTACCCACATAGCTAACTCTCAAAATTCTTCGAGTTTTTGTTCAAAGGTAATCTCCTCAATGTGGTCTGATATGACTGTACTATTAAAAAGAGTCTGTACTCTCTTGACATTTCTTATTTTATAGGCTTGTTATTTGCCCCTTAAGTGTTGGAATTTCCCGGGATTTCATTCTTGCTCTATTTGTTTTTCCTCTCTTCATGCAATTTCTAATGACTCCCAGATACGTATCTCTAGCCTTAACTTCTTTCCAGTGTTTATGTGCTGAACATACAGAAAGATCTTTAAGGAGAGGTTTGCATTAAATATCCTTCTACACCTCCCTCTCTTTCATTTCTATTTTCTGGACCACTAATAGCCAATATTCCTTCTTCCAGTCAATTTATATCTAGCTTATCTAGCTAATATCATCCTCCTTAATATGAGTGCCTCTCCTGAGGAGCACTTAAGCCTGTGCATATCAAATGGTAAATCCTTATTCTTGTGGATCTGTGGTAGTACTGAGGCTACAAAAAAAAAAACAACAACCATAACTTTGACACATATTGACAGAGCATAAATTATTCTCAGTGAAAAAATGTTATTAAAATATTGTTTCTATACTAAAACTAACATAGGAAGGAAATATTATGCTCAACAGTCATCTGAGAAAAAAATTTATTTAATTTCTTTTTCTTAGGAGTACTTCTCTGAAGAATTAAGAATAATAAGCTTATGTTATTAGTCCTATCTGGAGTGATGTGCATGGTAATTTGGGATTCCTATGGAACAGCACAACTTTGAAGCAATAGGACTAACTCTCCATGATCAAAGAATTTCAGGCACCATAGTTACAGATAGGAGAGAAAACTTTAGTCAGTTTTTCTCGCAAAACATAGGACAGTTCTTCCTCTGAACATGTATAATTGAGACCTGGCAAAGATAAATAGCAAACAATTTAAGTTTTAGGAGTAATCCTAGACGTCTCTTTCCCTTGCCTTCACACCCTCTAATATGTAGTCATTCAACTCCATTTTTTTTTTTGGAGTTTCACATCTGTCCTCTCCTATCTACTCCAATTGCTATAATCATAATCCAAACACTCCTAGATCTTCCCTGAAACACAGCAATGGTCTCTAACATCTTTTCCCTCTTTTTCTAGTGTCATCTGTTCTAATCTATTATCTACACTGACCACAAAATAATTTTTCTAAAATGCTAAGCTCCTTTCAGTGGTTTTTCATTACATACAATGTAGATCCAAACACTGGTGCCACATAAATTTGCTCCATGATTTTGCCTCTGCTGTTTCCCTCATCTTCTCGGTCATTGTTCCTTCACACGCCCTCGACTTCAGCCCCAGTGCTGTGCTTCATAGATCTATGGAGCTGCTGGGCTTCTTCTCATGTGATTCACTATCCACATTCTACTCATTTTGTCTGGATGACCCTTTCTTCCTCCTCTCTCCTGTAATAGCTTAATAAATACAGAGGCTATATATATTTTCTAAGTGGGAAAGACAGGAAAGCAGGAAAAGAATAAAGGAAGGAAGAAAGGAAAAAAGAAAGCAAAGAAGAAAGGAAGGAGGGAGGGAGGGAGGGAGGGAGGAAGGAAGGAAGGGGGGAAGAAAAGTATCAGATAAATGTTTTATTGTAGAGTTAATCATGGGAATGACATCTCTGTCTTTTCTGATCTGGGCTTTTCTTTCTGCAGATATTTTAGGCTCCCGTCACTTTACTACTCTGGAATGAGAATATTTATCTGGACAGTAGGGAAGCTGCAAAACTTCTTTGGCTTCTGTGGTTGTGGTTATTTCTTTCTAAATACATAGGGGAGAAACTTCAGCTAGCTGCTGCCTGTGGTGTCAGCTACACTGTTTGAAGTCCCTGGTGAGGAGACAGCTCGATGCCACAGTGGCAATTAGGAGCCACAGAGAATTGTTAGCTGAACTTGATGTTCTAGTTGGCAAGTTTAACACATACTCTACTCCCAGATAATTGGGTAGCGTTATGATCACATCATACCACCAGCCCTGGCGTTATTATAGATGGGCTTTTTCATGATAAGAAGGAATGGGTAGCTTCCTCACAATTATAATTTTGGCTAGACTAGCTTCCCTTCCTCTTAGGCTCAAAGTGAATTAGCCATAGAAATACTGACATGTCTGAGAAATTTATTTCACTTGGATTTTTTTTCCAGGTTTGACATAACTGGCTTCATATCTGCTTAAAGAAGGAAGCATTCATGCCCAATTTCAGCTTCTTGCTGTTAGGAGTATAGTCGGTTTATCATCATTTCAGTGTCAGAAATATCTCAGTGATCTGAAATATGCAGAGATAACACTACTTTTTTTACTTAGAGTAAGAAAGCTGGAAGGAATCTTGAACATTGCCTACTTCAAGTTCCTCATTTTATTTTTAAGGGAGCTGGAAAGCAGAATGGTTCAGTGACCTGCCCACAATCACACATTAATCAAGTAGCAGAAGAACTAGGATTAAGTTTCCAACCAGCTTTCTTTTCAGTTCATTGTGTTATAGCCAAAAGTTGTCTAAAGCACTCAATGTTTTCTTGTTTTCTCAAAATGAAAATATCATTATCTGATGATAAAAATAATACATTTCCATCATAGAGGATAATAGTATACTTAATGAATGTTGACCAAAAAGAGTGAAGCCAGTTTTGAAGATAGGTTCTAATGATGTGAAACAGGGTTTTGTCCTTAGCCTTGTTCTGTTCAAGATTATTGACACTGTCTTGGATGAAGGGATAAAACGTATGCTTGTCAAATATGTAGAAGATATTAACCTGGGAGAGAGAGGCAATGCTGTGGTTTGCTTTAAATAATCAAATAATGGCTAATGAGAATCTACTAAGAACCAGATAGAAATTAATCTTCATAACCGTCCTACAAGGTAGCTATTCCGTATCAGTCATGCCCCAGTCAGGAAACCAGAATCACACTAGGTATTTTGTCGAGAAGAATACTGAGAATTGATTTATCTGAAATTTGAAGTCTGAAACAGCAAAAAATGAAACACTGAGATAACACAAAAAACAGCATTCATTGCTAGGCTGGAGAAATAAAGGGAAGGGATTGGGGTTTTCAGAATCTAGAAATGCAAATGAGGGACTTGCAGAACCAGAATCCAGACCTCTGAGGAGAAGTGGGTACTCCTCCTCCTCAGGAACTGGAAGATGTCCCTGTGCGAGCTAAGGACTCAAGCTTTGGGGGAGGGAGTGCCAGCTGGCTGTTGCTGATCCCTCAAGAGTTTGGAGGAGGGCCCTTGTAGAGCTAAGGCTCAGACCTCTGAGTGGGGGTGCTGTCAGCTGCTGCTTATAGCTCTGAGAAGACGCAGTAAACTGGTTCCGGGCGTACCAAAGAAACTGAAGACCAGAACCAACTGCTGCTGTTGGGAGAAGGGTGTGGCTGGTCTGACGCTGAACGGAATGGCAAGCTCAAGGAGGATATCCCTCTTTCCTCGTCCCCTCTTCCAGTTCCCTCTAGTGGCCCCTACTGACAAAACATAATAGGAACCCAACAAACAAAGGAAGATGAAGTTTTCAGTCTCAGCCTCTCATCACAGCATAAAATACAGAGGGGAAAGATTTTGTCATTCACTTAACTTTCAATAAATGTTTGTTGAGTACCTACTATGTGCCAGGAGTTACCGTAGGTCTGAGTTCTGAGGTCTGAAACCTCGTTTCTTCTTCTGTGAAATGGGGATATTTGTGCCTCCCTCAGAGAGATAAAGATTAAATGCTGTACATTTATGATAAAAACTCCCCAGAAAGTGGGCATAGAGGGGACCTACCTCAACATAATAAAGGCCATATATGACAAACCCACAGCAAACATCATTCTTAATGATGAAAAACTGAAAGCATTTCCTCTAAGACCAGGAGTGAGACAAGGATGTCCACTCTCACCACTATTATTCAACATAGTTTTGGAAGTCCTAGCCATGGCAATCAGAGAAGAAAAAGAAATAAAAGGAATACAAATTGGAAAAGAAGAAGTAAAACTGTCACTGTTTGCAAATGACATGATACTATACATAGAGAATCCTAAAAATGCCACCAGAAAACTACTAGAGCTAATCAATGAATTTGGTAAAGTTGCAGGATACAAAATGAATGCACAGAAATCTCTTGTATTCCTATACACTAATGATGAAAAATCTGAAAGAGAAATTATGGAAACACTCCCATTTACCATTGCAACAAAAAGAATAAAATACCTAGGAATAAACCTACCTAGGGAGACAAAAGACCTGTATGCAGAAAACTATAAGGCACTGATGAAAGAAATTAAAGATGATACCAACAGATGGAGAGATATACCATTCTTGGATTGGGAGAATCAATGTTGTGAAAATGACTATACTATCCAAAGCAATCTACAGATTCAATGCAATCCCTATCAAATTACCAATGGCATTTTTTACGGAGCTAGAGCAAATCATCTTAAAATTTGTATGGAGACACAAAAGACCCTGAATAGCCAAAGCAGTCTTGAGGGAAAAAAACAGAGCTGGAGGAATCAGACTCCCTGACTTCAGGCTGTACTACAAAGCTACAGTAATCAAGACACTATGGTACTGGCACAAAAACAGAAACATTGATCAATGGCACAGGATAGAAAGCCCAGAGACAAACCCATGTACCTATGGTCAACTACTCTATGACGAAGGAAGCAAAGATATACAGTGGAGAAAAGACAGTCTCTTCAATAAGTGGTGCTGGGAAAACTGGACAGCTACATGTAAAAGAATGAAGTTAGAACACTCCCTAACACCATACACAAAAATAAACTCAAAATGGATTAGAGACCTAAATATAAGACCGGACACTATAAAACTCTCAGAGGAAAACATAGGAAGAACACTCTTTGACATAAATCACAGCAAGATCTTTTTTGATCCACCTCCTAGAGTAATGGAAATAAAAACAAAAATAAACAAATGGGACCTAATGAAACTTCAAAGCTTTTGCACAGCAAAGGAAACCATAAGCAAGACGAAAAGACAACCATCAGAATGGGAGAAAATATTTGCAAATGAATCAACGGACAAAGGATTAATCTCCAAAATATATAAACAGCTCATGTAGCTCAATATTAAAGAAACAAACAACCCAATCCAAAAATGGGCAGAACACCTAAATAGACACTTCCCCAAAGAAGACATACAGATGGCCAAGAAGCTCATGAAAAGCTGCTCAACATCACTAATCACTAGAGAAATGCAAATCAAAACTACAATGAGATATCACCTCACACCAGTCAGAATGGGCATCATCAGAAAATCTACAAACAACAAATGCTGGACAGGGTGTGGAGAAAAGGGAACCCTCTTGCACTGTTGGTGGGAATGTAAATTGATATAGCCACTATGGAGAACAGTATGGAGGTTCCTTAAAAAACTAAAAATAGAATTACCATATGATCCAGCAATCCCACTACTGGGCATATACCCAGAGTAAACCATAATTCAAAAAGACACATGCACCCCAGTGTTCATTGCAACACTATTTACAGTAGTCAGGTCATGGAAGCAACCTAAATGCCCAATGACAGACGAATGGATAAAGAATTTTTGTACATGTATACAATAGATTATTACTCAGCCATAAAAAGGAATGAAATGGAGTCATTTGTTGAGACATGGACGGATCTAGAGATTGTCATACAGAGTGAAGTAAGTCAGAAAGAGAAAAACAAATATCGTATATTAATGCATGTATGTGGAACCTAGAAAAGTGGTATGGATGAGCCAGTTTGCAGGGCAGAAGTTGAGACACAGATGTAGATAACAAGTGTATGGACATCAAGGGGGGAAAGTGTCTGGGGGTGGTGGTGGTGGTGTGATGAATTGGGAGACTGGGATTGACGTGTACACTGATGTGTATAAAATTGGTGAGTAATAAGAACCTGAAGTATAAGAAAACAAACAAACAAAACAACTAATACTAAACTTTCTTTGGGTTATTTGTATGGAAATATGTTAATATAAGTGTTTCAGATATTACATGAAATTTCTAAAAATCTTATGTGTTCTGGTATAATGTTATAAGTCATAATTCTAGTTAGTACTTTAAAATGTATATCTCAGAAATAACTAAATTTCCTTGTCAATTCCATTATTATGAACTTTCATAAATCTTTAACTGTGGTCATTTTTAAGTCTTGTCATTTACAGACAGTTCTGGGTGTACTCTGTTGCTTTTGCAAATATGTTCCTATAAAAGGGTTTCATCTTCAAGGAATTCATGGAAAAGACTCTGACAAGTACAGGTTTCTGGTAACTGCCTATACTGCTGAACTGAATGAATAAGCATTTTCAGAACTCTAATGGAAAACTGATGAACTCATAAAAGTGCTAACAAAAGATCAAGATGAAAAAAATTAATTACATGGGACTGAGTGAACTGATGAGGATGATTATAATTTTTGTGACTTTCTGTTTGAATAAAAAAAAAAAAATCCCAGAAGGACTCAGAGGCAAAAAATATACAAATCAATTTTCACTGCAAAGTAAAGGAGCTGTTGCAGTGGAGGATTCCTGGACTGAATGTCAATATTATGACATGTTATGAGTGCGTTTCATGTTTGGTAATTGCAATCATTGTTGCTTTTGTTGTGGTCATACATTTACAATGCTTGGTGTCAGTCTATTTATCTCTTGTAAAATAAAATACAGTGTGTGTGTGTGTGTGTGTGTGTGTGTGTGAAAAAAAAAGGAGTCACCCAGAATTGGCCTAAAAATAAAATTAAATAAATAAATAAATAAATAAACTGGGAAAAAAAAAGATTAAATGGTGTAAAGTATTTGAAGACTTTACATCGTGCCTGATAATGATTATCTACCGCAGCAGAATGAAACATGGCAGGTCCTTGATATTCATCAAATATTGCTGATATTCAAGAGACAGTAGACCTTGACCTTATTCCACCATGGTGTTTTAAACGGTGTGATTTTGAATTTCATTGGATGGAGAATACCCTCTTCATCTTTCAGTCTCCACCACTCCACATTGGTTCATCTTACTATTTTACATGTTTAAGCCTGGCTCCCAAAGGCTTTTGAGTTTTGGAGATCTGTTCTAGAATGAAATTCCATACTTCATCTCCTCCCTCTCAGGTAACTAATTCAATATTTTAGCAGCTTTGGTTATCAATTTTTAAAATTTCTTCTAGCTGTGTGTTTATCCTTTTCAAGCATTGAAAAACTAAAAAGTGGTTTCTACTCTCTTTAGGAGAATAAACCAAAATCCAAGAGCAAGAAGCCTTTTGGCATTTTTTGGAAAATTTAGCTATAAATAAGGAGACAAAGAATGACTACTGCATTTTTCTTTAAAGTATTTTTACATGTTCAGTTTGAGTATGGTAGTAGCTTGGGGGAATTAAAGCTATTTCAATGATGTTTTTAGATGTACTCTTTAGACATATTCTTTAATCTTTGCCATATTGTCAATTAGTATTTAAATACCCTCTGGCACAAATACATCATTTCTATGTTGATTTATTTGGGAACTGATCTCTCTAAATTCTTGGTCACTGAAATCATGCTAATAAAGCACCGTATTTAAGTGTTCTGTTCTTGTATTTATGCGGTTTTTTGTTAGTTATTTTTATTTAGGAAACATTTTCTAGAGCAATGAACCATAGAATAATCAAGTAACCTGCTTGATAAAATGCTTCCAGATGGTGTTAGATACATGGAAAAGGGTGTTTTTTTTCAGCCTACCCAGAATGTTCCTAAATAGCCAATTCTAGTTTTTATAAGTCAGTGTTTCCAAAGTTGCTACCTGTTTCAAACATAAGGGGGACAGACTTATGGGGTATGAAGTGGCTAAGTATTGGGATCAGCTGGGACTAACTAGGTGCTGTGAACGTTAACAGATTAAGGAGAAGTATGTGAGAAGAATCCTGCTGTAATAATAGGTTAACCAGTTCATAAATCCAGCTGTGGAGGAATCAGGTGTAAACAGTTCTGAAAGGCTCATGCCATAAAGGGTCTCTGTTTACCTTACAGGGGTGTCCACAGTCTTGAGCCACCTCTCAGATATGTGGAACAATCTCTCTTCTGCAGCTCTACTGGCCACAACGTGCAAAAATCACTTTTCATGAAAACAAAATAAAACTCACAGAAGAAGTATGCAATAATTGGCCCTGGGACCCAAGCAAATCAACTCAGGATTCTTTTGCAGGATTGCTGATTAACTTTTGGGAAAAAGTTTGCTTCTGCTGATATTGCTACATTAGAGGTTATGAAGTTGGGTACTGTTACCATTTTCAGTAATATTCATATAAAGCCAAGCAGAGACAATCAGAGATTAACAATAAATGCAGTCAAAATGAGAAAGTCCTGATGGGCTGAGTCTGTTGAAACCAAGCCCTGTTCCCTGTATCTCTTTGATTCTCTGGGCAAATCTAGTATTCTTCTCAGCATATGGGCCAATAAGCCCTGATGTTAAATTTAAACTTGTTTGAATTGGGTCTCTGGCACTTGAAATTGAACATTTTTCCCATCATGAGATGAGATAACTTTAAGAAATGTGTTAGGAGGAGTGGGAAATGGTAAAACTCTCCTTCAATAGATTGCAAAGCAGGAGTTTTCAGTCTCTTCTCTGTTGAGATACAAATGATGAATTACGTCCTTTAGTGAGACATACTCCTATGTGTAGGTTCCAGGTTAATAGTAGCTGTCATTCCATCCCTTTATCTACCATTCTTAAAAGCATATTAAAGTTCTGATGTTCTGGTTATCTGATACATAACAAACCACCCCAAAACCAAGTATCATAACACAACGAACATTTTATTAGTGTGCACCTGGATACCTTCTCTGTTCCGTAATGTCTGGGACCTCAGCTATAAGGACTCGGATGCCCGGGAGTGACTTGAATGGCTGGAGCATGGAATCATTTGGTGCCTTCTGCCGTCATGCCTTAGGAGGTATGGCAGAAAGAATAAACTCAGCTGGAACTGTTAGCCAGAATGCAAGACTTCTCCATTATGGTGGTTTCGGGGTAGTCAGACCTCTTACATGACAGTTCAGGGACCTCAGAGAAAGTGTTCCAGTAAGTAAGAAGGAAGTTGCTTGACCTTTAAGACCTAGCTTCCGAAGTCACATAAAGATATTTCTGCCATATACCATTGGTGGATGTAGTCACAAGCCCATCCAGATGCAAGGACAGTGAACTTATCAATAGGAGAACTGTCAGAGATTTGCAGCCATGTTTTAAAACTGCCAGAGCTAGTGAGTAGAAAGGGTACTATTATAGATATGACTTTGAAGCAATTGTATGTATATATATATTTACAAGAGAGCATTAATAGCAAGATAAACATATCTTGTAATTTTGTAAAACTCATTACAATACTTGGATTGCAGAACTCCTGGACTAAGAGTGGGATTCAGGGTTCTATCTATATGGATAAGGAGGATAAGATTGAAAGAAAAATCCAGAAGTAGAAAGAACTTAAAGAGATGGGAATAAGAGGTTGGCAAATACTAACACCAAAGATGGCAGGCATTCTAATTTTTCCAGAGTTATCTCTAGTAATTGTGTTCTTTCCATATCCCTGATTCATTTGGTCTCCCTTGGAATGTAGGGAACGACCTCTGTGGGCAGAAAGCACTGCCTTGTGTCCCAACCAGCTACAGATGGTCTGAGATTCTCTGGGCAAGGTCAGACAAGTTGCCTTGAAAAATAAATGACAGAAATGGTAGAATAGTTTTATTTTTTAACATCTTTACTGGAGTATAATTGCTTTACAATGTTGTGTTAGTTTCTGCTATATAACAAAGTGGGTCAGCTATATGCATAAATATATCCCCATATCCCCTCCCTCTGGCATCTCCCTCCCACCCTCTGTATCCCACCCCCATAAGTGGTCACAAAGCACTGAGCTGATGTCCCTGTGCTATACAGCTGCTTCCCACTAGCTATCTGTTTTACATTTGGTAGTGTATATAGGTCCATGCCACTCTCTCACTTTGTCTCAGCTTACCCTTCCCCCTCCCTGTGTCCTCAAGTCCATTCTCTATGTTTCTGTCCTTATTCCTGTCCTGCCCCTAGTTGCATCTGAACCATTTTTCTTTTTAGATTCCATATGTATGTGTTAGCATACGGTATTTGTTTTTCTCTTTCTGACTTACTTCACTACGTATGACAGACTCTACGTCCATCCACCTCACTACAGATAGCTCAATTTTGTTTCTTTTTATGGCTGAGTAATATTCCATTGCATATATGTGCCACATCTTCTTTATCCATTCATCTGTCAATGGACACTTAGGTTGCTTTCATGTCCTGGCTATGGTAAATAGTGCTGCAATGGACATTGTGATACATGTCTCTTTTGAATTATGGTTTTCTCAGGGTATAGGCCCAGTAGTGGGATTGCTGGGTCATATGGTAGTTCTATGTTTAGTTTTTAAAGGAACCTCCATACTGTTCTCCGTAGTGGCTGTATCAATTTACATTCACACCAACAGTGCAAGAGGGTTCCCTTTTCTCCACACCCTCTCCAGCATTTATTGTTTGTAGATTTTTTAATGATGGCCATTCTGACTGATGTGTGGTGATACCTCTTTGTAATTTTGATTTGCATTTCTCTAATGATTAGTGAAGTTGAGCATCCTTTCATGTGTTTGTTGGCAATCTGTATATCTTCTTTGGAGAAATGTCTGTTTAGATCTTTTGCCCATTTTTGGATTGGGTTGTTTGTTTTTTGATATTGGGCTGCATGAGCTGCTTGTATATTTTAGAGATTAATCTTTTGTCAGTTGCTTCATTTGCAAATACTTTCTCCCATTCTAAAGGTTGTCTTTTTGTCTTGTTTATGGTTTCCTTTGCTGTGCAAAAGCTTTGAAGTTTCATTAGGTCCCATTTGTTTACTTTTGTTTTTATTTCCATTTCTCAAGGAGGTGGGTCAAAAAGAGTCTTGCTGTGATTTATGCCATAGAGTGTTCTGCCTATGTTTTCCTCTAAGAGTTTTATAGTGTCTGCCCTACATTTAGGTCTTTAATCCATTTTGAGTTTATTTTTGTGTATGGTGTTAGGAAGTGTTCTAATTTCCTTCTTTTACATGTAGCTGTCCAGTTTTCCCAGCACCACTTATTGAAGAGGATGTCTTTTCTCCATTGTATATCCTTGCCTCTTTTGTCATAGATTAGCTGACGAGAGGTTCATGGGTTTTTCTCTGGGCTTCCTATCCTGTTCCATTGATCTATATTTCTGTTTCTGTGATATTATCATACTGTCTTGATTACTGTAGCTTTGTCGTATAGTCTGAAGTCTGGCAGCCTGATTCCTGCAGCTCCATTTTTCTTTCTTGAGATTGCTTTGGCTATACGAGGTCTTTTCTGTTTCCATACAAATTGTGAAATTTTTTGTTCTAGTTCTGTGAAAAATGCCATTGGTAGTTTGATAAGGATTGCATTGAATCTGTAGATTGCTTTGGGTAGTATAGTCAGTTTCACAATGTTGATTCTTCCAATCCAAGAACATGGTATATCTCTCCGTCTGTTTGTATCATCTTTAATTTCTTTCATCAGTGCCCTATAGTTTTCTGAGTACAGGTATTTTACCTCCTTAGGTAGGTTTATTCCTAGGTATTTTATTGTTTTTGTTGCAGTGGTAAATGGGAGTTTTCCTTAATTTCTCTTTCAGATTTTTCATCATTAGTGTATAGGAATACAGGAGATTTCTGTTCATTACTTTTGTATCCTACAACTTTACCAAATTCATTGATCAGCTCTAGTAGTGTTCTGGTAGGATCTTTAGGATTCTCTACGCATAGTATCATGTCATCTACAAACAGTGACAGCTTTACTTCTTTTCTGATTTGGATTCCTTTTATTTCTTTTTCTTCTCTGATTGCTGTGGCTAATTCTTCCAAAACTACATTGAATAATAGTGGTGAGAGTGGGCAACCTTGTCTTGTTCCTGATCTTAGTGGAAATGGTTTCAGTTTTTCACCGTTGAGAACGATGTTGGCTGTGGGTTTGTCATATATGGCCCTTATTATGTTGAGGTAAGTTCCCTCTATGCTTGCTTTCTGGAGAGTTTTTATCATAAATGGTGTTGAATTTTGTCGAAAGCTTTTTCTGCATCTATTGCGATGATCATGTGGTTTTTATCCTTCAGTTTGTTAATATGGTGTATCACATTGATTGATTTGCATATATTGAAGAATCCTTGAATTCCTGGGATAAACCCTATTGATCATGGTGTATGATCCTTTTAATGTGCTGCTGGATTCTGTTTGCTAGTATTTTGTGGAGAATTTTTGCATCTATGTTCATCAGTGATATTGGCCTGTAGTTTTCTTTTTTCTGACATCTTTTTCTGGTTTTGGTATCAGGGTGATGGTGGCCTCGCAGAATGAGTTTGGGAGTGTTCCCCCCTCTGCTATATTCTGGAAGAGTTTGAGAAGGATAGGTGTTAGCTCTTTTCTAAATGTTTGATAGAATTCGCCTGTGAATCCATCTGGTCCTGGTTTTTTCTTTTTGTGGGAAGATTTCTAATCACAGTTTCAATTTCAGTGCTTGTGATTGGTCTGTTTATATTTTCTATTTCTTTCTGGTTCAGTCTCAGAATGTTGTGCTTGTCTAAGAATTTGTCCATTTCTTCCAGGTTTTCCATTTTATTGTCATATAGTTGCTTGTGGTAATCTCTCATGATCCTTTGTATTTCTGCAGTGTCAGTTGTTACTTCTCCTTTTTAATTTCTAATTCTGTTGATTGAGTCTTTCCTGTTTTTTCTTGATGAGTCTGGCTAATGGTTTATCAATTTTGTTTATCTTCTCAAAGAATCAGCTTTTAGTTTTATTGATCTTTGCTGTCATTTTCTTCATTTTCTTTTCATTTATTTCTGATCTGATCTTTATGATTTTTCCTTCTGCTAACTTTGGGGGTTTTTTTGTTCTTCTATCTCTAATTGCTCTAGGTGTAAGGTTAGGTTGTTTATTTGAGATGTTTCTTGTTTCTTGAGGTAGGATTGTACTGCTGTATACTTCCCTCTTAGAACTGCTTTTGCTGCATCCCATAGGTTTGGGGTCATCGTGTCTTCATTGTCATTTGTTTCTATGTATTTTTTGATTTCCTCTTTGATTTCTTTAGGGATCTCTTTGTTATTTAGTAGCATATTGTTTAGCTTCCAAGTGTTTGTATTTTTTATAGTTTTTTTTTTTTCCTGTAATTGGTATCTAGTCTCAAGCATTGTGGTTGGAAAAGATACTTGATATGATTTCAGTTTTTTTAAATTTACCGAGGCTTGACTGTGACCCAAGATATGATCTATTCTGGAGAATGTTCCATGAGCACTTGCCAAGAAAGTGTATTCTGTTGTTTTTGGATGGGATATCCTATAAATATCAATTAAGTCCATCTTGTTTAATGTGTCATTTAAAGCTTATCTTTCCTTATTTATTTTCATTTAGGTTGATCTGTCCATTGGTGAAAGGGGATGTTAAAGTCCCCTAATATTATTGTGGTACTGTCTATTTCCCCTTCTATGGCTGTTAGCATTTGCCTTATGTATTGAGGTGCTCCTATGTTGGGTGCCTAAATACTTACAATTGTTATATCTTCTTCTTGGATTGATCCCTTGATCATTATGTAGTGTCCTTCTTTGTCTCTTATAATAGTCTTTATTTTAAAGTCTATTTTGTCTGATATGAGAATTGCTACTCCAGCTTTCTTTTGATTTCCATTTGCATGGAATATCTTTTTCCATCCCCTCATTTTCAGTTTGTATGTGTCCCTAGGTCTGAAGTGGGTCTCATCTAGGCAGCATATATACGGGTCTTGTTTCTGTATCCATTCAGCCAGTCTATGTCTTTTGGTTGGAGCATTTAATCCATTTACATTTCAGGTAATTATTGATATGTATGTTCCCATTACTATTTTCTTAATTGTTTTCGGTTTGTTATTGTAGGTCTTTTCCGTCTCTTGTGTTTCCTGCCTAGAGAAGTTCCTTTAGCATTTGTTGTAAAGCTGGTTTGGTGGTGCTGAACTCTCTCAGCTTTTGCTTGTCTGTAAAGGTTTTAATTTCTCCATCAAATCTAAATGAGATCCTTGCTGAGCAGAGTAATCTTGGTTGTAGGTTTTTCCCTTTCATCACTTTAAATATGTCCTGCCACTCCCTTCTGGCTTGCCGAGTTTCTGCTGAAAGATCAGCTGTTAACATTATGGGGATTCCTTTGTATGTTATTTGTTGCTTTTCCCTTGCTGTTTTTTTTTTTTTTTTTTTTTTTTTTTTTTGCGGTACGCGGGCCTCTCCCTGCTGTAGCCTCTCCCGTTGTGGAGCACAGGCTCCGACGCGCAGGCTCAGCAGCCATGGCTCACGGGCCCAGCCACTCCGCGGCATGTGGGATATTCCCGGACCGTTGCACAAACCCGTGTCCCCTGCATCGGCAGGCGGACTCTCAACCACTGCGCCACCAGGGAAGCCCCCTTGCTGCTTTTAATAGTTTTTTTTTTGTATTTAATTTTTGATAGTTTGATTAATATATGTGTTGGCCTGTTTCTCCTTGCATTTATCCTGTATGGGACTCTTTGCGCTTCCTAGACTTGATTGACTATTTCCTTTCCCATATTAGGGAAGTTTTCAACTATAATCTCTTCAAATATTTTCTCAATCCCTTTCTTTTTCTCTTCTTCTTCTGGAGCCCCTATAATTCGAATGTTGGTGTGTTTAATGTTGTCCCAGAGGTCTCCAAGACTGTCCTCAATTCTTTTCATTCTTTTTTCTTTATTCTTCTCTGCGGTAGTTATTTCCACTGTTTTATCTTCCAGGCCACTTATTCGTTCTTCTGCCTCAATTATTCTGCTATTGATTCCTTCTAGAGAATTTTAAATTTCATTTATTGTATTGTTCATCATTGTTTGTTTGCTCTTTAGTTCTTTTAGGTCCTTGTTACATGTTTCTTGTATTTTCTCCATTCTATTTACAAGTTTTTGTATCCTCTTTACTATCCTTACTCTGAATTCTTTTTCAGGCAAACTGCCTATTTCCTCTTCATTTGTTTGGTCTGGTGGATTTTTACCTTGCTCCTTCATCTGCTGTGTGTTTCTCATTTTGCTTAACTATGTGTTTGGGGTCTCCTTTTCACAGGCTGCAGGTTCGTCGTTTTTGTTGTTTTTGCTGTCTGCCCCCAGTGTGTAAGCTTGGTTCAGTGGCCTGTGTAGGCTTCCTGGTGGAGGGGTCTGGTGCCTGTGTTCTGGTGGATGAGGCTGAATCATGTCTTTCTGGTGGGCAGGTCCACGTCCAATGGTGTGTTTTGGCATGTCTGTGAGGTTAGTGTTCTTTTTAGGCAGACTCTCTGCTAATGGATGGGTTTGTGTTCCTTTCTTGCTAGTTGTTTGTCATGGGGTGTCCAGCACTGGAGTTTGCTGTTCATTGAGTGGAGCTGGATCTTAACATTGAGACCGAAAACTCTGGGAGAGGTCTTGCTGATTGATATGATGTTGGGCTGGGAGGTTTCTGGTGGTCTAATGTCCTAAACTTGGCTTTCCCACCTCAGAAGCTCAGGCCTGACACCCGGCCAGAGCACCAAGACCCTGTCAGCCACATGGCCAGGTACGTGGGGAGTTTCTTGCCTTTTGGAAGGTCTAAGGTCTTCTGCCAGCGTTCAGTAGGTGTTCTGTAGGAGTTGTTTCACATGTAGATGTATTTTTGATGTATTTGTGGGGAGGAAGGTGATCTCCACATCTTACTCCTCCGCCATCTTGAAGGTCTGCGCCTCTCATCCTCTTTAAACCTCTTTATAGGTAGTTTGCTATTCTTTGACCTCAGTAACGTTTAGGAGAAATGTCCCATATTGCAGGTAATGATCATTAACTGGAGTATTCAGTAGAAATTCCATTTGTATACTGTTTACTTGCCTCTCTCAGTATCCAGAAGTTTTCTCTAATTCTAGTTATGTGGAATTTAACAAAAGTTCTTGAGATCATAAATGATTATAGAATGAATTAAGGTCATTTGTTTAGATACCTCCACAGTATTAGAACATAGTGAATATGAATGGAACTCTTGGAACAAAAAGAATGGAGTTGGCATCCCACCTCTACTACTCACTAGATCAACAAGCCAATTATGTAGCCTTTCCAAGCTTTAATTCTTGTGTCTGTTCATTGGAGAGTGTACTAGTGCCTACTTCTTAGTGTTGTTAGTATTATGTGAAATCATGTACTAAGAAGTGCTTGGCAATAGTAAGTCCATCTCCTACTCCTTCTCCTCTTTCTTCCTCTTCATTCATCTTGCCAGTATGGCAAGTACCTCAGTTATTTATTTTGACCCATACAATAGGTTCTTTATGTTTCTCATCATTTAATTTCTGATTATTTCTTTCTTGAGAGAAGCTGATCTGGTCTACACATGGTATTCAGGAAGGAGTAATAGGGTGAAAGAATTTTATACAAGAAGTAGATAATTTCTAATGCTGTATTATGGTCAGTTTCTCTGTTAAAATGCATAATTCAGCCATTCCTTTAAGGAGGGTGATAATGTCATGTTGCTTTGATTTTAATGAGATCTTTCCGAAAGGTAGAACTCTTTGAGGGCTCCTTTATGAAACACCAACCCCAGCTGTGTTATATTCTGCAGGTGCTATGTAAATGTCAAATATTAATGTTTTACTATCTAGTAAAAGAGATGAAATAAGATTTTTGTTGCTGCTTGTTTCATAGGCTGCAAATAAGACTGGATCATTGTCCTTTTGATTATTCAGCTGCAAAGTTTCTTTGCTTTAAAAAAGCACAGTGAAAATAACTGCCAGGAATGCTGTCATATTAATAATAAGAGTTAGTATAGTTAACATTTAGAGAGTACTTATTAGGTACCAGTAGGTACTAAGCCCTCTTCGTGTGTTGTCTCTTCTAATGCTCACAAAAACCTATGAAATGAGTCACAGTCTTAGCTTTACATTGCAGATATAGAAACTGACATTTTAAAGCATAAAAGACTCAAACTTGGTAGTACAAAGCCAGTGGGTGGCTGAGTGGAGAACTGAATCCAAGTTGGTTTGAAAACAAAGTCTCTGCTCTTAGTCATCTGTCCAATGTCTAACTCAAGAAGGATCAAAAAGCCATTTTCTAATTAACCTTATTTCAGGAAAGACAATGAGAATTCCTTAAAATAAATTGTAAGATATTATGAACATGGAAAAATAGATAGGGCATGTCTGATAGGGTGCGTTAAAAAGTATTGATGAACTTCTTGGGACCTCAATTACCTCCTCAGTGTATAAGTAGTTCTTGAACCTAGATACTTTAGAATCATTTAGGAACTTTTTAAGAAGAAAATTCTATCACCATAGATTAGTTTTGCCTTTCTTTGAACTTTGTAAAATGGAAAAATATAGAATGTATTCTTTTGTGCCAGCTTTTTAAGTTCAGCACTATTTCTGTGAAATTATCCTTGTCGTTGCATACCAGTAGTTCATCCTTTATTATTGGTGTAAAACATTCCATAGTATAAACATGTCATAAATTATTCATCCATTATCTGTTGATAGACATTTGGGCTGTTTCTGGTTGGGGGCTACTATATGTAATAGTGCTATGACAGTTCTGATCTGTTTCTTAGAGTAGACATGTGTACTCATTTATTTGGGATAGATATGTAGAATGGCTGAATCATAGGGATTTTGCATGTTTCATTTTAGTAGATATTGCCAATCAATTTTCCAAAACAGTTGTTCCAAACAGCAGTGTATGAGAGTTCCAGTTGTTTCCCACCCTCTCTGACCTATCGTATTGTTAAAAAAAATTTTAGCCTTTCTGGCAGATGTATCATGATATTTCATTGTGACTTTAACTTGCACTCTCCTTCTGGCTCTTGATATTGAGCACTTTTTTCAAGTTCTTATTGGGTATTTAGTTAAGCTCTTTTTTGCCTTGCGTTGTTTTATTTTTTTATTAACCATTATTTTAATTGAACTGTAGTTAATTTAAATGTGTGTATAGCAAAGTGATTCATATGTGTGTGTGTGTATATATCTATATATACACTTATTTTTCAGATTCTTTTCCATTATTAGGTATCCTTTTTCATGAGATGCCTGTTTAAGATTTTCCTCATTTAAAAATTAGGTTGTTTGCCTTGTCCTTATTTAGCTTTAGTAGTTCTTTATATATTTTGGATACAAGTCCTATGTTGGATATATGTATTGAAAAACTCTTTTCCTTCTCTGTGAACTGCCATTTCATTTTCTTTGTTGTCTTCTGATGAAGACAATTTCTCAATTTAATGAAATCTAATTTATCATTGTTGCTCTTTATGATTAGTGATGTTTTGTGTCCTGTTTAAGAACTCTTTGTCTGCCTATCCCATGGCCATTAAATATTCCATGTTTTCTTCTCCCCCCCAGCCAAAAACAAAAAGTATTGATAAAGACATTGACTGTTGTTGGGAGATGGGATGTGGCAAGGTAGGTGTGTCCACCTATGAGAAGGGACAATTCCAACAACTGAGTGGGGGCAGATTAATTAGGCTAACAGCAAACTGTTCTTTATGGCTCGAGTAGGGGCCTTGAATGCAGATGTCTGCAGAGGTTTAACAGGCAATGAAAATGAACAAGGCTGGTGTTTGCAAGAGTCATAGGGGATTATGGAGTCTGCGGAGAACTGGAGAGGGTCTGACTATTGAAAGGGAACAGCTGCTTCTTGATGGTACTTGTGAATATTGTCACACAAGAATGAAGACCCAGCATTGCTAGAGATTCTGAATTTTTCAAGAAAAACAGAAATCCAGATTTTTGTGTGCTCTATTCTGATTTTTAAATGTTGACAACTCATATTTCATTTTCAATAGTACTGAGTCAAAATATTTTAGAAACAACCCAGTCTAGACATTGTCTGTTTGCTTTTCTGAACTTGAGTATGAGGAACTGAAAAGTGAGTTGGGTCTAGACTGTAGAAGTCACCCAACGCCAAGCTAAGTACTATTTTTAAATTGTTAGGCAAAGAGAAGCAGCAGTTGAAGGCTTTTCAGCAGGAGGGTAGTATGGAGGGCGCTGTGCTGGAGAAGGATTAATTTGGTTTGTGGATGAGAGAAAGAAGAGGCAAGATGGCCACGTTGGCCGCAATTACATTCATTAGAGTAGCCGAATGGAATGGAAACATAAATAACTGTGATTTGTACTAACAACAGCTACCTATCACTATTATCAAATATTCAATTCTACTTTTCAGAATACATTAGCAAAGAAAAAAACTAAGAACAGGGGTACCCCACTTTGTGGGATCCTTCCTAAACTTAATCAAACAAGAGCTTATCAAAGAACATGGATATCCTTGATCTCCAAGGTCCCATGATACATCCCTGCCTCCTCATGTTCCCTTGGCTTAATGTACCTTCACAGTTAGACCCTGCTCTCAAACCACATCTTGTTACTCCAGCCAGACTGTGAAAACCACTAAGGGGGAGGTCCGTTCTCTCAACTTAGAACTCTCTATAAAAAACTGGGATATAAGAAAGAAGAAAAATGTCACCCACAGCAAAGTATCCCACACACAGGGAATGGGTTGAGATTTTAAGGTCAGGCCCAGAAAATTTAAGCATCTTTTTAAAAATGGAACATGCCAGATTCATTTATACAATTATATATTACTTTGAATGTCTGTATTGTGCCAGGCAATGTGAGAAATTAAAATATAAATAAGACAAAAACCCTGTCTCACAATGAGAGGTTAATTATTTGATTGTTTATTGGTGATGTTATGATATGGGAATAAAGTAGTACAATCCAAAATAATAAGTGATACATTTTAAAATGGAAACTGGATAAAGTTCTGGACCTGTGCCTTTCAGTGGAAAGATTAAATCTATTTACGAGAATTAGGAAAAACTTTAAATAAGAAGAGATATTGAAAATAAGCTTTGAAAGATACATAGATTTAGATATTATGAGAAGGTGAGGGTGATATGATTGAAACGTGATATGACTTCGGGAATATTAACCCCATACTAACTCTAACAGGGTTTCCCAAAGTGTGGTGTAAGTGTCATTGGTGGAATGCACGATAATATCAGGTGGTTCACGTATAAAGATTTCCTTAATGGATCCATATCTATTTTAATTGTTAAGTTTACAGAGTTACAAGGGTATTTATATGTAAAAATAAGAATTGAGAAAGAGGGGCTTCCCTGGTGGTCCAGTGGTTAAGAACCCACCTTCCAATGCAGGGGTTGCGGGTTCGATCACTAGTTGGGGGACTAATATCCCACATGCTGCGGGGCAACTAAGCCTGTTTGCTACAACTGCTGAGTCCACGCAACTCAACTAGAGAAAAGCCCGCGCGCTGCAATGAAGAGCATGCGTGCCACAAGTAAGACCTGACGCAGCCAAAAATAAAAATTAATTAATTAATTTAATTAAATATTAAAAAAGAAGAACTGAGAAAGAATGGGATCCCAACAATTGGAATGACTAGATCAAAGAGGTTTTGGAAATGTGGAGGACACTGAAATTCAACCTCCCTACCCCAGAATCACTCCCATTTGTGTCCCCTTACCTGAGGAAATAGTTTATTTCTCGTGGGGGAAAATTGCCTCTCTCTTTCCAGGAAAATATAAGATTGTCCCTCATGTTCCACCCTTTGTTGTTGCTTGACCTGGGATAAGAATCCCAGTTTCTACAGTTTATCAGGTATCAAGCTAGATGCTGGGGTGAGCAAAACCTGACTTGCCTTCCTGGAACTGCTAGTCTATTGGGCAAGACATGCATTAAACAAAGAAATGCAAAAGAAATGTAAAATTGCCACAGAGTAAGGCATACAAAGGAAAGGTACGCCGGGATTTCAGATACAGGAAAATTTGTCTTAGTCACAAAGACAGGAAAATCTTTCTTGAGAAAGTGACCTTTAGCTGAGTCTGAAACCTGAGGATTGAACAGAAATGTAGGAAGGGGATCTGGAAGAGCCTTACATGTAGAGAAAACAGCCTATGATAACCCAGATGAAGAGGAGCCAGGATAATGAGAAACTAAAAGCTGTTCACTGGCTGGTGTCCACAACCAGGAGACTGTGTTGGGAAGGCCAAAGAGTCGATTGGTAGAGTATGCCCACACAGGTTTTAAAGACTCTGTTAGAGAGTTTTTTAGTGCTCATTTTAAAAATTAACTTTTGGTTAATTTTAATTTTAAAAATTGAGTAGCAGTGTTTTGTTTACTCATTGTATGATTTACTTCTACTTATGGCTTTCTGTTTATAATAGTGAAAAAGTTGTTTTAAATAAATTAATGATATTAAAATAAAGGATCAATTTTAGTAAAAATATGGATTCACAAAATTTCTGCAGGTGAGGGCTTCCCTGGTGGTGCAGTGGTTGAGAGTCCACCTGCCGATGCAGGGGACATGGGTTCGTGCCCCGGTCTGGGAAGATGCCGCATGCCGCGGAGCGGCTGGGCCCGTGAGCCGTGGCCGCTGAGCCTGCGCGTCCGGAGCCTGTGCTCTGCAACGGGAGAGGCCACAACAGTGAGAGGCCCGCGTACCGCAAAAAAAAAAAAAAAAAAAAAAATTTCTGCAGCTGGTATATGCATGACTGATATTTGGGAAACATGAAACTGACTTAACTTTCTTGTCAATGATGACACATCACAGCTGTAGTGTCCAACTGTAATAACCAAAGTCTTGGAGAATATATCTCACCAGGCCAGTCCTAATATTGAATACAGTTTATTCTGGCCAAATTCTGTTACAGTCTTTTCCAAATAGTGTTATCCCCTGTTAAAAAAGTACACAATGTGAGAGCTGTGAGTTAAGTTTTACTCGGGGCAAAATGAGGACCATAACCTGGGAGACAGCATCTAGGATAGCTCTGAGGACCTGCTCTGAAAAGGTGTCTGTGACAGGGAGGTCAGTATATATGGGATTTTGGTAAGGGGGGTTACGTGCAGTCAGGCACACAGTTTGGCAAGGCTTGTGGCCAGTCACGAGGAGCAGATGTCCCCGTTTATGATTTGAGTGCTTTTCTAGATGTGAGAGGATGCAAGATATTGGGCTCATAACATCTTCTGAAAATATCTACCTATCTGAAGGCCTCTTCTGCCAGTTTCCCCCAGAGCACAGAGAGCCTCATTCCTGATCTCCACCCTGAACTCCTTTCGGGCTGTGTTGAAGGTCAGTGGCTGCAGTGGCTAGTGACCTAATCCTTGTAGAAGCAAATGGCAAGTGACAATTTTTAGCTGGCACCCACACTTGGCAAAATGAATTTATAGTAAACCCTTGCCTTCCAAGTACATTGCTTAATCTTATTTTGTTTCAGATGCAGTGGCCAAACTTCACCACGGGTGGTCATCAATATCTCAGTTCTTCCAAAGTATGAGCTTTGGCCATTGCTACACATGGAACAAGATATGAAATCAGGGGCCAGAACAACAGTGATCCAGTCATCATATTGATGGCAATTACGTTCCATACTAAGAAATTCTGATGTTCACACTGGCAGCTCAAAACTTCCTCTGAAGACATTGTTTTGCCATGAGGAAGAATCTGATGAAAACTATTGCTTTTTAGTGTATGGAATATTAGAGTTTGAGAAAAGCAAGGTTTGTCTACTCTCACTTCATGCAATTTACAAAGGAAACACCTGAGATTCGGGGAAATGACATAGGGAAAGGACTTACCCAAAGTCATATAACTAGCTCATGTCCTGAATCAACCCTCCATTTCACACCATGTCAGGCAAAAGAGCGCTAACAGAATCTAGGAAGGAGGATTGGAATGTATGTTATGGTAAGACTTGTACAGAACATGCATCACCAGCCTGTCCCTGCTCACTGGATTCTGCACTCCATAGTACATACACAACCACTGTACGTATTCCATGCTTGATACTTTGAAGCCCTGGGACAAGTTCCCGGCTCCAAAAGAAGTGAATGAAAAGAAGAGCAGATAGAAGTTAAAGGCTAACTTCTCTTCTGTTTCTGAGTCACGTGCACAGTTGACCATCTCCACCATCCACCTGCTGCCATTCAAGCCAGATTTCATCTTGAAAAAGGATGGCCTGTACAAAGACATTTGGTTCTACTCATTAATTATGGAGAGCTCCTTTAAGAAATCGTATTCAACTTTGGGAAAAAACTTCATTTGCTTCCCAAGATGCAAATGATGTGGTCATTTTGGCTAAAAAGCAAAATATGTTTCCTGTTTAAAAAGTGGAACAGAAGAGAGGGCCCTTTGAGATTTTTTTCTTCTAAAGAATTTAGATCACTTATTGCTTGAATTATAATGCAGACCCAACAAGGCTTCTGTGGTAGGAAGGGACCAGCAATTGGTTTTTCCCAGGAGCAATTTTTTGTACTAGAGCAGAGAGAGAGAGAGAAACTAGCTTTATCACAGTGTCAATTATTTAATTCTTCTATTTTAGGCTCCTAGTTTTAAACAGGAAATTTCTGGGGCATAGTTGCATACCAGTATGGTATGTAACCAGGAAAAGGCACACTAGTAATGTGTGATAATAAGAAAGAAACATTTCTTTGTAACATCTTGAAATAAGATTAATGAAGTGAATGATTAATCATATTAAAAAAGGGATTCTTTGTCTAACTGAAGAAATCACTACACTTTCCCTTAATTCATCAGTCCTCCTAGTACATTGAAAAGAGACTCTAATATTCTCTGTCTACCAGCCAACTATGCATACAATAAGACTGAATAATCAGGAGCTTTCTATGCTTTTCCATTTGGATGAAAGCATCCTGTATTTTCTCCAGGCTTCGCTTCACCATGTCTGAGAGCCTGTCTGTAAAAACCCTTTGATTGTTGGGCAGACTTAACCTAGGAGGAGACATGCTCCCCTACCTTCCCAACCTTTTTTTCCTGACTCACCTTGCAGGAGTCAATACAGTCAGCCCTCCTTATAGGTGAGGTTTGAATTTGCATCTACAGTTAGTTGAACCCAACCCGCAGAAGCGGAATTTGCAGAAGCAGACAGCTTCCTGTACTGCACACATTTTATGTAAGGGACTTGAGCATCAGCAACGTTTGGTATCCCGGCAGGGGTCCTGGAACCCATCCCCTCAGAAACCATGATTGTACACATTTATGGTATAATTTGCCTGTGTTCTGCCAGCTGCTCAAAGGGAGAAGGCAGTAAGATTCGATGGGCAGCTGACATTTTGCAAGATCATTTTCCTCAGCTGTTTTGAATCCAGAATAAGACTAGTGCCATTTTCTAGGTTTATGGTGATGAACATGGGCTTTGGTGCCAGGCTCACCTGGACCAGTGGATCCAAATCCTAATTTTTCCACTTACTAGCTGTGTAATCATGGGTAACATACTTAACATCTCTGAGCCTCCTTGTTTTTCATTCATAAAAATAAAAATAATTGCTTCCCTTGCAGAATTTTTCTGAAATTTAAATGAAATGAAACAGTGAATAAATAGCTGGTAAAAGTTTGAACCATAAAGCTGTGTAACAACTAATAGTCACTGTTTCAATTTAAAAACTGTTTCCTAAATTCCTGATAACAATAATTTAGTTCTGTACTCTCAACAGCACCTAACAAAGTGCTTGTGCACGAAATTGTGGCTCAGTAAGCATTTGTTGCATTCACTTCAATTCCCAAGTCTGAATGAGCAATAAAAGTGACACATGCTGTGTCTGCCAGGAAATGCACTGGCAGGGCTCAGATTGTTCACATGTGTTAGTTGGAAACGGCCTGAAAGATGAGAGAGAATCCAGGCCTTTAAAACAGCACTTTGGAAGCTATCCAGCAATCAGTTTCACTTATCTTGCAGGAAAGCACAGGACAGGAGACTCTGTTTGTAAGCTTTTCGGTAGCCTTCATTGAAACCAGTGTCCAGAGAGGCTGGTCAAGACTCTGTTCTGTAGAACAACTGGATCTTGTAAGTCTAATTTATTTCTTATCAGGATTAAAGCAGGCAGAATCAAGAGAGAGACTCTCTTTCAATGACATAATCAATACAAAGTGTTACTATAAATAAATGAAAATAATGATTCTTACATACCAAAAAACAAACAGAACATATATATCTAAACAAGTGTAGTTAAGACAGATCTGACACAGAGTAGGTACTTGAATGCTTTCAAGGGTTGGTAGGAAATAAATTGTGTTCTCAAAATGGCTTATTTGAAGAAGGTTTAACAAGGTGTAGGGAAACCACAAGTTGATAGCAAAATGTCCCTGGGACAGTAACACCACAGTGCTGTCATCGCCTTAAATCAGAGATGATGGGAACCTGGAATGAGTCATGTGGAGAAGGCTACTTTGACCTGAATTGTGACTTTCAGGTGAGGGATACAGTCAACTCCCCAGCAACCATTCAAGAAAATGGTTCATTCAGGAGGGAAATACTCTAATCTTACTTCCCTCCCTCCAGTCTCTGCCAGTGTTTCCATTTGGAGCCAGAGGGCAAAGACACCCGTTGATGTAATTCATACAAGGGCACAGAGTAGGGAGGAGCAAATAGGGTATAGGTTTGGAGGGGCAAATTAGATGAATCATCTTTGAAACCTAATGCCCAATGTGATGGTATTTGGAAGTAGGGCCTTTGGGAGGTGATTGGGTAATAAGGGTGGATCCCACATGAATGGGATTAGTGCTCTTATAAAAGAGGTCCCAGAGAGTTCTCCTGTGCTTTCCACCACGTGAGGTTGCGGCGAGAAGACAACTGTCTATGAACCAGTATATGGGCTCTCACAAGACACTGAATCTGCTGGCACATTTATCTTGGACTTCCAGCCTCTAGAACTGTGAGAAATAAATGTTTGTAGTTTACAAGGCACCCATTCTGTGGTATTTTGTGATAGCAGAGTTAACAGACAGGGGAGTTAACAGCTCCCATTTAAAGCGAAAATGCACTTATTAGGAGTTCTGGTGTACTTTTTCTTTGCCTTCTAGTACAGAGATTCAGAATAATGACGAGTTGCTTTTCCTTCTACTACCCTAACTCCTCCCTATCACCAATACTGCCCTCTACACTGGCAAATATGCATTTCTAATCATTATTACCCATGTTTTATTGACCAAGTTGGAATCGTACCCTGGTATAAGTTGACATCATATCTGTATTTATGGGTGTAGGGTAGATACTACCTGCCCATTCTTCTTTTGCTATACATGGGTGTGAGTTTGGGTAAGGGAAATGATCATTAAATTAAAAAAAATACTTCGGGAAATGAATAGAATATGATTTAGCTATGTGGTCAGTCTTTATAAATGCACTGCAAAGTAATACTATGTTACAGGTTTTTAAGAGTTTACAAAATTCTTTCCATGTTATTTTCGCTCCATGTCTAAAACATGAGGACCCAAACTCAGAGAGGTCAAGTGGCCATCTCAAGGTCACAGAACCATTTTGTAGAAGAGTGGGGACTTGAAGCTGTATCTAATATATGCAAATCCAGAACTGTGTTTACTACACTGTATCAGTGTGCATGGTTTGAACTGAGGATCATTGAGCATCTTCTTGCAGTCTCCAAAATCTCTTACCTTCATGTTTCCACTTACATATGTCTTTGAGATAAGGTCTTGAAGATGCCTATTAAATTGGCAGTGCTTTCAGAGAGGAGAGACCTCATATGGAATGTTGTAGGTTTATCAGATTTCTGGTAACCCTTTAATAGGAGGACATGGAACACAGAAATGTTAAGTTTGTACGGAAGCAGATAAAAAAGATATTGGACAGGAGATCCTAAGCAGCCGTGGGACAACATTATACCAGGCACTTTGGGGAGCTTTTATCATTTAAAAACAAGGGTGAGAAGCTCATCCCAGTTTGGGACTGAAAGCCCCACATCCCAGGAAACCTCTCAAACCTGGGTAAACAAGGAAGGTTGGTCACCCTACAGTTAAGTCCTACGTTATTCACTATTTGGAGAGCATTGCTTTCATGAAGGAATCATAGCCACTTTTGCTTACATTCCCTTGGCCAAAGGATATCACATGGACACTCTTGGGTTCAGTAAGGTGGAGATAACATAACCATTCTACTGGGAGCAGCTAAACTGGACCATTTGGCCAAGGGTAGTACAATCCACTATGACTGGTAATTAGTACATCTCATGATCCAACCTAGAGGGAGTATGGGAGAAACATGGGAAAATCTTCAGAACTCTAACTTCTACTTGTCATGGAGGCCCGGGTTATTAGTCACCTCCCTCCTTTAAGTTTTTACCAGCATTTAGATTTGGGTTTTATAACTGGAAGGGACCTCAGAGAAATTCTGGTTCAGCCCTCTGTCTTCGGACTGGTAAGGTGTGACTATCATTGTCTTAAAGGTATGCTGTCTGATGCCCAGGCAGGTGGATCCCTAAGGTATTAGGATAAGCAGTGGTAGAGGAAAGGCTATGGCCTGATCCTTCTGTTTTACAACCTCCCTCCTTCTTCTATCTTTACTGCACTATGGATTGGAATTTGCCTCAATGTCCTTTTGTTACATCTCCAATAGTTATTTAATAGTCTTCACCTTTAAAGTGAGGCCAGCAACACCAAATCTCATAAATATAAATACCCCAAATTATAGTATTCCAAGCAAAGCTTTGTTTCCTTGGCTTACTTTTTTGATTATCCTAGTAATTTTACATATGAAAACATGATTACATTATTGGGTTCATCTCCTAGTTAGTATATAAAACATTTCCCCAAAATAAATGATATAAAACTATTGCATTGGGCTTCCCTGGTGGCGCAGTGGTTGAGAGTCTGCCTGCCGATGCAGGGGACACGGGTTCGTGCCCCGGTCCGGGAAGATGCCGCATGCCGCGGAGCGGCTAGGCCCGTGAGCCATGGCCGCTGAGCCTGCGCGTCTGGAGCCTGTGCTCGGCAACAGGAGAGGCCACAACAGTGAGAGGCCCGCGTACTGCAAAAAAAAAAAAAAAAAAAAACCCCAAAACCCCAAAAAACGATTGCCTTCTTTCCGTAATTGGTCTTGGACATAAAATTGATTATTGGACATTACATGATAGTTTTGTTTAGGTGTCTCCACTTCTTTATTCAAAAAATCTCCAAATTATATTGTCTTGAACTAGATCCAGAGGACTAACGAGAAACTCAGAGGCGGTCAGGGCATATGATAGAGGAAGCTGTTGTGAATTCCTGAATTTAAGAGGTGAAGACCAAAGAAGAAAGGCCACTCTTCCATTCTCTTGGGTAAATCTTCAAGCCGAAGTAAAATGACATACTTACATATTTGGCCTTTAGTGTCATCCAAATACTATGAAAGATATTTTCAAATAGCTAAGGGCCATGTCATTCTTAAGTTAAATTATTTCATTTTGATCAATTTGGAAGCCAGAGTGAGCCAGCAGGAATAAGTGACAAGCCATGTACTTACACAACAAGCTATGTAACGCCCTTCGAAGTCTTCTGCATATTTACGTTTTACTAATTCCCATACCCTTCTACTTGCTCTAATTCCAATTCATTCTTTACACTAATATTCTTAAAAACACTTCCTTGACAAAGAGCCTAAATGACTCAATTTCGTCATACAGTAAAAATATCTATTCTATGTGAGTTTTGAAACCCTCACAGCATAATCCCACACTGCTTATTTATCCTTTGTCTTGGTTTAGGCGGGTAAATGTGTGTGTGTGTGTGTGTGCGCACATGCGTGCTTGTTTCCACGCTTATGTTTCCATGGATGGGGATGTACTGCAGCATTGATGCTCCTGGTGCCTCTAGGTCACTGTCCGTCCCATCTTTGTCACCCACACTAAAAGAAAATTGACTTATCATATTTAATGAGATTATGGAGGGTCTGGCATATATTGGACCCCTTGTAACAGCAGCTGCATCATCACAGTGAAGTGTAATAGTATACTCTCTCTTTTTTTCTTATCTTCCACTCCTCAAGCATACCGCCCTATTCTCCTCCATTTCCTGCCCTCTTACAGTAGGTAATGAAATATTTAACCTGAGGAAAAAGGAAACAAAATACCACTTGAGTTTTTGATTGTCTGAATGACTTTCAATCATTCTCCTACTTTGTCTACTTTTTTATTTCCTTACATGTAAAATAAAATCAGTGGGGTTTCAAGTAGTTCTCAAATGAGTTCTAGATGTTCTATTATGCTTCTCTAGATGTAACAGTGGAATATGATAGGAACAGGAGGATAGAGTGGATTAAAATCTGGACTCAATCCTTCCAAGCAGAACAAAATTAAAATTTGAAAATGAATGAATCAGACAGTTTTTAGGTCTCTTCTAGCTTTACAATCATGTAACTGCATCATGTTATTGTTTTCTTCCTATTTTATGACTGTCATAAAAAGATTTTTCAATCATTTTTAGAATAGTAGTTTCCCCCAATCATCAGAAATAGGCAAAGCACTATCTAATTCTGAATGAGATGACACTAACTAGCTGGGTGATTTTGCCTTACTCATTAAATATATTTCTCAAATTATAGTTATATACATACAAGAAATGCAAGTATTTGCCATTAATTGTTTCTCTTTAAGGGATCAATAGACACTTTTCAACTGAATTCTTTTTCTTACTGCATTGACCAACTTTGATTAAATTACTGAAATTTGATATCTTGGAAATAAGTAATATGGCCTCCAGTTTCCAAGGAATTTTGAGAAATACAGTATATTTTTTGAGGAGAAACATGAAAAATCACCTGTCTCTTTAGCTCAAGCAAGCTTGTCATTGCCACTGTCAGGGATTTTAACATTTGTGTGTGTGTGTGTGTGTGTGTGTGTGTGTGTGTGTGTGTGTGTATGTGAAGAACTATAGTTCATTCACTTAAATACTTGAGATCATCTAAGACAAATTTGATTATGTTCAGATATACAATATAATGAGTTGGAATGTGACATAACAGTTTTTTCTCTGACTCTTCTACTTATTTTTTTAATCTAATTTTCTTCATCTGTAATATTAGGAATAACTAAAATAAGCATATTAAGTGCCTGGAAGGCAGTGAGAACTCAACAAAAGGTCGTAGGAAATAGGAAATGGAGCAGTAGTAGGTGTGGCAGCAGCAGCAATAGAGATCTTAGTAGTTAAAAGATCCCTAAGTGAAGAAGCAAAGGGTGCCCTCATCAGCTCTTGTCCTCACCTCAGAAAAGGGCTGTGTGGGGTGTGGCAGAGACTGCTAGCTGATCACCAAAACCGCACGTTATACTCTTTTTCCTGGCACTCAACTAAAATACATTTCCTGTTCTTCTCTGTAGTGAGTGTGGCTGTACAAATAAGTTCTAGCTAATAAAATATGAGCAGAAATGAAGTATGCCACTTCTAGGCTTGGATCACAAACCCTTCTGATACATCCTCCATGCCCTTTTTAACTTCTGGGCTTGAGGAAATGAAGATGACTCTCAGAACTTTTAAAAACCAAGCAACTTCAGCTTGCTTGCCTGCCCAGTCCTGTTGAAGAGGTTTGAACTATCCTACATGTTGAGGTCTCCTTGTTAAAGCAGCTAGCCCTCACTTAGTAGTGCTACTAAATTTGAGTATGTATCTTAAATGTGTACCGTATCAAAAATCTGTGGCGTTGCCTTAATGGCAGTAGGCAACTGAGAAACGAAATACGTACTGGAGACTATAAAGGCGAAGACACACTTTATGCAGAGCGTATCATCAGTTAAGTATTGCTGTGTAACAAACCACGCCAAAGCTCAGCAGCTTTGACAGCAATCATTTTTTCTCACACACCTGTGGGTTAGCTGTGGTGGTGTTGTAAAACCTTGACCTGCCTTGAGTTGCTAGAACACCAGATGGATATCAGGGTTGGAAGAGGAGTTACTTATTAGTGGGAGTCAAGGATAGAAAAATGAGATAACAGAGCCTCTGAATAAATAGATATCTGACATTTAGATTTATATATGTAGCATCCTTTAGAAATTTAACAGTTTCTACAACTAACCAGGCATTTCTCCCTGGTTATAAATCACCAGGTGGAGGTCAAAGATGTATTATTCTCAGGCCTAAAAATTTGACACAAAATTAAATTGATTTAGAAAATTATTTTTCATCCTAAAGTTTGTTTCTTTTTCCTCTTCCATAAATTTGGACAGTGAGAGTCAGCTGATCTTGGAGGAGAAGGAAAAGCACTAACATTAACTGACTATCTTTTAGGAGCTGTAATTAGATTAGGGCCTTTACATGTGCTTTGCCAATTAATCTTCAAAGCAACACTAAAAAAGTATTATTTATTTCCCCCATTCTAGAATGTGGAAAGTGAGCACTTAATTCATTAGAAAGTGGCAGGGCTAGTACTTGAATTCTAAACCTAGAATTCCATCTTTCATGCTTATCTCATTATATTGTGCAGCTAATATGCTGAAATAGCTTCAATAACAATTAGGTTGGGGTGATACATGTGCTCCTTCCTTTTCAGAGTGATGAAAGAGCCAAAAGCTTGCCTGCAGTGCCCATTTCTGTACATCTAACCATGTTTCTATTGGTTTAGGAAACTTCTAAGGACATTTTCAGGGGCCATGGTTAAGTTAACTTCTGGTCCAGTTAGTGTTACTAAGTTCCATGTCCACTTATTGCATGCTTAACCCCACCTAAGCATGAGTCCTTAACCACTGGAGAGAGTGGTTTAGAAAGTGTAGAAATTGATTACTGAATTATCTTTCATTAGTGGGTCAGGACCATTAGTCTTGGTAAGACATTAGACAGGTTAGAGATTTTACCACTGGTTTGATTCTTATTTAAATGGTTTCTTTTCAAAAGATATTTGCAAGGACATGATTTTCATTCTAGATATGAGAAAAATAGAGACACAGGGAAGCAAAATGGCTCATTCAAATCCCCTGTCCTGTGACAGCTTTATGACTAGAGCCCAGGTATTTTACCTTGACCCAGAAATAATTTCACAGCAACATACCACCTCCTAAAAATCAAAAAAGTTGCAAAATGGTAGTATAAGGGATTTAGGATTATCTTGTCCATAGAACACAATAGTTTGTATGTCAGAGAGGAAAAGCATTCTCAACTAGAACAGCCACTCAGCTGATTTAATATAATATATATTGAGTGTTTGTGCCAGGCATTGACTGAGGGCTTACATCATTACTGCATCTAATCTTCAGGAACCCTGGATTTAGGTATTAATTTATCCCTCTTTTGCAGCCAAGGAAACTGAGCAGTTAGATATCTTTTTCCAGATAGCTCAGCCGAACCTAGGGATTCATGTTCTATCCACGGGTAGGAAATACTTGGACCTTGTTGGATGGAACTTTCTGGAAATTGCTTTATTTTAGAAATTCATCACCAAATTTGCCCTGAAGGTATTAGGAAATTCTGAAACAAGGAAGCAATGATTCCAAGCCACAGGAATTTCTCTTTCCATTCAATTAAATTCAACAATTTATTATCCCAAACTGAGGGTACATTGTTGGAAAACTCTTAAAAATAAATAAAATAGTGGGCAAACATATTCAAACAATCGGAAAAATGATCTGTAAGGGTTTAATTTCATAAGTATTGAATCAGTTTCCTCTTTTGTATTTTTTGGTGAAAGCTCAATTCTATATAACACTCTGCACCCATTCCATGAAAACAGCTGCAGTGCCTGTTCAATTTATTTCCCAAGTTATGGACATGGCTTGGTGCTATAATTGTGTTCTTCCACAGATAGGACATTGCCATTTTAATCGACTCAGACTCAGTCTGTATAACAGTGGCCCTGATCCAATCTCTGGCTCTAGGTATATTTCCTTAGCAGATTCTGCTGTGATAACTTTTCTTCTATACTTTCCAACAATATTCTATGGAGAGCAATTCCACCTAGGCCAAGTACAAGGTGACCTAACCAAACTAGTCTCTTTCTCATATGTTTGATACTTAGTAATATATTGGAGATTCTGCAAGTGAAATAGGAACACTGTGACTTCTGTGCAGCCAGAGTAAATTATTGTCCTTGTTATTCTTATTGCTATTTGCACACAAGTGAATCCTGCATTTGCTTTTGAAGTATGTTAATTCCTTTGAAGTTGTACCAGACTGGTTAGGGTATTAAGCTTAAAGGCTGACTCTTCTTTGTCCCTAAGATGACCTGTTTCAGTGGAATGATCATAAAATTTCCTACAGCAGGGGACTTCCCTGGTGGCGCAGTGGTTAAGAATCTGCCTGCCAGCGCAGGGGACATGGGTTAAAGCCCTGGTCCGGGAAGATCCCACATGCCACGGAGCAACTAAGTCCGTGCGCCACAACTACTGAAGCCTGCGCGCCTAGAGCCCATGCTCCACAACAAGAGAAACCACCGCAATGAGAAACCCGCGCACAGCAATGAAGAGTAGCCCCCACTCACTGCAACTAGAGAAAGCCTGGGTGCAGCAACAAAGACCCAGAGCGGCCAAAAATAAATAAATAAATAAGTTAATTAATTTTTAAAAATTCCTACAGCAGTAAATTCTTATTTTCATGAAATATTTTACATTCACTATAATATTCATTAAGAAAGGAGATCTTAATGAAAATTGCTGTTTAGGTAAGTAAGCTCACTCAGAGATGTGCCGTTCTTTTCTCCTCTTCCCTTACCTCTAATTATCTTGAAAATTATAGGCAGTATATGCTGCTGTTTAAGGCAGCTACTCTGGAACCAGAATGCCTAATCCAAATGTTGGCTCCACCACTTATGAGATGTGTGAAATAGATCAATCACATAACCTTCCTGAACCATAAACTCTCCTCTGTAAATAGGTAATAATATTGTTACGAATCTCAAATATTATTGCCAATCTTGGGTAATAATATTATTATCAATCTCATTCTGTTGTACAGATTAAATGAATTAATACAAATAAAATAGGTGGTGGTGGGATGAATTGGGAGATTGGGATTGACATATATACACTAATATGTATAAAATAGATAACTAATAAGAACCTGCTGTATACAAAAATAAATTAAATTAAATTAAAAAAATAATTAAATAACATTTAAAAAATACCTAACAAACATAGAAAAGAACAGTTTTTGATGTCACTTATTATCATCTATTTGAAATAAAAGCTTGGTGGCTTGATAAATTCCTTGAAACACAACTCAAACATATCTGAAAGTATATACTTTGCATTTGATTGGGTTGATTTTGTTCAGTAGTCATTTATTTGAATATTCATCCACAAAATCGATGATAACTTATCCTTGTGTCCACTCCTTGTTTCTCTTGTTCTCACCATTCTCTCAATGTCTCTCCATTGGGAAATGGAAGCTTGAACTTGTTCTACTAAATAATATTTCTTCCAGAAATAATAATGTATGAGTTGGAGAGAAGGGAAGATTGGTCTGTTTTTTGGATGAAGGACTACCCCTTCACCTGGTCTATCCAGATAGGAGCCAAATGCGTTCCCTAAGTAAGTTCTGCTGAGTAAATGAGAATTTCATTGCAGAGTCACATCTCATCTCTAAGTCCATAATAATGCTACATGTAATTTATTGAGAGTTTATTCTGCACAAGAAACTGAACTGAACTCGGCAACTAACTTATTTATCCCATATCACCCTCTAAACAATTTATAAAGATAGAATTATTAATCCATTTTTACAGATTATATAAACAGAAAGCAAGAGAAGTAAAGAGAATGCCCAAGTATGCAGAGTGAGGCAGTGGTAAAACGTAAATCAGGACTCAGACCCTTGGTTCCCAGTTTCCTTCCTTCCCTCCTTCTTCCCTTCCTTCTTTCCTTCCTCCCTCCTTCCTTCTTATTTTCTTCCATTTCTTTTTTTTTAATTAAAAAAAATTATTGAAGCATAGTTGATTTACAATGTGTTAGTTTCAGGTGTACAGCAAAGTGATTCAGCTGTATATATATTATATATATATATGAATATATATCTTTTTCTGATTCTTTTCCATTATAGGTTATTATAAGATATTGAATATAGTTCCCTGTGCTGTACCGTGAGTCCTTGTTGTTTATCTATTTTATGTATAGTAGTGTGTATCTGTTAATCCCAAACTCCTAATTTATTCCTGCCCCCCCCTTGCCCCTTTGGTAACAATTAGTTTATTTTCTGTCTCTGTGAGTCTATTTCTGTTTTGTAAATAAGTTAATTTGTATTTTCTTCCATTTCTGAATCATATCACATATGGGATATGTCACTGAACGTGGAGTTGGTGGAGTTTCTCTTGGGTCAGAAAACTTTTTCAGCTTCATGCCCAGGTTTTTAAGGGAAATCTCTCACTACCAAGTTTTGGCAGGGTTTTCCTGAAGGAATGCAATTTGGGGAGATGGAGGGTGTGTGACACAGCTCTGGGAAGTCCTCTCAAAAGGGAAAAAACAGGAAATAAATGTAAAATGACTCTCAACTACTTACCTGCCCAGGCTAAGTAAAGGCAATTGAAAGCACAATTTGCTTGTTAACCAAATTAGGTTGGAGAAACGGTCAGAGAGCACAGAAAGGGAGGAAAATTGCCATTACAAAAATTGGCTAAAAAACTAGCTATTAAACTCCCTCTTGCAGTTAATGCTTAGAGCGTGTATAATACGACCCTTTGTAATTCTATCTTTTATACTTCTAAGGAGAAAAGAAGTATTAGTCTAGAGGGTAATGCCATATATTGACTATACTGAGGCAGTGTGGCTATAGTTTTAATTCCACTGGAATCTTTGACTTTTTTGTGACCGTCTCCATTTTAGACTTGAATACTGAAAGGTAAGATAAGGAAAAAAAATAATGAACTTAGACATTTAGTACCAGACTTACCAGTCTCGACATGCTTTAAGGCAATACGGTAAGGAGGGGAGGTGGCAGGCTTTGCAGCCAGCAGACATATGCTATTTCAAACCTAAAATCCTCTACTTTGTAGCTGCACTGATCATCAGTAGGTCACTTAACTTCTTTGGCGTTCATTTGTTTCATCTTTATATGAGAATAAGTAGCACTTGAGAAAATTCTCTTATACTTTGTTCTCCTGGAGCTCTGCCCTCAGGAGCTCTCCATTCTTAAATTGCCCTTTTGTTTAGCATTCCAGAGGATTTTACATTCCTGGGTAGCTCACCCAAGAAACATTTCAAAAGAAGGTGAGATAGCTTTCATTGTGTAAGCTAAGCAGAGGCTGATTGTGAAAGATAATTAGAGAAGGTAAACTCTGAGACCTCTAGTATCTCCTTGGGCAAGTGAGGTAAACAAAGAGTACAGAGTAATTGACCTATTAGAATGTGATTCCAGTAAAACTAGCCTTTCTGTAGTCTTCCTTAGGAAGCCTTTGAATTCCCAAAGTAGTTCCAGTAAGGAGACACTGAGCTGGATGCTCTCTAAGGTGCCTCAGAGCTATGGCATTATTTGGTCCCAGGAACTGACTTGAAAATAAAGTGCAGGGTAAAAAAGGGATGGAAGACTCTTCCTAGGTTCCTAAATCTCTGGAGTGTTGCAGATGTGGATCAAGTGCTGAGGCTCAAGATATCAGTGTGTTTTCACAAAATACTCTTTAAGTTTGCAAATATGAGTTAGACATTTTCTTAGCAAAACCCAGAAGAGAATTCAGGCATCCTAAGATGCTCACATTTGAGTGGAGAAGCAGACCATTAATTTCTGTACTCCTTTTCAGGAGCAGGAAACGCCAATTCCCTTGTGATTTCTACAGAGCCAACTAATCATCTAATGGTTACAGCTGCTTGAAAAGGATTCAAGGATCTTTGGTTTGTCAGCTCCAAAACTCCAAATGAGTAAGACCTACCTTTACGTTTTCTTTTTTTTCTTTTAAAAAATCTTGTCCAGAAAAAGAAAATCAATTAGCTGAGAGTTAACCCAGTTAACCATTTAGGGGATTTATATAGTTGTGGTCTAGTATCCTGACTCCCAGGATGTGGATTTCAATAAGCTCAACATCATAATATACACTTGATTCTTTTTAGCTGTTCATTCAAGAATATTTGGTGTTAACTAGACTTTAAGCTTTGGATCCTCTGGATACCTTGGAGTACAAGCTCAAGATTGTTATTTGATTTCTGTAATTCTCACTTTCCTTAACAGGGGAAATAGGAATAATAATAGCAGCCCAGATTCCATGGGGTTGTTTTTGGGTAAACATTAAAAAATAATGCAAATAGAGGATTAAGCATACCTCTTGGCACATAGGAACAGGTCCAAACGTTGTTGTTTTTATCCTAACTCTGAAAGGGGAAAAAGTAGACTAAGCATCTCAGAATTTCAGGAAAAACATAAAAGAGCATTTTGTGAATCAACTTAAAATTTCTGCAAAGTCCTTTCCCCCCATCCTCTCTCTCTCCCCTACTCCCACTTCCTTCCAGGCAGCAATAATTTAACAGGAAAAACACTGGAGAAACTCTAACCTAACTGTGAAACACTGAGGCTGTTAGGCACGCATTAAATATTTTAGGGCTTCCATAAAATAATTTGCTTCTGAGAATGAGATTAATTCTGCAGTGAAAGGATGGTATTCACTTCCAGCCCTGCGTATATCAGTGTACTTATAAAGATTCTCAAACAAAGATGATGTATTTTGAGATATTTCATGGATAGCAAGACAATACATGTCACTGCAGTGAAATAACCCAAATATCTGCTCCATTGTTTTCAGCCTCATAAATGTAAAAAATATATTTTTTAAAAGCATTTGTTGAAAATTTTGATGTAAATGAATTCCTCTCATTGTATGGTCATCTTTACGTGCCCTTCTGTAGACCTTAAACTTGATTGGTGAATCTACTCCATTTGGATGAAGCCTATGATGAGACTGTCAAAGGATTAGCATCACTTCAAAATCAGTATTTATTAAATAAAAATAATAAATATAAATAGCATATGTGATAAAATAATAAGCAGAGCAGTAACTGCCTTGCTGTACTGTAGCACCATGACTCTATAGCAAAGTATCATTTTAAGTTGGATGTTCAGCATAAATTATACATTAAAAATTCATCTGAACTTGAAAACTTTTGCAATTGGATCCAATCGTTTCCTTGGAATGTGTGAAGTGTTGCAAATGCTGCCTAATTCTTTTTGAAGCTCAAGGCAAAGGCAAAAAGTCCTGTAACATACTGGAATGATTTGAATGATTGTACCATAAAATGGCTTGGATTTGCTCATCTGGCTTCAAGTTCAGAGGAATGACCAACCAACTGACATGTTCTCAGCAGTGTAGACTCTGAAGGGCCTGAGCAGATGTTGAAGGCTTACTCCAGGCCAATGCATGAGGTTTTTTGTGGTTTCTCTTAAGTGTTTGCTAATATCTACCACATTGCAAACTCAATGTCCGTTTTCAACTGGCCTGACTGCTCATAATATAATACAGATGATTTCATCTTTTGCGGAGCCTTTTTGCTACAGTGAACTCAAGTCTGCAGGGCTCAGAATTCTCTAATAACATACATGTTTCTTTAAGAACAGGAAAATCCCTTCCCCTTAAACGTTTTCCTGCTCCGTCTTAGGTTCTATAGTACAATATCATGTGTAATTCCTGTTTAAATAATACCCTAATTTTCCTCCAAGTCTTCATTTAGGCTTCTGCTATTTTACAATTTTTCTAGATAGGCTGTACTTTGGTAAACACAAAATACCTTTCCTATTAGAAGACAATGCCATCACTCAGATGGGTTCATTTTACAGTAATCAGAATAGAAAGGCTCTCCTTATTCTGTGTCAGATGCAAAGTAAACAGTCCTTTCACACAGACAATGAAGAAACTGTATGCTTTTATACCCTTAGAAAGAAGAAAGAAAAGTCATGAGCAGTCTGCTCCACTTCTGATTCTGACCTCATTTTCGTTGCCTTTCACCTTTTCTCACGTTCAGTAGAATCACTTGATTGATTCTTGTGTTTGTACCAGCTTTGTTTAAAGGCTTAGTTGAAGTAGACATTGCCTTTAATTTCAGCATATGAGGGCATCTTAGAGGACACTGATAATACTTTGTACATGTTTCCTTTTAGATTCTCAGAATGATTAGAAGAAAAGGGCCATTGAAACCTATAAAAGTTCCCTCTGTTCCTTTCAGCTCTACTCCTATAAGCCTTGATAAGTGTAAGCTATGCTGAAGAGTGGCCCCAAGATCTATCCTTCCACCTTAATGAGGTCAAGAATATACATGTAACAAGATGTCAAATTTGTCATTTCATTTTGTTTAGGAGTGCTTAACAGAAGCCCTAAAGGCTGAAAAATATACCCCAGGTGCCAGAATACCCTTCATCCTACAGTAAAGTGCTAGTGTGGTAAGACCATGCCATCTAGATAAAAGAATTGTTACTAACTTTCTGAAAAACACCTCCCATATGCTACCGGGCCCTGGTAAAGAGATAATGCTTGACCATGGGACAGCCAGCGGCTGTGCAACTAGAAATGTTTATCGTGAGTAGAGTTCAGACAGACTCACCACATCATAATGTTGGCCTGGCCAGCTGTAATCCACAGTGAGAAGAAAGTGGTATAGCTGGGATCAGACAAGAATAGGGCTAGAAGTCATAAGTGAGATTCACTAGCGGGTGGCCCAGACCTAGACCCTCATGGTACCCACCACTCTTGTATAAGCCCTCTCCCTCAGCTGACACGTACGAACATATGGGGAGCTTCCTTATGACCAGCTGACAGAGGAGGGAATAAACCAAGCTTCGGTCATGAATGGGTCAGCTCAGTATATAGATACAAACTGAAATTGGACAGAGGTATTCTATAGTCCATTCAGGACTGACACTGAAAGACATTTTAAGGGAAATTTCATCCCAAAGGCCAGAACTTTGGGCAATACACCTAGCTACCCATTGATACTTTGTGTGGAAAGAGAAGTAGCCCGAGGTAAGAATAATACAGACACATGGGGCGTAGAAAATAGCCTGGTTGGTTAATCAGAAGCCTGGAAGAAGAAAGAGTAGAAGATTGGGGATGAAAAATTCTGGGGAACAGGCATTTGGACAACTGATGGGGAGTGGTCGTGAAGCGTGGTGGACTTTCTACTGCTTAGCAATGCCAGTTAGAGAACATCCAACATAGAAGAGACACTAGACAACCAAGTAGTCTGAGTGACTCAGCCAGTTGCCATCAGCCATTCTAACACTGGCACACTGGGCACATGAACAGAGTAGGCATCAGCCAGACTTTATGGATTCCATTTACCGAGGCTAATCTAGTGATTGCCTTTACCAAATTTCAGTCTGCTAACAACAGAGTCCAAATCTGAGCCCTGAATATTGCACCAGCCCTTGAGGAGACCAACCAGCTCCTTGATAGCAAATTGATTATAATAGGGCCCCTTCCACCCTGGGAAAGGCTGCCATTCAAATTAACTGATATGCATACCCTTTGGGATATGAGTTTGCCTTTTCTGCCAATAGGGCTGAGCCAGCTCCACAACTGAAGAACTTGCAGGGTATTTGCTCCATTGACATGTGAGTCCATATAAGGTAACATCAGAATAACTGACCTGCCTCATGGCAGGGTAGATCTGGTATTAGCCTATCCTCTTGGGATCTCTTGGCGCTATTACAAACCACATTTCCCAGGAGCTGTCAGTTATTTTAGCAGTGGTACCGCCTGCTGAACAAACACCTGAGGCTTGGAGAGGACACCTTGGGAAATACTGTATATACCTCAAGTTAAGAGCCAAATATAGTGCTGTGTCTTCCAAAGAGAGAACACATTGATCCTAGAACTAAGCAGTGAAGATAAAAGTAGCCTATTTAATTATCACTCCCAGTGACCCACTTAGAGAATTTGTGTTTCTTATTCTGACAACTCTGAGCCTTGGTAACCAGAGGGAGAAAGCTTCTGCCAGGGAACTCAGAAAGAATCCCATTAGAGCTGAAGCTTTGGCAATTGTGCAGTCACTTGACTCTTCTTGTGTCGTGAGAACAGCACGCAAGGAAGGGAGTCATCAACCTGGCGAATGATTCTGATCATCTAGAGGGGGTAAGACTGCTTTTATACGGGCAGTAAGTAATGTGCTTGGCACTCAGATGATCCACTTGGGTACCTCTTGGTACCCTTGCCCAACTTTGATAACAAATGGACAAGTTCAGTGGCTAAAGCTTGAGAAGGGCATGGTAACCGTTCAGGAATGAGGGTCTGGGTTCCTCTACCAGGTGAGGCTAACAGCAGTGTAGGTGGATGGTGAAGGGAATCTTGAATGGCTGGTGAAGCAGGAGTACAATGAATATCAGGCTTCAGTACTGGCTTCCCTGTTGCTGCCTGTAGTTCATCTCATTAACCAGCTCCTCGTAAGCTTCCTCCAGGAACAGTGGGACTGCTCCCAGAACAGATTATATGATGTATGTGGAATTGAAAGGCACAAGGTGTGGACTGGAGTGGACTCGGTGGTGTTCACCCAGATCGCATTCCAGGACTGAAGAACTAAACTCTCCAGGTCCTGGGAGTGTTTGTGACTGTTATCTCTAAGCTGAGTCCCTCTCTGGGACTTATCCTCAGCGAAAGAAAGCCACCTTGCTTTCGGGGTTACCCTCCTTCACTGGGATAGCTTGGGACAAGTCAATATAGGGGTATAAAAGGCCTGCCTCCTTGCCTTAATGGGAGAAAACAGTGAAGGGCTAAGCCAACTGCAGAGCTCCCCATAGGATCTGCTGAAGTTTCTACTACAAGTGCATCACAGTTCAATTCCTTCCTCTGCTCAATCCTGATTCCTTCACTTCTCTATAGCTGTTAATGCCCAAAGTACTCTTGCAAGCTAATCTGCTCCTAGAATTCTACATCCTGGGAAACCCAACCTCAAATATCCTTTTTTAAAAGTTTAATATGATATATCAGTTAATCTTATTATTTCTATTAATGTTTTATGCTTATGTAATTTCTGTATGTATGTGTTTATGCTTACACACATGCATGTGTGGTTTTTTAAGTCTAAGGACACTTCTCCCCCTTAGTAGAATGTATCTTTAACTTTATTTCAATGTCACTTGCGAAACAAGATTAATTAGGTAGAAATTAAATTTCCATGAAAACTTTCTCGAAAGGCTTGTTGGAAAGAGATACCTGGAGAGCCATGATCAGTATTGAATCTGGTGGTAAATTTGTGGGTAAGAGTCTGTGAGATGTGTCTCTCTCAAAATGATAGAAAGCACAGATCTGACCCTTTAGCTTCAAAATTTCCTGAACAAACAACTTGGATTACCGGAAAATGACCCTCCAGAGCTGACTGTTGTTCTCTGTAACAATCACATTTTACAGCAGTGAAGAATAAGAGGAGTCCCTTACCCCTTTGAGGTGCTTTGTGACTTACACATAGGATCTCACAGCAACCCAAGGACTTAGATAAGGAAGATATTATTATTCTCCTTTCCTTATGCTAAAATTGTGCTGCAGAGAAACTAAGTATGTTTCCCAAGTGTACACAGCTAATAAGTGGCACCCTGGCATCTCAGAATCCTGAAATGATCTGGCCCCCCTTTGATATTTTTAGACACCGCCTCATTAAAAAAGGAAAGAAAGGAAAAGCCAAGTCAACATGAGACAACTGTGCTACATTTTCAATGTTTATATTTAACACATAAGGTATTTTCCATGTCAAAACAAAAAGGAAAAATTAACATCAAATAATATACAAATTAACTTGTAGATATTGTCATTGTGTAACCTTTTATGCATATAACATACAAATAATTAGAAGTTTGCAACACCTTTTACAAATAGCAGTTCTGGTCAAATAGCTTTCCTATGCTCTGCCCTCCTGCTACCGCTCCATTAAATTCCAAGCTCTGATCCAAACGCAGGGCTCTTTCTGTAACATTCTATGACATTCTTCTCTGAATTAAACTTGGGTTTTCATTTTTGACCTCCAGTTTTCCTTTTTATGTAAGCTTATTTTCTTAAAAGAGGATTTTTTTATTATTGGGATTGTGTTTTCTTTCATCCTATGAAATACTCATTTTTTTCTCTACCTTGTAAAAAAAAAAAAAAAGCAAATCCTTCACCTTCTCTCCCTCACCTCCCTCACTATTTCTGCACAAGTACACACACACTTTCCTATTTTGGGTAGATTTATTCCTTTGAATGGCTTTGGCTATGATGAACTTTACTTAAGACATTAATAATTCTTGACAAGGACTTCTTTTGTGTTTTAGCTTTGAAAGGAAAACTTACTATGCATAATTGCCCTGTTCTTAACTGTGTTATAGATTAAAAGCAGCAGAAGCTGATAACAAACAGCTTTGCCCCAAATACACAAACTTCATGTCTGCCTGTTCTTGCAGAATCTAGTTTTTACCTATACATGAAGAAATTTTGAGTAAAATTAGGCTTGGGGACTAAGAGAAAAAGGAACAAAGAATTTAGAACTGGATTTAAAGTCTCAGGAATCAAGCCCAGTGTTCATTATACTTGAAGAATAAAGTAGATAATATTAAATAAATATTACATTTTCATCAAAAACAAATTATAAAAAACAAAAAAATGCAAAATTTGCATTTTGCCTTTGTGGGCACTGTAAGAGATTCAAATATGGTGAGGATAAAAATTATTATTTTAATAGGTATCAGAGAAATTTTTCCTGAAAGACTATTGTCTTTCATTAAAAACACAGTTTAGGGGCTTCCCTGGTGGCGCAGTGGTTGGGAGTCCGCCTGCTGGTGCAGGGGATGCGGGTTCGTGCCCCGGTCCGGGAGGATCCCACGTGCCGCGGAGCGGCTGGGCCTGTGAGCCATGGCCGCTGAGCCTCCGTGTCCGCAGCCTGTGCTCCGCAGTGGGAGAGGCCACAGCGGTGAGAGGCCCGCGTACCGCAAAACAAAACAAAAAAAACACAATTTAATAGAAGTGTTTATAAAGATAAGGTCTTCTGGGAGTGGCAGAAATGGTTCAATAATGGAGATAAAGTTATAAATCCATTAATCAATCAATAAAACAAACCTATCCAAGAAAGCTACCAGACTTTTGAAATGTCAATCAGTGTGACTGGCAATATTTTTTAAATTTTTTATTTTATGCAATGTGGTTTTTAATTGCTTTTCCTATATATATATATATATATATATATATATATATATATATATATATATATATATATATATATACAGTGTTAAAGGTTACAATCCATTTATGGTTATTACAAAATATTGGCTATATTCCCTGTGTTGTACAATACATCCTTGTAGCCTATCTTACACCCAATAATTTGTACTTCCCTTGCCCCACCCCCACTGGTAACCACTGGTTTGCTCTCTACTGTGAGTCCATTTCTTTTTTTATTATTTTTTAAATTAAAAAAATTTTTATTGAAGTAGAGTTGATTTACAATGTTGTGTTAGTTTCAGATATATAGCAAAGCGATTCAGCAAAGCAATTCATATTATACATGCAAATATATCTTTTTCTTTCAGATCCTTTTCCTTTATAGGTTATTACAAACAACTGAGTATAGGTCCCCATGCAATACAGTAGGTCCTTGTTGGTTATCTATTTTATATATAGAAATGTGTATATGTTAATCCCAAACTCCTAATTTATCACCACCCCTTTGCCTTTGGTAATCGTTAAGTTTGTTTTCAACATCTATCAGTCTATTTCTGTTTTGCATATAAGTTCATTAGTATCATTTTTTTTTAGATTCCACAGATAAGTGATAGCATATGATATTTGTCTTTGTCTGGCTTCACTTAGTATGATAATCTCTAGATCCATCCATGTTGCAGCAAGTGGCATTATTTCATTCTTTTTTATGGCTGAGTAATATTCCGTTGCATGAATATACCACATCTTCTTTATCCATTCATCTGTCGATGGACATTTAGGTTGCTTCCATGTCTTGGCTATTGTAAATAGTGCTGCAGTGAACTTTAGGGTGCATGTATCTTTTCAAATTATAGTTTTCTGTGGATATATGCCCAGGAGTGGGATTGCAGGATCATATGGTAGCTCTATTTTTAGTTTTTTAAAGAACCTCCATACTTTTCTCCATAGAGGCTGTACCAATTTACATTCCCGCCAACAGTGTAGGAGGGTTCCTTTTTCTCCACACCCTCTCCAGCATGTATTATTTGTAGACACTTTGGTGGTGGCCATTCTGACCGGTGAGTCCATTTCTTTTTTGTAGAGTGACTGGCAGATTTTCAGGTATGGATGCCTGTGTGGCTGACTGGATTCTCCTACAATGGCTGCAATAATATTTCTTCTCTCATTTGCTCTTCAGCAAAGTGACTGTGTCGGTCCTGTGACTACAGTGATGCTCTGCCAATTCCCATGTAACCCTTAAGTGGCCTCCAAGTGTCTGTTAACTGTGCCTTGGAAATGTTGGGGGGGAAACAGAAGGCAGGACTGAAAGGAATGTATCAGTTCATAAATATAGAATTAGCTGATTTTGTCATTGAGCAAAACAAATGCTCCAAATGCATGTAAATCACCAGCATATAATAATTTGTTGAATTGTAGAGTTCAAAAACATTAACTCTCTGTGTCAAACCATTATTATAATAATATTTTATTTCCTCAAAGTGTCTTTTACTCTTTAATCATTTTCCATTAATATGCACAAATCTTTAGCTTAGAGGTGACTTCTTAAGTCCTTAATTTCCAACAACACTTTAATAGGACTCTTTGTTGAAGTTGGGGGATTCATGACCAGGGACACTGTCTAAGGAAAACAAAAGATTACTAAGATGAGTACAGGTGATAAGGATACACTTTTCCTATTTTATTCCTTGGAATTGAATGATATAATATCATTAAAACACTCTGGTGCATGAGTAGGTATCAATAAATGTTAATTCATTTTATTTCTAAAATCCTCCCTGTTCACATATCAGGTCAGTAATGGAAGCAAAGATTCAGTTAGGAAGTCAGTCTCCAGTCTCTCACAGAAATAATGAAATTATCTGTCCGTGTGCTTCACTTCTCTTCTGGAATAGCAATACCTCAGAGAATGGGCTGTACCTGTTTCATCATTGAACTTCCTACCAAGCATGGTGCCTGGCACATAGTAAGTGCTCAGTAAATATTTGTTCAGTTAACCCAAACTTGGGTACCCAACCACCGAAGTGCGATTTTAAAGTGGTAGTGTGGAGTGGGAGAAGGGTCGCTATCCCACAGATGAGATGAGGGGAAAGCTGGGGGATGAACCTATGCATAGGTAGAAACACAGAAATAGGGAGGAAGTTCACACCTGCCACTCAGTTTTATTTTGGTGGCTCAACTACTCTAGATTTAGCATATTGTCATAACATGGATGTTAGACTAGAATCTTTTATTGTTACTGAGAGAAAAATCTTCTGCTCCAACATGCATTTCAAAAAGGGCCGTTCTTTTGAATGAACGCTACTGTGTGATAAAATATCAGTAACAACAACAAAAAAATGATCATCGTTTGAAAATCTTTGCCCGTTGCCGAGAGGGGATTTGCTTTACTTGGACATTCACTTTGTCACATTTTTTTCCTTTTTTTTTAGAACTCCATTTTTATGTCTTTTTTTCTTTTCTTTTTTTTTGTTTTTGTTTTGGTTGGTGGCAGTAAAGTGTATATATCCTTAAATGTCTGCTGTATGAAGTGTCAGTTTTAACCTGTTACATATTTCTACTTAATTTAGCAAGCATAGGCTTTCTGGTTAGTTGTCTTTCCAACATTGCTCTCTTCTTTCATCTCAAACTTCCACACTCTGTTCATTTTCTAATGCTGGTAGCAAATTACCATAAACATAGCAGCTCAAAACAATATACATTTATAATCTTACAGTTTCCATGAGTTAGGAATCTAAGCATGGGTTAGCTGTGTCCTCTGCTCAGGGTCTCACAAGACTAAAATTAAGGGGTCAGCTGAGCTGCATTACTTTCATCCACCAAAAAGGTAAAGGTTCCATTTCAGGCTTATGTGATTGCAGGCAGAATCCAATTTCTTGCAGTTGTAGGACAGAGGCATCCATCATACTGAGGATCAGTTAAATGTGATGAGCTGTTTTCTGTATTCTCTACTTGGCTTTGTCTTTTGACTGTTTGATACTAATGTGTCTAGGTTTGAATTTCTTTCACTTTGTCCTATTTGAAGTTTGTTGAGCTTCTTGGATGTATAGATTCACGTTTTTTCTCAAGTTTGGGAAGTTCTATTTTTTGTGTGTGTGTGTGTGTGTGGTACGCGGGCCTCTCACTGTTGTGGCCTCTCCCGTTGTGGAGCACAGGCTCCGGACGCACAGGCTCAGCGGCCATGGCTCATGGGCCCAGCCGCTCCGTGGCATGTGGGATCCTCCCGAACCAGGGCACGAACCCGTGTCCCCTGCATCGGCAGGCGGACTTTCAGCCACTGCGCCACCAGGGAAGCCCGTTTGGGAAGTTCTTGACCATTATTTCTCCAAAAATTCTTTCTGCCCTTTTCTTGCTCTGTCCTTCTGGGATTCACATTACACATATGTCGGCATGCTTGATGATGTTCCATAGGTCTGAGATTCTGTTAACTTTTCTCCATTCTTTTTTCTTTCTGTACCTCAGACTGGCTGGGTGGTCTCAATTAACTAATCTTTATTCTGCCGGCTCAAATCTGCTGTTGAACCCCCTAGCGAATTTTTTATTGCACTTGTATTTTTCAACTTCATAATTTCTGCTTGGTTCTTTTTTATAACTTTTGTCTCCTTTATTGATATTCTCTATTTGGTGAGACACAAGTCCCATGTATTCCTTCATCTCTTTGGACATGGTTTCCTTTATTTCTTTGAATATATTTAAAATAGCTGATTTAAAAATCTTTGTCTAGTAAGTTCAATGTCTGGACTTCCTCAGCGACAGTTTCTACTGTGTACAGGCCATACTTTTTCTATGTATGTATCGTGATTTTTTGTTAAAAACTGGGCATTTTATATAATGTTGCAGTTCTGGAAATAAGTTCACTCCTGCCCAGGGCCTGCTGTCATTGCTATTTATCATTGTTGTTGTTGTTCTTATTGTTGCTATATTTGTTTAGTAACTTTGCTGAACTAATATTGTGAAGTCTTTATACTTTGTCACACATGGGCAATAAAATCTCTGCTTGGTTACCTTAGTGGTCTAATGACTAGGCAGAGATTTCCTTGAATGCCCGGAAACAATAAATCGCCCAGCCTTTGCCAAGAGGCTTTATGTGCCTGTTGGGGCATGCCTTCAGTGCTCAGGCTTAGTCTTTATTTCCTGCGTTTGTAAAGCCTTTTGGAAGTGAGAGCCATAGCCTTCTTAGATCTATTCTGGACCTAAGCACAGGGCATGCACACAGCTTCAATGTTAATTTGACAAAGACCTCCAGGGAAAAGGCTGCTCGCACAATGAGCTCTGGATGAAGAAATATCAATATAAAGACAGGTTCTGTGAGTGGGGCTTCCCAGAGAACTGCCAGACAGATCAAGTAATGACAGTTCTCTGAGAATGGTGCTGTTGGGAAGGTTCAAGTCTGTTATGCCCATTCTAGTGGTTGCTAAGCTACTGGTTTTCCCCATGACTGTGAGGCTACTCTTTTTTAAGGCTTCTGTCGAATTGGGGAGTGGGGTATTGGAATAGGCCAAGTTAAAATGCTGCAGGGCTTGCTTTTCTTACCAAGACTCAATCGTTTTTCTTGAATAATTGGCTCCCTAGCTTATTGCAAGTCTCTGGTTTATTTCCAGAGTTCTGAAAAAGTTGATTTTGGCAATTTTTACCTGTGTTCTCACTGCTTTTATGGAGGAGCAAATTTTTGGATTTCCTTACTCTGGCATTCCTGCTGATGTCCTTTCCATGGTGTCCTGATGAATAAAAGATTTTAATGTTAGTTTATCCTACTTTATCAAATTTTCTCTATGATTTTTGGAAATTCTTTCCTACCATGAGCTCATGATCTGAGACATAGTACAGAACCTCTTTTTCACCACACTCTTGGGTTCAAGCAAATAATAGTTGGTAAATTGACATATTAACTCATATTAGAGACTGTTGTAGCATTATTATCAAGTTGATTGATGACAGGTGGTAAGTCATAGTGCCATAATTTATATACCAAATAAATCTAAAAATTATATATTCTTCTTTTCCATTTTTAAATCTTGGATTCATGGAACCAGAGGGTCCTTAAAGATTATCTAATAAATATGTTTCATTGGGCCAGGGACCCTTGGAATATCCCGCCTGGTAACACAGCCTTTTGGTCATTTGTCACATGGCAATCTTTTAAAAATCGTCACTAGAGAGCATCATTCGTCAAACGTTTGGAACATTTGTTTCCTACCGTATTTATATAAATTATTAAAAAAAGAAAGGGAACAAAAAGGATGCAATTTTCTGAAGTCTTTCTATGTCATGAGTATTCTGGCATTCTTGTTTCTTTGAAATATCTGTGTTTGAGCAGCCTGTCTTAGGAAAAATTGTGATTGGATATCATATCATCAATCATTATGAATATAAAAAGGGTACAATAAAATTCTCCACCCCTATCTCCCCCAATGAAGAAATGATCATGTTATGTCCACCAAGCTTGACTTGGATGGACATAACATGGATGAACCCTCTTTGTTTGCTCCTAAAACACACACACACACACACACACACACACCCCACAACTGGAGAGATTCTTTTGAATCATATCTTTAAGATAAGAAATCATAACTGTAAAGGGATGAAAAAGCTCCTGTATAAAATTTTAACAGCCGAATATCCCAAACATCTGAGACCGTAGTCAAAACTTATCTGGGTTTGGAGGAAATGCTCACTATCCTGTTGGTAAAGGCATAAAACCAATTTTTGTTTTAATTTTATTTTTATTTTAAGAAAAAATAGCCTCTCAGTGGTTTGATGGGTTTTCATGAACACAAACCGGCAAACACTTCCTGATGAGGGCCACCTGCTTTCTCCTTCCCAAGAAGGGTTCCTAGGCGGCTCCCCACATCCACTCTTCTGTTGTTCATTATGTGGCCCCTGTACTCAGGAACACCAGTGGAGATCTTCCCCAGCTGGTGCTTCCTGTTTTAATTGTCTGGGTCTTTTCCTTTACTAGCTTGGAAGAGTTTTATAAGCTTCTCCCAGGGTGGTCAAATGTAACTGTTTTTTCTAGCAAAGCATTCAGTTCCTACTGAATGAGGCCCTCCTTTACCAGTTGCTTATTGCTAACACTGGAAGAGAAAACTGTCAAATGTGCTGTATATTAATTCTTTTCTTGTCCACACTCCTTAGCTAGAATACTTTATAATTTCTGTGTCTTGCTCACTCCAGCTTCTCTCTTCTTTTTATAGGTAATTTTCCACTTCACTGACTCAGGATTTTTACTTGATACATTACCAATAACTAATTTTTAAAATTTACGCTATCGCTCAAGGCTTAATTTCAGTATGAGTCATAAAAACTCCTGTGATTTCTAAATGATAGCCAGAGCAAAGCATAATTGTTAAGATAAAGACTTGTATGTTTCCTTTTGTCCTGTGAAAACTGTATAACAAATCACACATCTTCCTTTGCTGTAATTTTTAGGAAGTTTAGGGCTATTTTTTCTTTTCAAATACCTCATTCCAGAATTCTGGTACAATAGTTATTCAGTTTATTCTTTAACCATGATTTGTAACATTTTATGTATCACAGAAATGTTTGAGAATATAAACAAAGCTATATACTCCCAGAATCATGCGCACATGAACACAGATTTTGCATTTAATTCAGGAATTTCTGACATTCTTCTGTGGAACCCTAGGTTTTATATGTTCTCTGATCTTTCTCTCTAATTATAATTTTATTTTTTGTATTGTGTAGGAAAATGCTTTAACATTCTGAATTTACAAAAGCAGTATTATAAACTTCACATTTCTTGGTGACATAGCCAGAAATTTTGAGTAAATGGGGAAGTATGTTTTGCTTGAAAGTAAAATAAAATCAACATTTTGAAGAATGCATTTTAAAATTAAAGCTAGATAAATTGCTATGGGCAAATGAATTGATACAACCACTTTGAAAATCAATTTGGTATTATGTTATAAAGTCAAATTTTCACACACTTTATGAGCTGGCAATCCTACCCTAGAGTACAAACCCAAGAGAAAGAAACTCCTCAGCCCCTCACACTTGCATCAAGGTATAATACAATATAATACAACACAATATAAATTTATATTCATATATATATATGTATATATATATATATATATCCTGGATTAGTGAATACTGAACCATTTATCCTAGGCAAAATACAGAGTTAGGTTTCTGTGAGCCTCTAATCACAACACTCATCAACTGATCAATACATACCTTGTTTCATGTGTGTTTCTGTTTAAGGACACCCAATTTAATTTAGTTTGTTGCCTTGTTAACGCTGAAATCGTGGCCAGTATCACTCTAACTCACGCCTGACTGAAGCTTATCTAACACACTGTATTTTCTCTGTAAGGCCTTCTTCTCACACTTAGAACATTAGACAGCATTTCAGCACTATGTTTGGGGGTCATTCTAAACAGCAAAATCACCAACAGAAAGCACAAAAATGCAAAAAAGAATAAAAAGGTGATATTAAACAGACTATGAAATGGATACTTGTTTACAGTATGAGAGCTGACCCAAGAAGGCAGAATCACCTTGTTCTACCTCATCCAGGAGTGTGCACTTTGGGTGATTGCACATGCCTGTGAATGACCATGAGAGTTCAGCAAGTATTGATTTGGGCTTATAAGCAGATTTTAGGGAGTAGGTGAATTAGCAAATATAGAATTCGTGAATAATGAGTATCAATTGTGTATAGAGGTTAATAAACATAAAGGCTATCTATGTTCCACCCCAGACATGCCAGAAAAAGACACTTACTCTGTGACCAATTTCCACAAGAAATCTAATCGCTGTCAGATTTTAGGTATATTAATTAGGTTTGCTGAAGTATCTAGGAGGTCATAGAGATACACTGCATTCGCACCACACAGCCTTCCACCAACCCTCCTTACCTCCTCTACAACTCTCCTTATCTTCTCTACATCTTTCTCTATTCCATCCCTCTTATTTCAGAGAAGTTAAATAAGTCCTCTTTTTTCTGGAAGCCGGGATCTTTCTGAAGCATTTGATCCTGGTCAGAGTCTCAGGATTTCTGATTACCTAGGGGGCCATACGAGCAATTTCTTTCCGTCCAAATATAGCGATCTCTTCTTGAAAGAAGTCATTTCTTTTCTGCCTCATTAAATTTGTGTAATTTATTATTATACTTAAAGCTGTTTTTTTTCATGACTACAACCCATTCATTCTGGGGTTCTACCACCCTACACTTCTGAGACTTGCCCATCTCATGAAGTGTACGCTGGTATCATGAGAGAGTGTATTTACAAAAAAGTCATTAGGTATTGAGCATCTGTCTACAATGTTCAAAGCTCTGTACTAGTTGTTGATGGGGTTGTAAATATGAATATAGCACAGTCCTTGCCCATGAGCTTACCATCTACTGGGAGAGGCACACAATTAAAATGAAGCAGTTTTACTCCAAAGCACATTATGAGCAGTGTTAAGTTAGAAGTATGAGGGAGCAGGGATAGCGAACTGTTAAGTCTAGAAGGCTGCCGATCATGAAAACCTCATTGAAGGAGTGATGTTTCAGCTGGGACTTGAAGGGAGATCAGAACTGTGCTATAAGATGGCAGCCCTTCATATCCTAACAGTGACGCCTTAGCAGTGCTCTCTTAGGGTTCTTCTAAAGCAGTGCCTGAGACATAGGCTTGGTAAAACTATTTTATTTTGGGAGCGATACCAGGAAGCAGGAGTAAGGCAGTAGCGAAAGTGCAACAAGAAAGGAGAAAAAGTAAAATGAGAGAGTATTATTAAGGTTGCTGCTATAGGTAACAAGGTCTTAATTTTACTCAAACTTCTGAGAAGTGTACATAATTGACCTTGAACTATCTGCTCGAAGGGTGGGAAGCTGGAGAATTTATTCACTGGTTCTAGTTCCCCACAGGTTGAGAGATGTCCCCGGGTTTTTATTTTTTAAACTCTTTTGTATTTCTGGATGCACTTGTGGGAGTAACTACTGAGCTCTTTTTTTTTTTAATTTATTTTTATTTTTATTTATTTTTGGCTGCTTTGTTGCTGGTCACGGGCTTTCTCTGGTTGCGGCGAGCCGGGGCTACTCTTCGTTGTGGTGCACGGGCTTCTCATTGTGGTGGCTTCTCTTGTTGCGAAGCACGGGCTCTAGGTGCGCGGGCTTCAGTAGTTGTGGCACATGGGCTCAGTAGTTGTGGCTCGCGGGCTCTAGAGCGCAGGGTCAGTAGTTGTGGCGCATGGGCTTAGTTGCTCTGCAGCATGTGGGATCTTCCCAGACCAGGGCTCGAACCCATGTCCCCTGCATTGGCAGGCTGATTCTTAACCACTGCACCACCAGGGAAGCCCACTACTGGGCTCTTAAGGCATCAGAGAAGGCACCTCAGCAGAAAGCAGGGGGAAGGGAGGAGGGTGTTTAAGGAACAGTGTTGTCACAAGGTTGAGTATGAGCTCCCATGGAAGTATCCACTGGAGCTGCAAATGAAACCAGTGGTGGCTGAAGGGCTATGGCATGAAGACACCAAGGGCACCTGCTAGAAGTACAAAGGGTGTTCTAAGGTGTTTAGGGTTGGAAGCAAGGAGACCGGTTAGAATATGAAAGTAATAAAGGACGCACCCCTTTGTGTCTTTTCAACCTTTTCTCTCTCCCTGAAACACTTTCCCCTCATTGTTTTCTTATCTCTACCTTTTTTTCAAAACCCAAGTAATAGGCATAGCCTAGAATAGTGCCTGGCACAGAGTAGGTGTTTAGTACTATTAACTGAATAAACAGCTAGCATATTTTTGTGATCTAAAATGTGCAAAGTCATTGAATTTAATGCCCATAAAACCGTTATTACATGCGGTAATAAATGAATATGCCTCCGTTTTATAGGCATATTCATGTGTTAGTTTAAGAAAGCTTACGGAATGTCAAACACTGTTCCGGGTTATAGAAGATGGTAAGGAAATCCATCCCCAGGAAGGTTAAATCTTCAGCGAAGAGCTCACAGTAAGTGGAAAGGAAGTGAACTCAATGATGTTTTCCTGCATCCCTTCTTGTTTTTTGATTCATAATCATTCCAGTTAAGCCTTATAAACTCCCAGCCATCTCATCAATCTTTAACTCCTGTACCACACTGTGATTTTTCATTTGTCACAGAGTTATGATACTCTACATTTTCACCTTTTATATTTATCTTTGTCTTTTCTCTTCAAATGATCCTCTTGAGATCAAGAATTATGATCTTATGATTTTCCATCACTATATTGTACACCTGTAACATATAATATTGTACAGCAACTATACTTCAATAAAAAAATTTTGACTAAAAGAATAGCTAATAGCAATGCAAAAGCATAGACTTGTAGACAAATAATCTTTTGTAACAGTTTTTTGGGGAGTGAGGTTTGACTTCAGAAATTTGGAAGTGGCTAGAGGAAACCATGTTTAGTAAAAGACATGCAACCTTGGCCATATCCAGACCCATCCTATCCACCTGTTGTCACTCCACTCAATGTAACAGTCTCCAAAGTGCCTCTAGCAAATATGTCTAAACAGCACTGTCCAACTGAAATATAAAGTGGTTCTAAAAATGTAATTCACATGGGTGATTCAATTTTTCTAGTAGCCGCAAGTAAAAAGAAATGTGAAATTAATTTTAATAATATACTTTAACCCAATATATCTAAAATATTATTTCTGCTTGCAATAAATATGAAAATTATTAATGAGATATTTTACATTTTTATCACATTCAGTCTTCAAAATCTGGTGAATACTTTATACTTTTGGTGCCTTTCAATTTGGACTACACGTTGTAAGAACTCAGTAGCCACATGTAGCTAATGGCTACCGTTTGGATAGATGTAATCAGTCTAGATTTCTAGACTGATTTCTACAGCTGATATTTCCTGTGTGTGTTATGTGTTTGTGTTTCTGTCATACATTTTTTCAGCAGCTTCCCTATGGTCCCTCATTCTTTTGATGTTAAACTTCCAAAATAGGAACATGGACCTTAGCCACAATATGTATGTATATTCAAATGGCATCACATATAATTTTCTGTGCAGAATGGGCTCTCAGTGAGTGTTACTTGACTGATAAGTGTCTGCATGTGCCCATACAGGAATATATGGGGTTTTCTGTATTCAAAAACATCTAAAAATAAACATCTATCTCTTCACACAGAAAGACCTTAAGGAAATGGGCACCGTGTACGGTTTCAGGGAAATGATATTTTTATAAAAATTGTGTTTTATTCTTTAGGTAGTGATAAATGAAGACTTCTTATTTCTTTCTTAATTCATGACCTGGACAGAGCATGTGAGTGGATTTTTCTGTCCTTTTTGCTGGAGCTCTAGTTGTGTACTGGGTAAGACCAGGGTCTTGGAAACAGATGGGCTAGAGATTAAATCCTGTATCTTCACTTTACTAGCTCTGTGACTTTGGGTTTTTTCTTTTTTCTCTATAAAAAGAATGGGTTTCCTCATTTGTAAAGCTGAGATATTCCTGTTGGTTTTACTCTTAAAAGCATCTTGAATGCCATTCTTTTTCTGAGACTCTAGCCCTGCCACCTTAGGTAAGCAATTGTCAACTCTTTTACTAATTTTCTAAAACTATAGACCTTCCTGTATTTACTTATCCCCCACCTACAAAGTATTCCTACACAGTACAAATCTGTTTTTCGCATTGCTTCTCAATGACTTTTAGTCGAGATGGTCCACTTGTTTCTATTGAGAATGGATTTTCATTTTAGCCACCAGGAGGTGCAAGTGATCTATATATCAGTTAAACCCCACTGGCTCTTCTTCACCAACATTTTTATTTCCCCTTGATTATTATTATCGGTCTCAAGAGAAGCAATATTGTGTAACTCTAACTTTGAGTAAAATATCCTTTAAAATAATTTTTAAAACTAGCCAATTTACTTCACTGATCATAGAATACCTAGTACTTCTAACCCTTTTTCAGATGTTAGAAGAGGATTCTAGACAGATGATTAGGAGCAAAAATCAAATCATTTCACTTGTCTGTTGAAAATGCACAGTGGTCCCTCACACACTTTGGTCTCATTCTTTGCCTATTCAACTCATCAATCCCCACAACTGGACCCAAGTTCTGTGTCCCTCTGAGCTCATCGCCTGTTCTTTCCCAAACAAGTTGTAATGTTGACTTATGTTTTCCATCAATTCTTCCTTGATTATGTGATTTTACTCTGATTTCTTCTGTTTTAGGTGACCTATATAACATCATTTCATGCCCATTTGCCTCATATAACCTGATTCAATCTTCCATTCATGAAACCATCACTGAATCAAATTCTATGACTGTTACTGTACTACCAAGCTCTTGTCATCCATCTCCAAATACTCAGTTGAACTATTTTGATTCACTGATGGGGATGTTATATTGTACTATTTGTAAGTCTTTTTATGTGCTTACTGTTGTCTCCCCTAAGGAATGATAAATTCTTAAGTGGCACAAAAATTATCTCTTTTTTTTCTCCTTTTTTTTGTGATGTGAGCAATTCCTTGAAGATTGTTCTACTCATCATAAGAACTTACTATTTTGGGAATGAATGTATCATAGTTTTGAGTACCCATTATTTCAGGTGAATAAATATAGAGTCCCTTCCTTCCTTCCTTCCCTCCTTCCTTCCTTCCTTCCTTCCTTCCTTCCTCCTTTTCTTCCTCCCTCACTCCCTCCCTCTCTCCTCTCTCCTCTCTCCTCCCTTCCTTCCTTCCCTCCCTCCAACTTCCTGACTTCCTTTTCTCCTTCCACATTGTGCTAATATCTTAGGCTAATGGAAGAGGATGTGTTTCTTTCCTCATAGAGCTTGAGAAGAGAAGCAGTAACAAATGAGTCACCAACTAATAATTATTAAGAAGACAGATCTTATCAAAATAGAGAGATATGCATGGTAAGCAGAACAGTGGTTCCTCAAAGACATCCTAACCTATGAATATGCTACCTTACGTGGCAGAAGAGACCTTGCATGATTAAATTAAGGATCTTAAGCTGGAGAGACTATCATGGGTTATCTGTGTGAGCCCAATATAATCACATGGGCTTTTATGAGGGAGGCAGAAGAGTCTGAGTGAGAAAAGGACATGTGACGACAGAAGCAGAGACTGGAGTGATGTGGGGTCATGAACCAAGGAAAGCAGGCAGCCTCTGGAAGTTGGAAAAGGCAAGAAATGAATTCCTCCATAGAGAAGGAAGGCAGCTCAACTGACATCTTCATTCTAGCCTAAAGATGCATTTCAGACTTCTGTTCTCTAGAAGTGTAAGAAAATATGTATGTATTGTCTTAGGTCACTAAGTTTGTAGTACAGGAGCAATAGGAAACTAATATAACATGTAATGTTTAAGTTTAGATTTCTGATTTGTGGAAAAAAAAATTTCCTTTCTCATTTTGACCCATTATTACCACTCCCCAGAAAGCATAACTAATGCAGAAAATACATACACTGAAGAAAGGCCCACTCACACACACATGTTATAAAATTCATATATATTCTCTTACACAAATGATACCAAATCATTCACACTTCTTCATAATTTCTTGTTTTTAAACTTCAGAATCTGTTGTGGACATTTTTTTTTCTATTTCAGTAACATATCGAGTTATCTCACTCCCCTTAAGAACTGCATATTCCTCTGTAATATGGATACAACATAACTTTGCTAAACAGTTTTCCTGTTGATGATCATTTAGATTGCTTGCAGTTGTTCAAATGATTAACAGGGTTCTTCAATAGACATTCTATGTCATTGAGAATTCGTGGAATGATAATCAAGGAAAAACTGTTTAGAAGAGCAAAATGAAAATATTTATTAAACATTTAAGTGGTTTTAGAATGTTCATATCTTGCTAGTTTACATTAATTTTTCCTTCTACTTGCTGGAAAACACAAGGAATAGTCAGAAAAAAATACAGCTTGATAACTAGGGTGATCACATGAGAGAGATGGCTGGACAAAATGCAGAGGGTAAAGTTGGTTATCTCAAGATATGATATGCATGGACTATTTGATCAAACCATTGACAATATGATGTGTTAGATATTTCATACATGTATACGTGTGTCTATAAAATCTTAATTGCATAAAGTTTATATATATATATATATATATATATATATATATATATAATTTTTCATGTACTTACAATAAAACTAAGGCTTTTAAAGATGAGGATGTTGCCCAGGAGAATACACAGCTGGTGAAGTTGTGCAGTTGTGAGCTAAACCCAGGTTTGAGTGATACCATATTCTGTCCTCTTTGGGCCTTTCTTCAGTGGTTCCAGACTGGTTCAGAGTTGGGCTTATCCATCAGGTGATGAATAGGTACTTTCTTCCAATAGAACAAAATGCTGAAGAACCTAGATGTTGGAGTCAGGTAGACATTTGATGTTGGGAGTGTGTGTGTGTGTGCATGTGTGCATTCATATTTCTGAGCCTTTCATGGCAATTTTGTAATTGCTTATATCTAGCTCCCATTGACCTATAATTCCCTACAATTCCCTTTTCTTTTGCTCATTCCTCCCTCCTTTCTCCCTCTTTCCTTTCTCCTTCTTGCCTCCCTCCCTGTTTCTCTCTTTATTATTAGCAGATATTCATTGTTGTTACCAATTACATTTTCCTGCTGGTAAGAATCAATGGAGAAGCATATATATATAGCCCCTGCTTTTTTCTTCCACTTTGGCATTAGCCATATAAGCCTGAGTTTTAATGATCCATTGTATTGTATGGTGAATTACTTTGTTAGATGTTACCTTGGAAATACCTGCAAAACTGCAATCTCTACAGAATAAATGTAATAAGCACCACATAGTAAAAAGTAGAACGAGGCCAATATATGTGATGAAAGCTAAGTGTATTTATTCTGAATCAAGTGTCCGCCTCCAATATTTCAACTTTGAAAAGGATCTCAGAAAGTAGAATGTTCCACCTTGAACCATAGGGTCGAATGGATCCATTCAAAATATATCTTATTGTGGGATCTTGGTTGCTGAAAACTTATTGATTCTCTTCCCAATAATCAGGTGTATCTTGTGAAATACCAAGGTGCTCAGCTGATCAGACAAACACATCTCCTTACGGGCCCGTCCTTTCAAATGATCTTATTGTACTTACACCAAACAACTCGCCCTCTATCATTTTCCTTTGTGTTGTAATTGCTAAGGCTGGGATTCTGGTTTCAGATATATCTGTACTTAATCCTGCTTCTGACACTCATTGGATGCTCATCAGCCATTTATTCATCCTCACTAAACCCCAGTTTCCACTTAAGTAACTCAGAAATGTTAGCCCTGCTTATATTAGACAGTCTAAACTCCCAGCAATTATAGGAAGCATGGAGGAAATGTCTCTGAGTTTGTCAGAGTTGCTCTTAGCCCTCTCTTGTGCAAAGAGGTCATTGAGTCATGTCTGAAATATGACCAGGTAAGGACTGTACAATTGCTTTGCCATTTTCAGCCAAGCTTTGCTCATGGCTGTGTGTACATTGACAGTTTCCTTCTTCCTCTCCCTCGTACCCTGATCTCATACAAAAAAGGTATATAAAGACTATAATACAGAGAACCAGCCCTTAATTAGCTCATCATCTATAACATTGATGTTTTCATTGCCAGCTGTTATTAAATCCCCCTCATCTGTGAGACTGGCCTTCCATAAAGAGCCAGACTGGATACTTTTAGGGATCACCATTTGGGACAAACTATGCTGTAATTGCACTTGGCCTGCCACACACATTCTTTCACATCCCAGATCTTACATCTTCTCTACCTCTTGGGAGTAGCATCTTTCTCTTAGGATGCAAATACTTGAAAGAAAAATTGAACTCATGGTGCATGAACAAAACCTCAGAAAGTTCTATATTTGAGTTGTGGGTGTATATATGAATATGTCAGTAATTACGAGCCTCATTTATTATGAATCATTTTATAGATGTGGGCAGAGGGAAATTTTGAAGGTAAAGAAGAAGCATACGGAAAACAGATGCTGAATAGTCAGGATTTCTGGGTCCCGATAAAAGCTTGTGAATTATTAACTACAATGACCTGTTCGTGAACCTAGAATGAAGGTAATAAGAGTGACAATATTTATTGTGCATTTAGTATACACCAGATACTGGGCCACACAACTGAAATATATCTGATCCCCACAGTGATTCTGGAAGGAAGGCATACTCATCATTATATATATCCCTACTTTGTGAACAGGTAAATTAAGACTCAATAAATTGATCACAGTCACAAAGATGGTGTTGCTGGGATTCAAATGCTCAAGCACTTTATGACCCTGACACTGGATTCAAAAGGAAAAAGAAAAAAGTATGAAAGCTAGGACATTGAGAGAGTGAAAGAAGATAGAAACCTGTCACAGCAACCTTTTAATTTTTCTTCAGAACAGGACCCAGTTTGAAGTGAAATGTTTCTATGACAAGGATGAAGTACAGTTATGAGAACAAAGGCAATGTGGGATTAAGGAGAATGATTTAATAGAGGAACTAGGATTTAGCAGCATCGAGAAACTGGCCTCGTCTTATAAATAACAGGGTAGAGCATTTACCAAAAACACATAGTTAAACAATAGAAAGGTTGCTAAAGAACCGTGAGCTAGGATGTGCATGAGTGGGAGAGTTAGTAATTTCAGGGAGGCACACACGTGGAGCCAGCTGCAGACAGGAGGATGACAATGATTAGAGATGATTCCAAGGTGTATTAGAAAAAGTCTTCACTTTTTCCGGCAGGAGGGAACAGCAGAGCCAGCTCTTGATTAGGCTGGAACCAGTGGTGTCTTTTGTGGATTATCCAAGTTTCTGTTGTGCTTCATTTTTCTGTTGTTGTTGTTACCTATTTTCTTTGCCCTTCCTCTAACAAAGGGTCTGACAAAAGAAGAAAAACCCAAGTTTCAAGTTAATAGCTTTTTAGGAAGTACACATAATTGTTAAGTGAACCCAGGACCCATTGGCTCTATCATGAGCGAGATATGGGGATGTGGGGTAGAAGTTTGAAATGTACACACTTAATACAACACAGATTTGCAAAATGAAGAAGAAGAAAAGGAGAAGAAAAAGGAGAAGAAAGAGTAACGTTACACTTCTCTATATTCAAAGTAAATTTCCTCAATCTCCCTTTAAAACCTTATTTAGAAAAAATAACTTTAACATACCAATTCAAGGTAACAGTCTCTTCCACTTTGTAATACTTTCATTTTACATTAATATTCTTTCAATTTAAAGTTCAAATTTCCTGTCAGAGCTGATTTTTCTCCTCCTCATAAGTTGCCTTGTTGCAATGGGTAAATTACTTTATCTCTGCCTCAGTGTGCTCATCTGTAAAATGCCTCAGAGGATCTCACCAGATAGTTTCAGTTAAATATCCACGAGCATCTTCAGGATTCAGAAAACTTGCCTATTTAGCATGTACTTTCCATACATTTTTGGACTTAAGTAAGATTGGAAGAGTATAGTGTATAACCAACTCAGTGCATGCTGTTTTTCTTTCTCCTTTTCTTTTCCTGGAATTAAGTCTTTCACCTCTCACCGTGTTTTTGAAGAAGATTAGGGAAGGGGGTATGTGTTGAGGTAGAACCAGGTTGAAAGAGCAGCAAGAAGTAGAAATGTAGGATTCAATTCACCAATCTGATAAACTGGGAGGAGTTCTATATTGCCAGTCTACTGATCAAAGCTTCTAAAAGTGTGGTTTTCCAAAGCTTGTGGTTGATACTTTACTTAGGGATGTCTGTAAAAAAGGAGGGGCCTAAAGCCCTCAAAGTAATATCTACTACCCACAGGACATCTTGCAGCTTGGAAAGAAAATCTGATGATCAAACTAAGCAATTTCAGGGAAGTCACACACATGGAAGAGACTCCAGAAAGGAGGTCATCAGTGATTAGAGTGGATCCCAGAAGTGTATCAGAAAAAGCTGTCACTCTTTCCAGCAGGAGGGGTACAATAGAGACAGCTCCTGATTAGCCAGGGGCCAGTGGTTTTCCCACATCTGGGAAAACACTTCAATTTCCTCTAGCAGAATAGGTCATTGCTAACCTTTCCATGAATCAGTTTCTGTATTAGTTAGCTAATGCTGTGTGGTAAAAAACCACCTCAAAAGTTCATGACTTGGGCTTCCCTGGTGGCACAGTGGTTGAGAGTCAGCCTGCCGATGCAGGGGACACGGGTTCGTGCCCTGGTCCGGGAAGATCCCACATGCCGCGGAGCGGCTGAGTCCATGAGCCATGGCAGCTGAGCCTGCGTGTCCGGAGCCTGTGCTCCGCAACGGGAGAGGCCACAACAGTGAGAGGACTGCGTACCGCAAAAAAAAAAAAAAAAAAAAAAAAAAAAAAGTTCATGACTTAAAATGACAAGTGTTTATTTGGTTCATGATTTGAATCAGGGATTTGGGCTATGTTACTGGACTTGGCTGGGCTCACCTGTGTGTCCAAAGTCAATCTCTAGGTCATCTGGGAACTGGTAGGTCTAGGGGGAGAATGTGGCATCCACCTTAGTTATGAAATTTAAGGGGGCACAATAACGTCTTAGTAGTTGAGATAAATAATACTATAATGATGGGTTTTAAAATATTGAAATTCATGCAAAAAATCCATGATGAATGCAATATAAAATTTTAAATAAAGAAAGGGTCAGGAGTACTCATTTTTCCTTTCGTCTCAGGTTTTTAATATGGCTCAGCATGGAAACATTTTATTTAAACATCTAATATTTGTTTGTCATGATTTTTAAATTATTTTTTATTAAAAAACATTACATTAAAATACGATTTTTCTTAATTACTGAGTTTTTCGTGCCCTTTTAAATTTTGCTTAGGAGGTAAGTAACTCACTCATCTCATCCTAGGATGTGGGTGAGGAAGTAACCTGATCTGGTAGTGAGTAAGCACGAGGGTTTTAGATCCAGACTTCCTGCATTACACCTCACTTCTCGGTGTTGTTGCTCTCTTTATTCGTGCTGTCAAGCTTTGCACAAATTACTTAATCCTGGATTCTCAATTTTCCCCTCTATAAAATGGGAGTAAAAAATAGTAGTCCCTTAGGGGAGTGTAAGAATTGAATGGGTTAATGCATGAATATATGCAGAATGAATAGAACCGTCCCTGGGACATAGCGTGTACTTAAAACGTGTTAGTGCTGAGGATTAAGACTATGTCTGTTCTGATGCCAACCTAAGGCAGATGTGCAGAGTACCTCTGTATTAGGGAATGATCTGCTTAGTACCTCAGCATCAGGTACTGCTCTGTCTAGTACTTCAGCATCAGGTACTAGTGTGCCTAGAACTTCACTATCAGGTATTGATCTACCTGGTACCTCAGTATCATTAAATGTCAAATACCTTCTTCTCACATATGTTCCTCTTACTTCCAAATACGTCTGTGAAAGACATAGTTTCATTTCTGATTTTGTGATTTGTAACTTCCATGTGAACCTTTAAAACAGTGTTTCTAAACTGGCTGAGCATTAGAGACATCTAGAAAGATTTTTAAAATCCTGATGCCCAGGCTGCACCCCAGAAATTAACTAGACTCTGTGGGAGAGCCCTAAGCATCAGTATTTTATTGTCAGCTTCCAGGTTAATTTGGGACTTACTGCCTTAGGGGCTGCATGTTATCCCACAGGGTACAAGTGTGGGGCTCAGGCAGACAGGAGCTCCTTTCCAAGTTCTGCCTCTTGCTGACTGGGTGAACTGGAGCTTAAAGAGTCTGAACCTCTTTCCTCTATGATAATAAGAAAAAATATTGGGGTAAGGATGTGGTATACAGTAGGTGTACATTCTATGTTGCTTTTCTCTGTCTTCTCCACATATACTATCCTCCCTTCCTCGGTCCCTCCCTCCCTCCTTCTCACTCCCTTTCTACTGTTTTTTCTCTTTTTCCCTTCAGTCCTCAAGCATTTATTAAGCACCTACAATGAAACAGGATTTGTACTACGCCTTGAGAATGCAGATGAATGACCCACACTGTATGATCTCACTGAGGGAGGGGAAATACAGGATAATGAATACCAGTGAGGAAGTATGTTAAATGCTACAAGTAAAATGGTTCTGATATTTCAGAACCTCTTAATGTAGACCCTTGTGGGAAGTCAGACAACATTAAGATTTTTCTGAGCCTGGGCAAAACTCTCTTTGAAATAAATACTGAGAAATAGGCAAAGGACTGTTTCCATTTGGGGATAAACCAATAAACAGCAAAAAAGGATGATAATCTTCTCCCACTGTTTGAATAACAGAAGAAAACACACAGTCAAGAGTGAATGCGGGGACTTCCCTGGTGGTGCAGTGGATAAGACTCCATGTTCCCAATGCAGGGGGCCCGGGTTCGATCCCTGGTCAGGGAACTAGATCCTACATGCATGCCGCAACTAAGAGTTTGCATGCCGCAACTAAGGAGCCCGCGTGCCGCAACTAAGGAGCCCACCTGCTGCAACTAAGAACTGGCACAACTAAATAAATAAATATATATATTTTTAAAAAGGAGTGAATGCAATAAAGTACGAACATGGCTCTGTTATTTATTTCTACTAACAGATTGTGATGCTATCAAAATTACAAACTGGGGGTACCTTTGGTGAGAATTTCCAGTGAGAATTTGAACACAATGAGTTAAATATTAATATGGAATTAAATAAGGAAAATCAGTCATAAAGAAGTAGCTACAAATATAAAAATAGAATTTGGAGAATGCTAAAGCATCAAAAACCATCAAAAATGTGCCTACTAAACACATTTATGTCAGTTGACTATATTTGCCCAAAAGGAATTTTAAAAATACTTTGGTGTATTCTGTTTTTATTTGGAAAAAAATTGTCGTGGGTCCTGTATTTTAGATAAGAAACTGTATCTTTCTTTTAAATGTGGAAGATGGGATCATTTGGAGAAGCAACATTCTCTGTGGACCATTGGAATTAATAATAATAGCTAATATTTATTACATGTTTACTATGTGTAAGGTACAATGCCAACCACATATTTTCGTAAATATGTTATATAATTGGTCCACAAGCCTGTGAAGTTAGTACTGACATTTTCTTCATTCTCAGATGTGAAATGGACCAAGAGAAGTAAAATACATTGACCAAGATCACACAGAAAGGGAATGAAACTGAGGTGGAATTCCAAGCCACACAGTCGAAATCCAGAGTCTGAGTCCTAGTTCTTAAGTCTAAAAGCTGTATTACCTCATTCTCTGGAGTCTTGCTATTCAAAGTGTGGCTCGTGTCAGTATCATCACCATCAATTGAGAGCTTGATAAAATGCAGAGCCTCAGGCCCCAACTTGGACCTAGTGTACTAGAATCTGCACTTTACCAAAATGTCGTGGTCACATTAAAGTTTGAGAAGCACTGCTACAGAGCAGTTCAGAACACTACTAATTTTGTACTAGATTGTAACATGTCTCTACTGAAAGAGAACAATCTTTGTTGGAAAAACTCTAAATTCTTTTCAAGTCTAATTCTCTTCTTCCAAACTTATCTTGTCAGCGTCATCATGCCACAATGTTCTTAAGTCCCTTTAGGAATCATCATTCTCTCAATTTTTAAAGCGTTGCCTGAAGGCGGTGCTGTCTCTACTCCTAAGTGGGTTTTGAGACAAGAACCACCCTGGTACACTCTGGTACTGTCAGAGCCCCAAAGCAATAGACCCAAAAGCAGAAGTCATGTGGCAAGCTTCACTTTGATCCTTTCCTCTTCAAAAAACTATAGCAAATATTTGCACAGTTTACAATAACAATTTTACACACACAGAAAAATACATATTTGATTAACTCAAGGTTGAAATGCTTCAAATTGGAGTATTTACTGAGGATTACAGTCTCTCAGGTATCTGCAAAGTCCTCCGTTTGCTTATGAATCACTTCACTGCCCTTACATAAACTACTGGCAATGAGCTGTTGAAGGGAATTTATGTGGCTCTGGACTTCAAGGAACTATTTCAGAAGGCAAAGGAAAGCAGGCTAAAATCAAAGAAGAGAAAGTTGTATCTGTCAGCTAGGGGTCTCAAAGTTTATATCCATTGTATATTTCCAGCTTTCAGAGTTTAGAATCTTAGATCAAAATTTAGACAACTATAGGGCATGAACTGAACGAGTATATGCACTAAGTAACATATAAATATTAGCACCCTCAAAGAAGTAAATGTTTCAGGCTGTCTCCGGAGGGGCATTCAGAGAATACGTACTGGACAAAGAGGGCCCAGAGGAATTTTTTTTGCCAGTTAGTAAGGCAGCTTCTCACAGATAGTATTTAAGTACCTTCTTATATAGTATAATGCTTCTTATTGAAAGTGAAGTTTGTATTCACCAAGCCTATCCTGAGTGAGCCTTACAGGACCAGAGATAAATAGAACGAGACAAACTTACCCTTGAACCTTAGTTCCGCCTCTTATAAAATTCATGGCCTTAGTAGGCTGCTGCATGTTTTAAGCTTCCATTTTATCATCTGTAACAGTGGGAATGCTAAACTCCTAGGTTTACTGTGAGCATTAAATGGAATTTAATGCACCCTGGATGGCATATAGTAAGACCTCATTAAATTCATTCCCTAAATATTTGTGAGCACCTACATGGTGGCAGATCCTAGCCCTTTTTAATAATAAGACAAAATACTCACAGAGAAGCAAATATAAAATTGTTCTGAGAGCTGATTACAGGATTTGACCTGTTAACCAAGACTTGTTAGAATTAAGCTAAAGATTCTAAATAATCTCAAGTACTGCATATACTGCAGAATATACTGAAGATGGAGAAGCAACACAGGTGAAAGGCAGAAGGAGTTACCTTGAACACAGCATTCACGCGTGAGCTCTGACAATTTCTTTTGTAGAAACTTCCCTTGTTTGTGAGTTAGGCATCTGAGCTATTATCACATAGTAAAGAAAGCATAGGTTTTTGCCAAAAGATTTGTGCAGTTTAAAGATGGGGTGTGTCTACTTATGACTGCATTTCAGACGTGTGGGAAGGGGGAAGTGAGTGATCTCTAACTGTTCCCTGGCCCTCTCAAAGAAAAGAACCTTTTTATTATGTCTGCTCTTTCTGAGGATGTAATGTGGTGGCTCTCCTCATTTTTTTTTTCTTTTATTTTTATGATTTTTTCCCCCCAAAGAAATGAGGACAGGAAGACTGCCCTTCTGAACCTTCTCTCTGTCAAAGGACTTGTAGGGATTTTCAGCATGTGGAGGAAGATCAGAAAGTCTCTGCAGAACTTCTGCCAAGCGGCTGAAGTCACAGACTCTTCCCACACTCCCCCGGGTCTCGTCAATTCTTATCAAGGATTCAGGGGTGGCGGCAGCAGCCTTTCCACTTCAGCAAAGGAAGCAAATGAAGCATGGGAAAAGAAAACTAACGCTGAGAAGCACAGGGCTCCTATCAAATGTCAGTTATTCTGTCTCTGACCATCAAAGAGGCTTAGGTTTGCGTGGAAGTGGACGTCGAGGGTAACAGCTCTCGGCTCGACGGGTGTCACGGGGAGGAATGTTTATTTCTGGGTACGTTTTGCAGAAGTTGCGTGGTGGGGACCCAGAAGTTAAGGGGAATAGGTGGAGTCAAATTTTCAAAACACTTGACCTTCCTTAGTTCTGTCTTTAAAACCTAGTCCCATGCATTCAGCATGTTAGGTCCCCGCATGGCTAACAAAGCCCGACCTCCTGGCTCAGTGCACTGAAGGCTTCTTGGAGGGCGTACAAAGCGTTTTGAATAGTTAAATGTAAATGAATCAGGAACACATGGATTCAATTTCCCTGGAAAATCACATGTGCTTGGAAATGAAGGGGGGCAGTGTCTGGCCAAATGTGCTTTGATTTATCTGACCCCAAAATATAGTCCTCCGCTCTCCTGTCCTGCCCTCAGAATCATTCAAAACTTTGGTTAATGTCAAACCATGGCTGGGTTCTCGAGACCCTTGAAACCTGGAGAGGTTTGAGTTCCTGGAATGCCCCACTGAGATAAAAAGGGCATTCAGGGAGCCTTATTCCACTCCCCGACCCCAGCTAAAGGATCTCGCATGGTTTTCTTCTATTTAATGGGTTTAAATTAAGGCAAAGATGTGATGATGTTAGTTCAGTCACAGAACTAACCACTTAATACAATCCATGGAAGTCTTTGCTTCCTGCAGTGAACATTTTTATTCATAGGACGTGGCCCTGCAAATCACTTCTGCCAGGAAAAATCAGGTTTGCTTTATCTAGGAAACCACCACTTAGATGAAGAAGTAGAATTATATACAACTATCATCATCGTCGTCATCACCACCGTCATTATCCTCATACACCGAACATTTGTCAAGTGTTTTAGAAGTTTCAGAACACCTTTGAAAATAATTATCACATTTAATAGCCATGACTGACCCTTGCATGGAGTGTTAAAGATGGAATTGTTTAAAGCCTGTTTAGGATGGCCAGGCAGAGAGACCCCTTAGCGGAGGAGCTACGGCCTGGACAATAGAAGCCTTTTGAGTCTCATAAGTTGGACTAAGCATGCTTTAGACCCAACTCTTCTGGTTCCCTTCTTCCTTAGGAATTTCTGATAGGGTAGAGAAGGGAAAATTCAACTTTTAATCTGAGTCTCATCACAGACAAGGATCGGGCTGTTGTTTGTCAGAGGCTAATATTGACTGCAGTAATTATTCATGTAATTAAGAAGAAGCTGGATAAAGCATCCATACTTTTGGTCCTTTGTCAGCATTGATCAGTTTTGCCCTGTCGTTTTCCTCCTCCTTTTTCGGCCAGTTGGAGACCACAACCTATTTAGGCATGCACTCCTTCCTGGCTCACTTTCTGTCTACCCACCTGCCTAACCTTGTTTTCTTGGTGTCTTCATAAGGGTTATTCCATTGGTTGTGATTTTGTCCTATGAGAATGCGTGACCATTTAATAACTGAGGGCAGAGCAGGAAGACATTATGGGTGACTGCTGACTAACTCTCCAAGGGTATCATGGACCAGGCTCAGCTTTTCTTGCTATGCGTTAGCTGTCACTCATTCCCTTCTTTTCCTGCCTTTTTTTTTTCTCTCTTCTACCTAGAGTCACTGCTCCCAGCATGTTGGATGACTGACTTCTCCTAGAATCCTTAAAGTTCTGGTTTAAGTGTTAGCATCTCAGAGGTCTTTCTAGATCAATGAAATGAAAGCCCCATACTCCCCCAAACTTTTGCCTGTGATATATAATCCCATTATTTCCTTTATTGCAGATCACGCTCTGCAATGACCTTGTTTATTTATTTGTTAACTGTCTTTCTCTCCTGCTAGGACTGAAATTTCTTGTGGCTAAGGATACCTTCTGACTTGTACATCACTGTTTCCCAGTGCCTAGAAATACCTGGCATATAGAATCTAATCAATAAAAATGACTGATACATGGATTACTCTAGTGAGCAGTCCAAATGTTGAGAGTAGTATCTCTTTGGAGGACTATGGGGCCAGAAACCCATCACCATAGTGAGCAGTGAATTTTATAAAGACACAGTACTTTAGCAGTCATCTTTACTCATACCAAGTGAGCAGCCATTCAGTTCTAATAAGGTACTATTTATAAGGTGACCACTCTTTAACCATGTACACTTTGCAACACTGAGATAAAGCATGGGACATGACAGATTCCATTTATGGTGTTATCATTGAATGTTCTAGCCAGTGAATAAGGTAGATAGCTCACAAGTCTGATGAGTGTGACAAGACAGGAAGTATTAAGATAATACCAACTGCAATGATGGTAAATTCCTATGTGAAGTAAATGATCACAAATGTTATCAAACAATCTTGCATTGAGTTCTATAGGAGTGTGTTCAGTAAATATAATAATTAGCTTGTTGTTTAGTTAGTGACTATTTTTAGATGAGTAGATAAAAAAGATGAAATATTTCAAGGATAAATGGAAAATAATATTTTTCCTCTTTGGGTACATAAAGAGAGAAAGGGAAACAAAATCAAGAAAAATAAGAAAAAAGATGGGTGGAAGGTTATATTTCACTACTCAAAACATATGCCATAAATTCTTTGATATTTTGCTAAAGTCGGTTGTAAGTTTTGTTCTGATTTTCCTAGCAGCCAACATAATGAGTAAAATATGATTTAGTATGTGATTTATAGGCAGGGCCAGCTACATAATTTGCTGGCCTCAGTGCAAAATGAAAATGTGGGGTCCCTTATTCAAAAAGCAGGAAAAATGCCATTAAATGTAATAAAACATGAAACTTTTTCCTTTCTTCCACACTCTCACTCTAGACCTGTCGTGGTGTTTTTGTTATTTAATGCTCGCTCCCGGAGGCTGGGGATACTGGCTGGTAAAGCAGATCTCAGCAGACACAGGGAGCCTCGCCCCTGACTTGGCTCACCTGGCCTGCCTGCTGCCGGGCTCTCCTTCCTGCAGCCTCCAGACCTACATACTGTGCCTTTTCTCGGGGCAAGAAGCCAGTCTGCCCTTCCTACTTCCTGGCTTCCCCAACCTGTTAAAAATAGGCACCCCCCAAGAATTCAAAATCCTGTGCCTAGATGTGATCAGTCCCTGGATTGGGGATGAGCTAGAGGCTTGCCCTACTGAACACGTGGTATTGCAGCCTGGGGCAGAGACCACTGTTGCTGTGCCCCAACCCTGAGATGCCACAGGGTCTGCACCCACAGACTCTGACCCTCCCCACGGCCCAAGCTCATGGACAAATTCTCACCTGGAATAAAGCAGGCACTGGGCTTGGAGAGCGAGAACAGGCAGTGCCTGGGGTGCAAAGGGGCAGGGAGTATCAGGAATGAATGGGTGGGGCTGGGGAAGGGGAGGTCAGGTGGGCTAGGGCCAGTGAAGGCAACACCATGGGAGGCCAAGAGTCCATCCCAGCGAGGTGGGCAGACGGCGGGAGGTGGGGATGCATGTGAACTGAAGCTCCAAACCTGCTGCATCCTCCATTGTCCCAAGGTGCTTACCATACAAAATACAAATTTAAAAATAAAATTATTAAGCATTTCAAAACAGTGGACAAAGAACATTAAACCCAAGCAAGAGACCTTTTTGAGGATGGGGCCCTGTGGACCTGAGCCAGTCCCCTGAAGTCAAGCCCATGTATAGGTCTGTAGGTTAAACATAAAACATAACAAAGCACCTTAGTTGCTAAAGAGAAGCACATCTAACATTGCCACTGAGAACTGAAAACTCGAAGAAATTTCACCTAGAGGTATACATAAAGACGACACTGTGTGATATAATTGAGAATGTCCTTAGAATCTTTCATTAACACAATGAAACTAACATTTTAAAGTATCTACCATGCATCATCATGATACTTTCTAGTAGGAAAAGCAGAAAATAAACATATAAGTAAATAAACCAAAAGTCTCCAGATAGTGACTTCACAAGCTGTGGAAAATGTTGGGCTCCTTGTTTGGACTCTGGTCACACCTTTCTTATCCTGCACCTACCTAGCCATCGTTCACTCCATACCTTCCCATGTTTTATATTTCAGCTCAAAGTCTCCTCTCTAAGGAAAGCTTTCCTATTCTCCAGACTAAATGAGGTGTCTTTGGCACTCCTTGTATTCCCTTCTTCTTTAACTTCATAGCACTGTTGAGAGTTTGTAATTATGAATCGGTTTATGTTGTCATTTGATTACTGTCACTCATCCTTGGCTAGACCATAGGCTCAAAAGAGCATGGCATGCTTTGTCCTACCTCCATTATATGTTCCTAGCGGCTAGCACAGTTATCCTAGAATTTTTGGAAGCTCCATCTCCCTGCAGTGGGCGGATTCAATAAAAACCGTACTGACTATCACTTTTTTTGTGTCAGACATATCACTAAATCCTGGGGATAACATAATGAACAAAACTCATGATCCCCGTCCCCTCGAAACTTACCTGTCAATATTTGCCCACCCTCTCTCTGCTCTAATCATATATTTTGCTTATTGTTTCTTGAACATTTCCATCTAAGCCCACTGCAATACCTTTGATCAAAATGTCATTCTTCCAGATACTTACTTTTTTTTCCTTCCTATTTTCCTGAAGTGTAGATTGAAGTCCATGTTTTGGAAGATTTCTAGGAGTCCCCCAAACAAATTCTTCAAAATAGTTACAGATTTTAACAGAGTACACAACATCCTCCCTGCATTTCTTAGCCTCTCGTGGTTGGGTGTGGTCATGTCCCATCCTCTCCAGTGAGTGAAGTGGCGGCTACAGCTTCTGTATCATATACTCAAAAAGGAAATTGTTTGCTTTCTACTTCAAATCTGTTTGCTTCTTACCTTGACCAGGAATGTGAACAATTATGATGGAAACCCATCTTCAACCATGCAGGCAAAAACAAGTCTCCAAGACGGAACAGAGAAACAAGATAAAGTAGCACTTGCTTATCCTCTAGCCTTGTCGTCAGACTCTCTGGTGAGTTAAGAGAGAAAATTCCATCTTATTTAACATGCTATATTTTGGGGTCCCTTTGTTCTCATAGCTAAATCTGTACCCTAAAATATACATATGTTTTCCTAGAATTCTGAACTGGAAATGATCAATTCTAATCCCGCTGGGATAGGCAAAATGCTTCTCCCCTCCCAAAGATGCCCATGCCCTAATCATTAGAACCTGTGAATATGCTATGTTTCACGAAAAAAGGGACTTTGCAGATGTAATTAAAATTATGGACCTTAAAATAGGGAGATTTTTGATTATTGGGGTATGCACAGTCTAATCTCACAAGCCCTTTCCAGCCAAGAATGTACTCTGTCTGGAAGCAGAGGAAAGTCAGCAAAAGAAAAAGTCAGAGAGATTCCAAAGTGGGAAGGACTCAATGTGCTATTGCTGGTTGGAAGATAGAGGAGGCAAGGTGACAAGGGACACAAGCTCGCAGGACCTGCGTGCACGTGAGAGGCTCCAGGCTAGAACAGGAACCTCAGTCCTACAGTCACAAGGAACTGAACTCTGCCGAGAACTTGAACATACTTAGAAGTGAATTCTCCTCTGGAACCTCCAGATAAAAGCCCAGGCCTGCCAGCACCTCAATTTCAGACTTGGAGCAGAGGAACCAGCTGAGCCTACCTGGACTCATTGCAGATTTCTGACCTGCAGAACTGAGAGAGAATACACGTGTCTTGTTTTAAGCTGTTAAGTGTGTGGTCATCTTTTATGACACTCTGTGTTTCCTAAGGCTGCAGTAAGAAGTGACTACCACCTTGGGGGCTTAAAACAACAGAAATTCACATTGCATTTAGGATTGTATGTGGAGTCCACTGAGATAATCCAGGATAAACTCTTCTTCTCAAGATCCCTCACTTAAACATATTGTTTGCCATATAAGGTAATATTTATAGGTTCTGGGTATTAGGAAGTGAATAGATATGTTTGTGCGGCAGTTTTGGGGTTTTTTTCCAGCTTACCACAAGCAGCAATAGAAAATGAAGACCCTGCTCATTTTACAGGGTAAGAAAACAGTGACCAAAAATGTTATATGACAGGTATACTGTCACATGGCTTGTTACGGAAAGAGAAAACCATAGGATGAGTTGAAACAATGTCTCAGTCACCTATTCTGTGCAGATACTTAGCTATTTTCCTATCTGTAAAATAGAGCTAATAGTATGTACATTTCAAGACTGTGGTACACTAAATGTGATACTATAAAGTACCTTGGAGTATACTTAGCATATAGTAGATGCTTAATAAATGGCTGCTATAATTGTCATCATCTGATATGAAGGAAGATGACAGTTTTTTTGTAACTTCCCATTCCTCTGATCATTTGTATAACTGTGGCTCTACTCATTACACCCTACTATTTACTCTACTTGGTAAACATCTAAGCACTGTTTGTGGATCATATTGATTTAATGCAAATAACTCTGGATTGCCCTGGGGGACAGTCTCTACCTATTGTACTCAATAGAAACAGATTCAATTGCAAAAGCATTGAAGGACAAGGCAGATTAAAACAGAACAAAACAAAGCAACAACTGGGGGTATACAGTGAGATTCCCCCTCACACATCTTTGGCTTATTTATCTCCCCAAAACTCCTTGCCTCATGACCACTGCTTCCTTCTTTGCCTCTCTTTGCTCCAGACTCTAGCTTGTCTCATTCCGTTCCCTTCTCCTTCTTTCTCACTAATTTTTTCTTCTCTAGAAGCTCCATGGTTTTGTACGATGCAAGTCAATTTAAATAGTATCTCTCGAATTTTCTGAATACATGTCTCCACCACTGACCAATATCAGCATCTCAATGGGCTGAGCAAAGCAAGTGAATAATTCTTTAGAAGAGAGATGAGTCAAAATTACAACTTTTGTTTTTCTGTATTGTTCCTGTCATAGTCTCATGTGTTAAAAAAATATATATAGAAGGTGAGGAACAGAAACTCAGGATACCAGTGTTGCCGTAGGGATTGTTGAAGCGCCAGCACAATCTGAATAGACTTCTTGGGAAGACGTTTTGTTCTGGGCAAAGGTATGGTCTTAGTGAGCACATTATTTTGTTGGTTTTTCTTGAAATCCTAGACTGTATGGGACGCCTGATAAATCCACCAGAATCATATAGAGCTTGAATACTGGAATAAGCATGTATAAAATAACCTTCATATTAAAAAAAAATTACATACACAGGAAGTTACAAACCAATACTTTTCAGGTAATTATAGAATCTTGTGTGTGGTTTTATACACTCTGGAAGAAGTGGGGGAGTGGGAGGCAGAATAATGACCTCCCAAATATGTCTGCATCTTAATCCCTGGAGCCAGTGAGTCCGTGTCAGAAGGGAAATAAGGTTGCTTATTGAAGTAAGGCTGCTAATAAGCAGATAGGAAGATCACCCCAATAATGCAGCGGGCCCAGTATAGTCAGAGGGATCCTAAAAGGTAGAAGAAGGAGACAGAGGAGAGGCAGAAGATGTGAATACAGAAGAATGGTCAGAAAAATGCGATGTTCTTGGCTTTGAAGATGGAGGAAGGGGCTCTGATGGAAAGACCGTGGGTAGCCTCTAGAAGCTGGAAAAGGCAAGGAAATGACTTCTTCTAGAAAGAAAGGTACCCCTGCCAGTACCTTGATTTTAGCCTAGTGAGACTTGTGTCTGACTTCTAATCTACAGAACCCTATAATAATAAGTTTATGTTGTTTTGCCAACAAGTACGTGGTAATTTTTTAGGGCAGTCATAGAAACCTACCACTGAGGACTTAGTCTAAATTGTGTTATTTAACTTAAGTGACTTCCTGTGCTGCTTTAATTAGGGATATCCTATCTTTATACAATTCTTCTCGCTCATACTAAACACTGTTGTTAATAATCCATTTTTCTATGTATGACATATTGGAGCAATGTCAGAATAACAGAGTCTTCTTTTGAGAAAATGTGATAATTAATTAACTTATAGTTGCAATAAAAATAGAATCAGTTGAAATGATCCTGGAGGTATAGTCTTTCCTCTTTTTAACAGGATGGGGATGAGGAATCTGACACATATCTGAGGTATTTCTACAGCAGGAGATCTTGACCAGCAATGGATGTACCTACTGTACCACCTTAAAACAGCATCCCTTATCATGATTGCATCCGAGATCAGACAGAAAGCTTTATTGGTAAAATAGTGAGCCTTAGGGAGTCTCTTTTCTCCTCCTAACCCCCAAAGAAAGAGCTGACTAACTCTAAACAGTATAAGCTTTTCTTCCTGTGTCATTTTCCTTTAGCAACACTAGGTCATTGGGTATAGTCATTTAAAATCCTTCACTCTTAGATTTGAACTTCACTTTTGTCAAAGTAGGAGCATGATGGAGACAGAAAAAAGCATCTTTGATTTACTGCCAAACTTTTTAACCTACTGATCTTATTTAGTAGAATAATTATCAACTTCACTATTCCAGAGCAGGACAAACCAACAATAAACCCATAATTATTTCTGTTGAAGGGACAGACTCCCTGGAAACAATGGGCTGGAAAATTATTATTTATCAGTGCAACAAAGTATAAATTTAAAAAAGGTGTCATTTGAAAGAAATAAAAGTATAGGGATACTTTCATCTGAGAATCTTCCCACTAGAGGAGCTTTTTACAGGTAAACTAGAGGTTTGAATGCAAGAAATTCTTCAATTCCTGCTCACTCCCAAAATATCTCCCAGCCTTAAAAATTGATGCTCTCTTTCTGTCTCACACGCTCCTCTCCCCTCTTCTCATACTGCTTTGGGAAACTTTAGTGTTAACATCCTGAGATATTGTGATTTATAGGAAAAATATAAATTTGGTCATTCAGATAACCAAAATATATTTCTCATATATATTTGGCCTTTGTCCAAGGTTCCTCAGTCACAACTCCCAAAACCTTTGGCATTTCCTAAGTGTGGAGAGTGAGGAAGGTGTCTCTTGTTATGTTAATGTTTTAATGAGGTAACTTTGGACCCCACCCAAGGAAGGAGGCCGGTTGTCAGGAGGACCAACATTGTGATTAAAGGGTTGGAACTTTCAGTCTCCCTCCCCTTTACTTTAGGGAGAAGAGAAGACCTGAAGGTTGAATCAGACGCCAATAGCCAGTGATTTAATCAATCATAACAGTGTAGGACATCTCCACAAAAGCCCAGGAGGACAGGGTTCCAAGAGCTCCCAGGCTGGTGAACACACGGAGGTGCCTGGAGAGGGCATGGGAGCTCTGCACCCTTTCCCCATACCTTGCCTCATGCATCTCTTCCATCTGGCTGTTCTTGAGTTCCATCCTTTTGTAATAAACCAGTGATCTAGTAAGTAAAATATTGCTTTGAGTTCTGTGAGCTGCTTTAGCAAATTAATTGAACCCAATGAGCTGGAGCCCCCAATCTATAGCTAGTTGGTCAGAAGCACAGGTGACAACCTAGCCTTGTGACTGGGATCGAAGTGGCTGTGGGGCAGTCTTGTAGGACTGAACCCTCAACCTATGGAATCTGATGCCTGTTTTCCCGGTAGGTGGTGCCAGAATGGAGTTGAATTCTTGGACACCCTGCTGGTATCTGAGAATTGCTTGGCGGTGCGGGGCGGGTGGCGGGGGGAAACCTCCATGAATTTGGTGACCAGGGGGAAGTAGCAAAGGAGACTCACAGGAAAGGATGACGTAGTAGAGGAGAGCTGGATTTATCCGCATATAGCAAATGGGAGACTGAGGTTTTTCCATTACACATCCTCTCCACACTGACTCCTTTTTTCTAACTGGCCTCTGAGCCTTTGTTCACTCTCCAAAACATTATTTACAAGGCCCTTTGTGATCTCTCCCCTGCCTGCCTTTCTATTCATTCACAATCTGCCACTCTTCCCAAGTACACCCGGGATTTCTTCCCTACCTTCTTCCACCGCAGTTTTTCAAATGCACTCTTCTTCCTCTGGAAGACTCAAAGTTATCCCATGCTCCACCCACTGCTTTGATCCCAACACCTTTTCTTCTGGCAAATTCTTATTTGTTCTCCAACTCTTGGTTTTTCTTCCAGATACTGTCTTTGTCCTCCTTTGTCTCATATCCTTTCTATGTATTCTGACCTTGGGAGTTTTACCTATATGCTCTCCTATCATATTAAATTGCAGTCATTTGTTTATTGCCTGAAGCTTTTCACAGACCCTGAGTAACTTGACAGCTGGTTACTGTAAATCTTTTTTATCACCAAAGCTTAAGATACCACCTTCACATATAGTAGATGTTCAATAAATGCTGAATTAGTAGGTGAACAGGTGAAACAAAAGCTGACATAATATTTTTACATTTCTCTAATTATAGACTTAATCCAGGTTGTTAGTAAATGTCAATTTGTGGAAGAAAAATAAGGCTCAAGCCTATTACAGCCAAGTACTTATCTTCCTCTATAGTTTCAAAGTTCTTTTAAAAGAGGCATTAGCAGTTCTTTAATACTTCAGCACTATAATCCCCTTTCCAAAAATGCCAGAGGTCACCTGGAAATTGAATGGCTGAGCAAGGATTAAAATGTAAGAATAGGGGGACTTTGGTTAAGTTAACTGGATCACTGCTTCCATGTCCTTGTTAAATATGCTTTCTGGACCATGACAAGAAAGCATCATGGGGGGGTCACGGGTTGAAGAGGTTAAGGAGGAAAGAAGGTTTATTGATTGATAGTAATCAAGTCATCTTATACTGTGCTTCTCTTCTGATTACCCTGCTTATATTCTTCAACCCGATAACCTTCATTAGTGACAGACAAGAGTCCCGTGTCGCCAGATTTCATGATGCTTATTTCTGTTACATAGATGCCCTGTCAGATCTCTAAATACTGGCAATCCCCATGTAAACAAAAAATCCCCAGAGTGTTTGAAAAGAGTGGAGAGAGACTTAACTTTTCTTGAAGAATAAAAGATGATATGAAATATTGTATTCTTCTTTGGAATTAACCTTTTGCCCCTGCCAAAAGAGATGTTTTGTATAGTCCACAAATTTTCCCTCCATTTTTAGACTGAAATCTCCCAGAAAAGCCACCAAAATCATTTCCCTAGTTTATTGGCTTATATGGTAGACTGGGGGAAAGTGATGGCATTTTATATAGATAATGACCCAGGCTTATGTCTTGGTGAACCTTGGTAGATTTCAAATAAGAGAACTAAACTACAGGCCTGAGTACTTTATGTAACTTTTTCTGCTGGTCATCTGAGCTAAAACTGTGAGATGCAGAAACAGAAAGAGTAGCTGCCTGATGACTAACTTTTTATTTACATTTAGTCTAGCCGTACTTCTTGTTGGGTTCCATGAAGTCCTCTGTATCATCAGATAGAGCTTCCGTTTTTTTAAACTTCCTTGAGTGAGGGGTTATAAACAAATAGCAAAAGAATGTAGTATGCCAAACAATCTTCCTATGTTCTTAGGAGACACTTAATATGTTCCTATGTTCTTAGGAGACAATTAATACGTACTAGGCACTTACTGTGTGCCAGGTACCATGCTTGGAACTTTACATTTTATAACATATAAGAAGAATATTAAAATGTATATAATGTATTCTAAAAAGTTCACTGATAAAGCAGGCATTTTTGAAGCCCATTTAACAGATAAGGGAACTGAAACTAAAAGATGTTAAGCCACTTGCTCAAGGTCTTCTATCTAGAAATTATAGGAGAGAGAATTCAAGTCTTTTTTTCATCTCACAAAACTTATGTCAAAATTGCCACCACTGTCAAAATAGGGTTTCTTGAAGGAAATAAAAAAGACACTGAAAAACATAGATAGAATGGAAAAGAGTAGTGAAATTTAAAAAAAAAATGAGTATTGAGAAAAATTAAGCCCATTCTAGATATAAAACAGACCGAAGTTGTGTAATTGGGGGTGGGAGTGGGGAGAACATGAAGAAGAGGAGGAGGAAGGAGAAAGATGGAGAAACAAGAATGGTCCCATGATGGAAACTGTTCTGAATCTGGGTATGGAGGCGATTACCAAAGCTGAATTTTTTGAAAGTACTTTGACAACAAATAGAACAAAAATGCTTCTCTCACTTAAAATTAAATGACAAAATGTAGTCAACAAAACCAACTGATTCTTTAATGCCTACCTTTTCCTCATTATACTTTATGAAGCAAAACAGGATTCTTATACGACTGATTTAAATATATCCAATTCTATGGTGGTTATTACATCTAATTTCCTTCATATCATTTCCTTATTGTCTGGTCCACAGCTTCGAAGTCTAGATTCTTAAGCTGTTCCTTTCTTGCCTTGAACTTTCATGTATATGCCTCAAGATAAGTGTTACCAAATTTAGTTTCATAAATATAGTTTGGTAGGTTATAACAAATACACAGGAGCTATGATTATTTGTGCTTGGAAAATAAAAGGTTTAGCAAAGTGAGATAGTTTTTTTCCTCTTGATTATTAAATTATGGAACTTCTCAGAGCCCATTCTGAATTTTCACATGCAGGACTTAAATATTTTTGATCCTGGTTTCTTTTTTTAAAGGGAAAGCTCATGATACCAGTGTTTCGGGAAACATAATGGAAACTCTGTTCTTGACTGAAAGTCCACAATACGTGGACCTGGAAATATCAGTTGATCTTCAAACCTTGCCTAGAGAGCTGCTGCTTCCTCTCGCCTATGCCTCGTTTTAGGGTTGATTTCCACTAGAGAGGGAAGCATGGCAACCATTATCCCTTCTCAAACATAAGCAACTTGCTCTCTGAGAACCCTTGTTTCTTCCCCAAGGATCCAAAAGACCAGAAATATTAAAAGTAGCTTCTCTTCAGTGGACGTTTGAGAATTCCTCTTTTGAAGTCAAGGAGATACAATAGATACAATTTGAAATCTGTTAGCATTGGTTGGTAACATTGTGAAATCCAACTTGTTACTTTACTTTTTGAGACTCAGCTTTCCAAGCTGTAAAGCAAAAATTACATCTACGACACAGGGGTATAGTAGGAATCTATGACGCAGTGGTTTCTTTCTTAATCTATCTAGACACAGACAGTACAATAAAGATGCAGTTGTCTTCTCCTCTTTTTTTGCTTAATCTCCTGAGTGTCTCAGGGTATTATGTCTTGCTGGATTGATCCTCCAGGAATCTGAATCAATACTGGAACATGGATTTCTCATTGGATAATATCTTTGCAAATATTACCTTATCAAGTTGTGTGTGAAAAAAATCCAGTCAACTGGACAATGAAAACTAAATGAAGAATTCGGCCATTCAAAACAAGGTCTTTTTTCCCAAGGAACTCATATAGAGTTGAAAACACTTGACAAATTCACGTAGAAAGAATATTAATAGTAAAATGCAGTTCATGATACTCAAAGAAGGAGAAAGAATAAAAAGGAAGGGCTATAAAATTTCAGAGGAGGGAGAAAATGAGGGCGTGAGACTTGAGTTGTGAATTCTTGAAAGGGTAGGGCCTTCCCATGGAATCTGCAAGGCTATTGAGTTTGAGGGTATCTATTGAGATCGTTTTAACTCGCCTGTGCTCTTTCAGTGTGCACATTTTGGGTGGAGATTTCTGCCCCTGAAGCATAGTGAGCTTCTGGGTGATCTAGATATGAGTTCTTAGCATGAACATTGTCATAGGTGACAGGAGAGAGGGAGGTTGTGGAGGACGGGGCAGAGAAATAATAGTATGCCCAAGGCACCTCTAAGATTGTAACTATACACCAGCCCCTCTACCAAAAAAGAAAGTACAGTGGCCGCAGAGACTGTAACCACTCCTTCCATGTCCGTTGTTCCTCTTTTTTATCTGGTTTCCCAAACATGGGGTGTAGAAGTAAGGTCATGAGGGAAAGTTTGGCTAAAGCCAGCAACTGGGCTATTTCCTAGATTTAGTTTAAAATACGGAAACAAAACAAAACCTTGGAAAACAAGAATTAAACGACTCAAAACAATGAAGTTTTAGAAGTCTCCTCAAAAATATGTCATGCTAATTTAATATAACAATATTACGCTTTTAGAGTTAAGAGCCATGACATATGGTGGTGAGACTTGATGCCAAAGAAAACTATGAAAAGCCCTGCTATTCACCAAATGGTCACTAGAGGGGGAGGTAGCACACAGATAGGCTTCAGTTCCTTAGGCAAGCAGCTCACCTAAACAGTGCAGATTATTTCCCACCTCCTAGAGAGGGTCAGAGGTTTTCGTTGCCATGGGAATCCCTAAAAAAGGGGTAAATATGTCGACAATGCCATAGACAATTTTATTTTTCATCTTTTTTTTAGTGCATGGCCGTCTTAGAGCACTCCTTCTGCAGCCTGATGTTGTTCACTGGGCTGTTAAGTCTTGGCTTGTGGCGGCACAAGCCATCCATTATTGCTAAATGGTATCACAGCACGCAGCTCTGTTCACACACTGTGGTGCATTGTAAAGGTCCCTGCTCTATGGAGAGAAAAAAAAATACCTCTTTTTTCCCTCCCTCTTTTCCCTAGCTTGCTCCCCCTTCCAAGTGCAGCTGAATCTTCAAATGTGGACAACTCCCGAGTCTGTCTGTATCAGGCTAGTAGATGCTCAGAGTGATTAAGCATGGAGACAGCCAATTTAATCTGGGGCAAAGAAGAACTGGAAGAAAGGCATCCGATTTATTCTTTGGTTCTCAAAGGTAGATGTTTGAGGTGACTAGATTATATTTCAAATAAATTGACTTCCTAAAAGATATTCCTTTAAATGGAGTCTGTTAGGCTAACAGTAGGAATGCCTGCGCCATAACTGAGCATGTGTCAGGACAGTCCCCTTTGTAGGAAATAGCTCTAGGCCATCCGGAAGACCGCTAGCCAGGGAGGTAAACCAGCAGAGAACGGGGCTGTATTACCAGAAGCAAGTTACCTAGCAAGTTATTATCTCTGTCTTCCCACAGTTGTGCTCATCATTTACTGGGTACCTACTAGGTGTTAGGCGCTCTCCTGGGTATAAGTATTAGTAGAGGTGACCCTGTGCTTGAGATGCTTACAGTCAAGGGATCTCTTACCCCCTGAGAACTGGACTGGATCCAAGGGGAAACTAAAGTTGCTATGGCAGTAACACAGGTTCCTAACTCACAATTAGGGCCCTCCTTTCCACCAGTCCCCCTTCTCATGTTAAATAAAGGAAGCGTTCCCTCACAGAATGACTGGGAGGACAAACAGGGCTTTGGACCTGTTTCCTTGAGGTCAGGAACCAAGTCAGCTGGTTCACAGAAGTACCCATTGTGGATATGTCTGTGTGTGGCACATGAAAGCCCTTCAATAAATTTGTGCTCAGCAAATGAAAACATAGATGGAGGGATTGATGGGTGGAATAATAAAATGGGTGGGGCACTTTGAGGATTCTTGGGGGATACGTTTAAAATGGATATGTTTAAAATGGAAAAATGATGAACACTCACTGCATCATAGAATACCAAACCTGAATAAAAAATTTTAAAAAAGTTCAACATTCAGTCTTTCATTTTAGCTTCATCTCCCAAGTTTTATCTTTCACTGAGCTAACATTTCTTTTATCACTTTCAACATTAGAATATTTAAATAATAGCAAATAAATATCCATTTTTAGGGTGGTAAAAATTCATTTGTAAATTATTAAGAAGGAGAAAGGAAATGAAATAATCAGCTGTCGCATTTCTGGGAGGGGGGCTCCAAAGGCCATTCTTGTCCCATTTCTGGGAGGTGGGCTCCAAAGGCCATTCTTGCAGAGAATTGTTGGACTTTCCTTGAAACTTCCATTGACAATTTGGGTTCCTGGCACATGGGAAATTCCCATCTCCATCTGAGATTTCCCGGAGGGCATATCCCTGGGAGCTTCAAGGACATAACACTAAGATGACTGAAGGGGTCCCTAGATTGTGAGCCGCTATCATCCAGACATTGGGGTTGCTGCTATGATCATGTTGGCCAGTGTTGGCTTCTTCCCAAAAGGGCCCGAGGGTATCTGTTTAACTGGAAACACACTCTGCAGTTACAGACCTTTCCCCAAATGGTTCTTGTTTTGTGATTCAGCATGTGAGTCATTCAGCTAATAACAACTTCCTTTCTGTCCCAGACATTCCCTGGGAAACTTTGATCTCTTCTGATCTGGGGATGAATCCTTGGATCAGCTGCTAAGGCTGCTGGTTTGAGGTTACTCATCAATGAAGTGGAGACAACAGAGGCTTGCTGTAGCTTACTGAGCTGCAGAGGAGCTGGTGGCCTTATGGTAAGAAATCAGACCTTGGCATCAGAAGGTGGCTTGTCTCATAGACAATTTTGAAATGATTGCAGAAGAATATTGTGCTGTTATCTACTAAAAATGGGCATATGCGATTGTTCTGCATGGAAAAATCCATTCGCACATCATACATGTCAGGGACTTAGCCCCCCACATCCACTCCACACCATCTTTATTATTTAGTAACTATAGAGTTGAAGTTAGAATGGACCCACCTCCAGTTCTGGTGGTGGGCCTTAAGTGCATCAGCTCATCTTACGCCTCTTGCTACAATGCTCAGGTTAGGAATGGATGCTTAACCAGGCTTCAGTTAACCAAGTCAAGGCATTTTCTTTGTCCTCGGGAATCTAGGTCGTTCCCATCAGGGTGAAGCTGGCAGGTATTCCATGAGTTGAGGAAGGGTCCTATTTTTTATTTTCTGGGTACGGGAAAGCCTGTGTGCAGCTCTGTGCTGTGACTATCTGGGAAGCTGAGCCTCAGGGTGAGCTCACAGGAAGAAAGGGAGCTGGAAAGAACTGTTAATAGCAACAAGCTCCTGGGTGAAACCAAAGACCATTCTTCTGCTGTATTTTGTTTAATATAAGCTGAAATATTTCTTTTATTACTTAAACTACTTTGAGTTGGGTTTTCTATTACTACTGACAGAAAGACTGCCTACTGATATAATTAATTAATTGCTCATTCAGTCACTTTTTCTATAAATCCTTACTGGTTATCTGCTATGTTCAAGGTATAAAGACAGAGGTAGTCCTTTCCCTCCAGGAGGACAGAGTATACTGGAAAGGCAGTCGTATACATGGAACATAAATGTATAGCATGGCCAATACTAAATGCAGGCAAGAGTATACAAGGTATGGTTGAAATAAGGAGGAAGGAACCCCCCAAATTTGCCTTCGGAGGCAGTCAGGAGAGCTTTGGGGAGGAGATGGCATAGGAGATAACTATTAGAGTAAGATCTGGAAATAAGACAGGTGAGGGCAATCCAGGAAGAGGGAAACATACGTACAATGAAATTTGGGCACAAGAAGACATGGCTTATTTGAAATAGGTGGAAAATAAAAAGCAAGGAAGGGGATTGGCCATAGATGAGTCTGGCCAGGGTTAAACGTTAAAGAATCTTTATTTAAGGTCCGAGGTTTTGTTTTGTTTTGTTTTCTTGTTGTAATGGAGGCCCAAAAGAATTTTGACCAGAGTTTCCATTTCGAAACCACATATCTTATGAGTTCTTGGCCTCTGTATGATGGAAAGCAGTAAAACATCATGGTAAAGAATATGGACTGTAGAGTAGAGCTCCTTGGTCTTAAATCCGGGTTCTGCTATCTCCCAGTGCCTCAGTTTCCACATCTGAGAAGTGGATGCAATGGGGCTGTTGTAAGGTTTGAAGAAGTCCTTAGTACAGAGGCTGACACACAGTACTTAAAATATATAATTTTTTTAATCCAAATTTCCTCTTGCTGATTTCAGTTCCTAACAATATTATGAATAAGTTCCCTTTGTCATGATGAACAAACTAAAGCATGGAAAAAGTTGTCACCCAGCTGCTTTGTAATACAGTGTATAGTCTCAAACCTGAGACTTTGTTTTAAAAGTTGGGCATCCATTGTTTCTTGCAGTTTAGTGAACTCTTTGTCCAGGCTGGGTTTTTTTTGTTTTATGTTTTTTGTTTTTTGCAGTTTGGCTATTTTTTGTAACTCTGGAGCAATGAATGCATACCCATAGGTAGGGTACCCATGTAAAGATAAATGTACTATATCCTCTCCCCCAAAATATCAATAAAACATCTCCATACATTAAAGATAAGGTAAAAGATAAAGATGTAGTCAGAGGTGTGCAGTAGGAGGGTCGGAGGTCCATAATAGCTCATAATAGTTCCATGAATTAAACGAAATGGGCTGTCTATGTAAGATTTCGCCTAAATGGAAATGCCAGGTGTATGCCAGGTGCAGTTGCTATTCCGCTGGTGTCCACACAGTATGACAACACTGGTTATGTATTATTAGTGTCTTTTCAGAGGTCAGGCATTCTGGTTAACCAAGGGTTGAGCCATAGTACGTATTAAGTATTTTGAATATCATCCTTGCAGCTAAGGTTCCCACTCTTTATACCTAAAACTCACAGGTAGGAAAGAGAATAATTGGTAGGCAAAAACAGTGGGCTCAGTCAGTAGTTGTTGTGTGGGAATTGAGTTCAGAGGAATAAAATTCAACAAATCCCAGATGAAGCATCTGAAAGAAGGACTGTGGTAGCAACAATGTTAATACTATGGGGGTGTGGGCATCAGCTCACCAAAGAACTAGACAGACCTAAGTTTGCATCTCACTTTATCTTTCTAACCATATGAATTTTTTCAAATGATTTAACTTCCTTGGGTCTCAAGTTTAGATAGAGAATGCCGGCAATGATCCTGACCACAAAGAGTTTCTGGGAAAATTAAAAGAGATTGTTATCTAGTATGGAATGTGGCACAAAGACTGAATAAAAATGATATCTGTTATTGCTATTGGTTTCCGACCAGCAGAACGGGGAAGATATCACTTTATATATTTATGACCTATTTAGGCAAGAAGTATAGATTATGGATATCTACTAAAATTTACCTGCTGCCCAGGAAGTTTTTAAAAATTTCTAAGAAATATTTCCAGGATAGCCCATTCCATCTTAGTATGCTATATTATTCAGGGGCGATATATCACAATTTCAGCAAACTGTTGAGGTTAAACTTTGCTCAGATGGGAGCAAACACTAATTCCAGTACATTTCACTTTACTCTGTCATTGTATCCCCAGACCTAGCACAGTGTCCTGTACATACTGAATGCTCACCGAATGTGTGTTGAATGCGTGAATGCATGGATAGCCTGTAACTGATCAGTACTGGATTTCACGCACTGCTTAGAAGATGTTAACTGTTCTTTTCTTGGCATGGTTTCACCCTCATTTTAATGTCTTTACTCTGGTAATTTTCTCATCCATTTCTTCCATGTGATAAGATTATTTTGTTCTTGTCTTATATGCCCTACTGAGTTATAAGCCTCTGAAATCAGATCCTGTGTCTTACTTTCTCTATTCTAAAAGTTCTAATGGACAATTGATTCTCAACAAATGTCTGCTGCATGTTGAAGTAACCTGTGAAGTATTGTATTCAGTTTTAAGATGACTTGACCTTCGATAGGTATATCCACTAAGACCATATCATCTCTTTATTTGAGACATGATACCTGCTCTCAGTTTCAATGGCTCTCTGTTAGTCACAAGTGCTTTACCTCTCGGACTGGCATGAAGAGTGAGAGAGACTCAATTCTCAGAGTCATACATCTCAAACTTCTGATGACAGTAGTCATCTGTTCTGAATCACACTAGCCTCGGCTGCCTCCCCATATTCTGCCAGTGCCAGCAATGGGACAGTCTTCATGGCTTAATACTTGCCCAGTGTTTGCCTCCTGTGAATTGTACCAGCTGAATCATAAAGAGCATCTTCCTTGCTTCCGTTTACATTGATGGAGCCTTGCCATGGAGTGCTAGCTATTGTAAAATATATGATCAGGGCAAAGGGCATGCAGTGATGTAGGGCTGCCAGAAGGTAGGAAAGAAAGCACTTCACTTGGCTGAAATGACATCCAGAATCACTTCTGAAACCCTACTGTGTCCTTGATGTTTCTCCCTCCTGGTATGTCCATTTGACAAAGCACTTTCACTCCGACATGTGATGAGTGGAGAGAGTTCTACATCCCAATACAGCAGAATCTTGTGAATTGCTGACATTTAGTTCATAACGGACACCAGTTGCGCAGAAGTTAGTTAATACAAGGTCTCACGAAAGAAAAGGGGATGAGCCAAGGGAACTTGACCCCATGTCCCTGCTCGCTGATGCTCTTGTTTTCTACCTCTCTGCTTTTCGACTTTTCTTTCTCAGATACGGCTTCTATCAATTTCTTTTCTTCTCAGAAGAAATTCTCTGCTTCTTGCTATGTCTTTGGATAGGAAAATGTCTCTTTTGGAAGTTTCACAAGCATATGAAGGCAGTTTCTAACACTTCATGTATTCTCTTGGCCAACCAGGAAGTTCCCACTATGCCAAAGAGAACTTGGATCATAACTCTAAACTCAAGTTGTGGAGAAGGGGAGTTTCATCCTGCCATTTACTCATTAAGAGAATCAGTAGTTAAATTATTGCCTATTCTAACCAGATTCAAAGAGACTTGGGTATTTTTTCATTTTCCATTTCATCTAGGAACAGTATGTGTACAGTTAATCTGAGTTATACGTGAGGCAAAACTAAAATAGCTTTAAATGAAGTAAACCAGGAAAACTTGTGATGCCTAATAGATTGTCTGTATTTTTATATAGTGTTTTATTGAAATAAAATTGTATCATCTTTTTCCTATAACCGTATCTTGCTCTTCTCATCATCATATTTATTCCCACACATAAAATACTTAGTTATTGTAAAATACATTTTATGATGTAAGGATAAACAGGAAGATCAGCAGAGGACTAATAGGGGTTTTGTGCCTTCAAATAGTATTTTCAACATTTTTGTCAACAAGTAGTTTTGAACCATGTTAACCAAGTAGAAAATGTCAGGCCATAATGCTTCCTAACCATCAAATTATCATAAACAGGAAGACTAGTTTGAGCAGACAAAGCTGTGCCTTTAAATAGTATAAATTCTCCAGCATGTTTCATTTTTATATGGAACAAGTCTTGTTCTTGATGCATAAGAAGAGTTCTGGGGTATAGAACAGAACCAGATAAGACAAAGCAGAGTAAACAGGGTTGAATAACATGTTTCTCAGACCAGACGGTGGAAGACCTCATTGTTAATAATAGAGGAAAGCATAGGGGTCAATGTGACTGTCGGGGTAATTGGACTATGTTTAGAGCAACAATTCAGATAATTTTGGTGCAAAATATTACTTGATGCTGTCTTGTAATGGATTCCACTGAAACAGATTCTGAGATGGAGAGTTTTGTGCAAAAGTTTATGGAGGAGTGGTCTTGGGAGACATACCTGTAAGGAAATGAATAATGTGGGAATAAGCAGGGGGGAAAACTGGACCCTAGTGCAATTGAAACTGAGACCTCAGCTGATCCCATGATGAGCTCTGTAACTGGGATTACCCTTTAGATGATCTCAAATTGAGGCAAGTTGGGAAAGCCTTTGTTTCCCTCCTTCAGCAAGTAGTTTTCTTCATGCCAGGTTACTGGCATACCAAGTTCTTGGAGGGGTCAAAAAATTGGAAGAGGCTGAGAGCAGTTTCCAACGAACACAGCAACTGTGCGTGGTCGGTAGCCAATAGTACCACTTGGGGGTGGGGGATGGGTGCATTGGCCTTGAAGAAGGGATTTGGAGCACTAGAATATTGATACTAGAGTAGTGGTTCTTAGAGTTAAGTACCCAGCAAGCAACATTAGCATCACCTTGAAACATGTTAGAAATGCAAATTCTCAAGACCTATCCCAGATCTACTGAATCAGATATTCTAGGGCTGGAACAGAGCAATCTATGACTTAACAAGCCCTCCTGGTGATTCTGATGCACATTAAAGTTTGAGAAGTGACACATCTATTATAACCACCCAATGAGAGTGCATCAAAAAAGAAATTTCATTATCAGAATAAATTCTTTTTGTGTTTAGACCTTTCTTTCTGATAGAGGCGGTTTGATTTCTGCATCTGTTTTTTGTTTTTTGTTTTGTTTTGTTTTGTTTTTTGCGGTACACGGGCCTCTCACTGTTGTGGCCTCTCCCGTTGCGGAGCACAGGCTCCGGACGCGCAGCCTCAGCGGCCATGGCTCACAGGCCCAGCCACTCCATGGCGTGTGGGATCTTCCCAGACCGGGGCATGAACCCACGTCCCCTGCATTGGCAGGCAGACTCTCAACCACTGCACCACCAGGGAAGCCCCTGCATCTGTTTTTTTTTGTTACTTTACAGACTGAAAAATCAGACCTGATTTAAGGCTTCAGTCAGTTTGGTTATTATGGCCCATTGTCACAATATTCCAATGTCAGGGAAATGTGGGATACTAGCCTCTGTCATGCTGTGGGAGCTCAACCAAAGGAAATAGCTAAGAGGAGTGAATGAAAAAGACAAACAGAGGTGCAGACATCATCTATGTTCTTTCTTGTTTCATACTGTGAAAGTTCAGCATTGTGAAAACCTCTTACTTGCCCTGGGATGAATGTCTGCCATTTTGCTTTTGAGAAGAAAACAAATACAGTTTTCCTGTTCTTATAGAAAATTTATACAAACATTGATTGGCCATGAAGTTAACACCAATAGCCAAGGAAAAAAAATACTGCCAAATGGTGAGTGATATGGTGGATTGTCTGTGGACCATGAAAATCAGAACATATTTTTAAAATGAACAAAAGAGGAAACTAAAGATGAAAGTGCTTATTCATTAAATCTCATTTCTGAGTTCAGTTACAAACTTCATTGCAAAGCTGGTATCCTTGCCTCCAAATATGATGCAGAATGCCCATGTTTTAGAAAGCTCTGAGATTTGCTGTGAGTAAACCTTATACACTGCTGTAGTTTATCCAATCTGGGTTTCTGTATCTGCCTCTAAGAACTATTAGAAAAAAAATAGACCCAAGGGGCAAAAGCTCTCTTCAGCTTCTCCCATCCCATCTTGATCACTAGTTTGCCATTTGTATTGATACCACCTGTGTTGTTCACCTAACTTCCCTTCTTTGGAATAGCAAATGTCTCAAGCATACATACTCAACAACCAAAGGCTTAATCCTCTCTTCTTTTCAAATAGCATTTGGACTTCATTTACTTTTCCAGCTACAGCTCAGTTATTGACTGGGCTGTTGTAGCTTCCAAAAACCACTTTTATTTTGTGAGTGGGAGGCTTAGATAACCAGGAATCCTTAATTAAATGCAATATATTTTTCCAATAAATCCTCTATGGTGCTTTCATTTTTAATACATCTTAAGTTTTAACTCTAGGACAACTTGTCTTGAATGGACTAACAGGCAGACTCATCACAGAGACAACATTAAGTCTGCTAAGTCCAAAGATGCTCTCGAGTGGCTCTACATATCTGATTGTATTTTTCCCCTTGGGTTCCCAGTCACTTGGGGAAAATTAAAATGTTCTCACTGCACGGAGGCTGTGTTATAAACTTCAGTCACAAGAGCTTCTCAGTTGATGTCACAGGAATCCCCTTGAAATACTAAATTCTGGAATCCTTTACTAGGGAGAAAATTAATAACAGTCCCGTGGCTGGTATTTTTTTTCCTTGAGACTTTTAAATAAAATAATTAAACTTCTAATAAATTTGAAGGACTTCCTAAAAGATAGGATATTCACATTTATCTCAAGGAAAAGCTGTTTAAGTATCTTTCATATGGTGGCTCAAGTTCTACTGGCTGAAAGGAAACTACGCTTTCATTATTGCATGTATAAATAGAATAATGATAGTTAATTATTTCAGAGTTATTGTTAGTTAACATTTGCCCAGTGTCAGCAACGAGCTGGATACTCTGAGAAACACTAAAGGATAGCCCCATTAGTTTCTTTTTTAAAATTTTTATTATTTATTTATTTTTATACAGCAGGTTCTTATTAGTCATCAATTTTATACACATCAGTGTATACATGTCAATCCCAATCTCCCAATCCATCACAACCCCCCCCGCCCCCCCACCAGTTTCCCCCTTGGTGTCCATATGTTTGCTCTCTACCTCTGGGTCTTTATTTCTGCCCTGCAAACCGGTTCATCGGTACCATTTTTCTAGCTTTCACATATATGCGTTAATATATGATATTTCTTTTTCTCTTTCTGACTTACTTCACTCTGTATGACACTCTCTAGATCCATCCACGTCTCAACAAATAACCCAATTTCGTTAGTTTTTATGGCTGGGTAATATTCCATTGTATATATGTACCACATCTTCTTTATCCATTCGTCTGTCGATGGGCATTTAGGTTGCTTCCATGACTTGGCTATTGTAAATAGTGCTGCAATGAACATTGGGGTGCATGTGTCTTTGAATTATGGTTTTCTCTGGGTATATGGCCAGGAGTGGGATTGCTGGGTCATATGGTAATTCTATTTTTAGTTTTTTAAGGAACCTCCATACTGTTCTCCATAGTGGCTGTATCAAGTTACATTCCCACCAACAGTGCAAGAGGATTCTCTTTTCTCCACACTCTCTCCAGCATTTGCTGTTTGTAGATTTTCTGATGATGCCCATTCTAACTGGTGTGAGGTGATACCTCATTGTAGTTTTGATTTGCATTTCTCTAATGATTAGTGATGTTGAGCAGCTTTTCATGTGCTTCTTGGCCATCTGTATGTCTCTGGAGAAATGTCTATTTAGGTTTTCTGCCCATTTTTGGATTGGGTTGTTTGTTTTTTTAGTATTGAGCTGCGTGAGCTGTTTATATATTTTGGAGATTAATCCTTTGTCTGTTGATTTGTTTGCAAATGTTTTCTCCCATTCTGAGGGTTGTCTTTTCATCTTGTTTATGGTTTCCTTTGATGTGCAGAAGTATTGAAGTTTCATTAGGTCCCGTTTGTTTATTTTTGTTTTTATTTCCATTATTCTAGGAGGTGGATCAAAAAAGATCTTGCTGTGATTTATGTCAAAGAGTGTTCTTCCTATGTTTTCCTCTAAGAGTTTTATAGTGTCCGGTCTTACATTTAGGTCTCAAATCCATTTTGAGTTTATTTTTGTGTATGGTGTTAGGGAGTGTTCTAATTTCCTTCTTTTACATGTAGCTGTCCAGTTTTCCCATCACCACTTACTGAAGAGACCGTCTTTTCTCCATTGTATATCCTCGCTTCCTTTGTCATAGAGTAGTTGACCATAGGCGTGTGGGTTTGTCTCTGGGCTTTCTATCTTGTTCCACTGATCTATGTTTCTGTTTTTGTTCCAGTATCATATTGTCTTCATTACTGTAGCTTTGTAGTATTGTCTGAAGTCAGGGAGTCTGATTCCTCCAGCTCCGTTTTTTTCCCTCAAGATTGCTTTGGCTATTCGGGGTCTTTTGTGTTTCCATACAAATTTTAGGATTTTTTGTTCTAGTTCTGTAAAAAATGCCCCTGGTAATTTGATAGGGATTGCATTGAATCTGTAGATTGCTTTGGGTAGTATAGTCATTTTCACAATATTGATTCTTCCAATCCAAGAACATGGTATATCTCTCCATCTCTTGGTATCATCTTAAATTTCTTTTATCAGTGTCTTATAGTTTTCTGCATACAGGTCTTTTGTCTCCCTAGGTAGGTTTATTCCTAGGTATTTTATTCTTTTTGTTGCAGTGGTAACTGGGAGTGTTTCCTTAATTTCTCTTTCAGATTTTTCATCATTAGTGTATAGGAATGCAAGAGATTTATGTGCATTAATTTTGTATCCTGCAACTTTACCAAATTCATTGATTAGCTCTAGTAGTTTTCTGGTGGCATCTTTAGGATTCTCTATGTATGGTATCATGTCATCTGCAAACAATGACAGTTTTACTTCTTCTTTTCCAATTTGTATTCCTTTTATTTCTTTTTCTTCTCTGATTGCCATGGCTAGGACTTCCAAAACTATATTGAATAATAGTGGTGAGATTGGACTATTATCATCCTTGTCTCGTTCCTGATCTTAGAGGAAATGCTTTCAGTTTTTCATCATTGAGAATGATGTTTGCTGTGGGTTGGTCGTATATGGCCTTTATTATGTTGAGGTAGGTTCCCTCTATGCCCACTTTCTGGAGAGTTTTAATCATAAATCGGTGTTGAATTTTGTCAAAAGCTTTTTCTGCATCTATGAGAGGATCATATGGTTTTTATTCTTCAATTTGTTAATATGGTGTATCACATTGATTGATTTGCATATATTGAAGAATCCTTGCATCCCTGGGATAAATCCCACTTGGTCATGGTGTATGACCCATTTACTGTGCTGTTGGATTCTGTTTGCTAGTATTTTGTTGAGGACTTTTGCATCTATATTCATCAGTGATATTGGTCTGTAATTTTCTTTTTTTGTAGTATCTCTGTCTGGTTTTGGTATCAGGGTGATGGTGGCCTCAGAGAAAGAGTTTGGGAGTGTTCCTTCCTCTGCAATTTTTTGGAAGAGTTTGAGAAGAATGGGTGTTAGCTCTTCTCTAAATGTTTGACAATTCATCTGTGAAGCCATCTGGTCCTGGACTTTTGTTTGTTGGAAGATTTTTAATCACAGTTTCAATTTCATTACTTGCGATTGGTCTGTTCATATTTTCTGTTTGTTCCTGGTTAAGTCTTGGAAGGTTATACCTTTCTAAGAATTTGTCTATTTCTTCCAGGTTGTCCATTTTATTGGCATAGAGTTGCTTATGGTTGTCTCTTAGAATACTTCGTATTTCTGCAGTGTCTTTTGTAACTTCTCCTTTTTCATTTCTAATTTTATTGATTTGAGTCCTCTCCCTCTTTTTCTTGATGAGTCTGACTAATGGTTTATCAATTTTGTTTATCTTCTCAAAGAACCAGCTTTTAGTTTTATTGACCTTTGCTATTGTTTTCTTTGTTTCTATTTCATTTATTTCTGCTCTGATCTTTATGATTTCTTTCCTTCTACTAACTTTGGGTTTAGTTTGTTCTTCTTTCTCTAGTTCCTTTAGGTGTAAGTTTAGATTGTTTATTTAAGATTTTTCTTGTTTCTTGAGGTTGGCTTGTATAGCTATAAACTTCCCTCTTAGAACTGCTTTTGCTGCATCACATAGGTTTTGGATCGTTGTGTTTTCACTGTCATTTGTCACTAGATAGTTTTTGATTTCCTCTTTGATTTCTTCAGTGATCTCTTGGTTATTTAGTAACGTATTGTTTAGCCTCTATGTGTTTGTGGTTTTTACTTTTTTCCCCCTGTAATTGATTTCTAATCTCATAGCGTTGTGGTGGGAAAAGATGCTTGATATGATTTCAATTTTATTAAATTTACTGAGGCTTGATTTGTGACCCAAGATGTGATCTATACTGGAGAATGTTCCATGTGCACTTGAGAAGAAAGTGTAATCTGCTGTTTTTGGATAGAATGTCCTATAAATATCAATTAAATCTATCTGGTCTATTGTGTCATTTAAAGCTTCTGTTTCCCTATTTATTTTCATCTTGGATGATCTGTCCGTTGGTGTAAGTGAGGTGTTAAAGTCCCCCAGTCTTATTGTGTTACTATTTCCTCTTTTATAGCTGTTAGCAGTTGCCTTATGTATTGAGGTGCTCCTATGTTGGGTGCATATATATTTATAATTGTTATAACTTCTTCTTGGATTGATCCCTTGATCATTATGTAGTGTCCTTTCTTGTCTCTTGTAACATTCTTCATTTTAAAGTCTATTTTATCTGGTGTGATTATTGCTATGGCAGCTTTCTTTTGATTTCCATTTGCATGGAATATCTTTTTCCATCCCCTCACTTCAGTCTGTATGTGTCCCTAGGTCTGAAGTGGGTCTCCTGTACACAGCATATATATGGGTCTCGTTTTGTATCCATTCAGCAAGCCTGTGTCTTTTGGTTGGAGCATTTAATCCATTCACGTTTAAGGTAATTATCAATATGTATGTTCCTATGACCATTTTCTTAATTGTTTTGGGTTTGTTTTTGTAGGTCCTTTTCTTCTCTTGTGTTTCCCACTTAGAGAAGCTCCTTTAGCATTTGTGGTAGAGCTGGTTTGGTGGTGCTGAATTCTCTTAGCCTTTGCTTGTCTGTAAAGCTTTTGATTTCTCCATCGAATCTGAATGAGAGATTGCCGGGTAGAGTAATCTTTGTTGTAGGTTCTTCCCTTTCATCACTTTAAGTATATCGTGCCAGTCCCTTCTGGCTTGTAGAGTTTCTGCTAAGAAATCAGCTGTTAACCTGATGGGAGTTCCCTTGTATGTTATTTGTCGTTTTTCCCTTGCTGCTTTCAATAATTTTTCTTTGTCTTTAATTTTTGCCATTTTGATTACTATGTGTCTTGGCGTGTTTTTCCTTGGGTTTATCCTGTATGGGACTCGCTGCTCTTCCTGGACTTGGGTAGCTATTTCCTTTCCCATGTTAGGGAAGTGTTCAAGTATAATCTCTTCAAATATTTTCTCTGGTCCTTTCTCTCTCTCTTTTCCTTCTGGGACCCCTATAATGCAAATCTTATTGCATTTAATGTTGTCCCAGAGGTCTCTTAGCCTGTCTTTATTTCTTTTCATTCTTTTTGCTTTATTCTGTTCCGCAGCAATGAATTCCACTCCTCTGTCTTCCAGGTCACTTATCCGTTCTTCTGCCTCAGTTATTCTGCTGTTGATTCTTTCTAGTGTAGTTTTCATTTCAGTTATTGTATTGTTTATCTCGGTTTGTTTGTTCTTTAATTCTTTTAGGTCTTTGTTAAACATTTCTTGCATCTTCTCGATCTTTGCCTCCATTCTTTTTCCGAGGTCCTGGATCATCTTCACTATCATTATCCTGAATTCTTTTTCTGGAAGGTTGCCTATCTCCACTTCATTTAGTTGTTTTTCTAGGGTTTAATCTTGTTCCTTCATCTGGTACATAGCCCTCTGCCTTTTCATCTTGTCTATCTTTCTGTGAATGTGGTTTTTGTTCCACAGGCTGCAGGATTGTAGTTCTTTTTTCTTCTGCTGTCTGCCCTCTCCCCATTAGTTTCTTTATGAAATGAAAGTGGTCTAAGTTACAGAGTGAAGAGATGTATGCTAATTTAACTTGGTGCCCTCAAAAATTGTTTAGAGGCAAATTCAATGCAGCTCACATAAAAATTTGAGTAGAAAGATACATTAAATACCCTTATTGGTATAATCTATGAAGAGTTTTTTGTTTGTTGTTGTTCTGTGATTATTAGGAGCATAGCTTCAAGGTTATAAGCCCAGACTCATCTGTGTCCCTTCTTGTTTGGAATTGTGAGGCTACACCACTTACTGGCTGTTTGACATTTAGAAAGTTACTTAATCTCTCTGTAGTATTGTTTAGTCTTCTGAAAAATGGGGGATAACAAAATACCTACCTCACTGAGTTCTTTTGGGAATTCAGTGTATTGGAGTATGTAAAGGAGTTGGACTAGTGTCTGGCACATTGTGAGTGCTATATAAATGTTAGCTTTTATTATCATATTATTATCACATTGTGGCAGAAGCAATGCTGTGTGCTCTCTACACCACTGCGACACCAGGAATGTGGTATTTTCTAGGTTCCTCTGCAGGAAAGTTGTTACCATATGACTGAATTCTGTAAAACACAATGTGAGTGGAAATGATATACCATTTCCAGTCTGAAGCATGTATACAGTCAGTTTGCCTTCTTGATTCTTCCCTTTTCCCAGCATGGAAGTAATGTATTATGGTGATTCTGTTGAAAAACCCATCACCAACATAACTGTTGATAAGGTAAAGCTGAATTCATTGCTTACTCCCATAAAAGAGACCACCTCACAATAATAATTCAATAGTCCAGAATTCATGAAAACAGCAAGGTAAGGATGTTGAGGCAAAGGAGTCAAAAAATCTTAGGTCATGGTCTGTTGATACTTTCCACTGAAGAGTTGATGGGATTTAGGGAAGTTCCTGTAATGAACAATCAAACCATTTGCTTTCCTAGGACAGAAGTGGAAGAATAAAGAAATGCTAGTGATAAGAGTGAAATATCAGTGTCATGGTAATTTAATGGTGAGGTGTGATTCAGTTCTCAGTGTCTGGGCTAAGTGCATGGGTAGATGGTTTGGTTCTTAGTGGCATCACAGATTGAGCAGAACTGGATCCCAGAGTCACTGGATGGAAGAGAGCTTCTACTAATTGGGCATCAGACTTAAGGTGAACAAGAAATAAGTTTTTGTTTTATTAAAATGATAGATTTTGGAGTTATCACAGTCTAGCCTAGGTTACATTACCTGGATGAGTATATGTCAAGCATATGAAATAGTATATGTGAGTGAAAAATGAAAACAAATGTAGGATATTGTTATGTGCTGGAGAGTGTATGTGCCTCCCTGGCAGGTAGCAGAGGACTGAAGCAGAGTAAGACTTCAGCATACCCATTAAACTGGCAGCATTCACACAATCAAAAGATCTCTATATGCAAAGACTTTTGAAGACACATTGAGAGAACAAATCAAATTTGTGTGATTTTTTTTCTTGCTTCTGAATTTACAGTTTTAGCTTTCCAAAGACAAAGCTTTTAAAATAAAGCAAAAAGAAACAAAGACTAAAAATTAAAAAACCTAGGAAAATGTCAGTGAACCTAAGTTCTGCCATTGTTTATGAAAATACAATCCCTCGACCTCTTGTATTAACACAAGAGCGTCCACCTCTTAGGTTAGTACAGGTTCATAGTGGGAGCTATGAAAATAGGTGCTATGGGAATAGCTGTCCCATATACCTTTCCCCAAAAGATTCAGTCAAGTCAAATGGTGACAAATCCAAATGACTACAGATGAATCCAGAGAAATTCAATTTATAATCCAAGGATTTAGCTATAATAGAGCGTTATAGGATCAGACACAGTGGTTGCTTCCTAGAGGATTGATACATTAAATATGTATAAGTGGGTAACAGGCACCCTATTAACACTTCTAGAGCATTCAAGGATATTTGACAAGACTGGTCACTCTGTGCAGTCAAATTCCATGTGTTAATGCTAACTTCATGACCAATCCACTCACTGTAACTTCCCAAATGTAGGTCGTAGGCTTGCCTACAGAGTTACTTAGGAGTTCTTAAAGAACTATCAGCAGTCTGTATAATTTTAATATATAGTTGCTGCCTATGATTTATAGCTTACAAGTTCATTTTTTAAAATTATTGAAACCAAAGGAGCTCTTACAGGCTTTCCCAATTGCCTGATAATAAAGCATTTCTCACGACCGTGTCTGAAGGGAATGCGTGAAAAAATTATACTAATAAAATATTCAGATACTTTAAAGAAATTAGTCTGTAAGCTCAGGGCTGAGAACATCATGTGTTTCCTTTGTACACCAGCACCCAGAAATTGTGCCCTGTACCCCAGGGCCTGTCATAAAGTGGCAGTGTCATAGCTCAGTGTTTAAGAAGATAAAGTAAAATGGGTCTAAAGACAATTCTCGAGGTTTTGTGAGTTACGAAGTAAGTTATTGAGGTAACAGGCAATACCCTAAACAGTGAGAGCCGTCATTTTCATCAGTGTTCAATAAATGCATATTGAGTAAAAGAATAACCCATACAGGCTATCCTGCAGTTTATGAGCCCCGCTGTACCTGCAGGGGCTCTGAGTTTAATGATGAGCAAGAAGACAAACTTCTGGATAGAAGCTGTGGACCTAAGCCTTTGCCTGAGGCTAAATGTTTTTTATTTGTTTTCTGCTTCAATATTTTTGATGAAGTCACCTTCCTATACTCCTGAAGAAACAGGAGGATGGCAGTAAAGGGACTGACAAAATACAAGGTTTTCCATGAGATCTCAGATGATCTAAATCTGAATGAGATCAGGCGTCTTAAATAATGCCGGGTGCATTCTTCTGACATAGATAGCTTCTTAAGCAATTAAACTTGAGTGCAGCAGGAGTGAACTTTGCATCTGTCTGGCACGGTTGCCTGTGTGTGTCTGACTCCAGTATCAGAGTCTAGTCCCAAGTAGGATCTAAGTAAACCGTTTCACTGAATTGAACTGCAGAGCAGAATGTGGCAGGCAGGCTGTTGTTGACCTGGCACTGTCACAGCTGCCTCCTCTGCTCTGTATCCCAAGGGAAAAACCTGGGGCTGCGTGTCCCAGATCTCTTTCATCGGATAGATTTTGCCAATTGAGAGGTGTGCTTATGGGATCTAGAAGGTGAATGAGAAGGAGAAGCCGCTGTTCCTGGCTGCCACTGCAAAGAGACGCGTGGGCAGAGAGCAGACCACAGTGGCACAGCAACGCTTTGCTCCCGCAGGCGCTGATATTGAGGGGCAGGCTCTACTGAGGTTCCTGAAATTCACAGACTCCTGGGAGTCACAGACATGGGTTCCATAGGCAACCAAGATCATCATCATTTTCCCTTAGATCTGATCATTCTTGATGTCAGGAACTCGGGCCGCAGCTTCCCCAATTCTTTCAATATTTGCATAAGCTTTTAATTTCCTGTATTATGTATTGCCACTTGGCATACAATTAAGGAGTTTTGTTTTACTTATAAAACTGATATACTGAGGGATAGAGAACCAACAGAAGAATTAATTTGGAGATTCTTCAATGCTATATGCTCCTACATATTATAAGATTAAAAAAAAATTCTTGGCAGTTTCTTGCCTTTTAGCAGCAATGGTTAGCTGGTAGCTACAAGCTAATGTTTGTACCATTAGGCAATAAGCAGAAGAGACCAAAATAAGTGCAGAGCTAAGCACAGTAATACGTGCCTTTTCACCAGCAACTCTTATACAGCCAACTCTAAGCCTGCCATTTAAATTCTTCCTGGATTGCCAGTTAACTGAGGAAGGTCTCACAGAGAAAAAAAGGACATTATGTCACCTTGCTAGTCAGAGATATTGTCACTGGCATCACCTGGGTGTTTGTTAGAAGCACAGAACATCGGGTTTTTTTTATCAGGATCCTGAGGTGATTCGTATGTCCATTAATATTGAGAACCCCTACTAGCGAGAATTTGTTAAAACCGAGATTGCGGGTCCCACACCCAGAGTTTCAGATTTAATGTGTTTAGGGTGTGGCCTAGGCGTCAGGATATTTAAAAGCTCCTTAGGGATTATTCCACTGTGCAGCCAAGTTGGTAAGCCTCTAGTAGAGCTCTTCTAGTAAGGTCTGAATACCTGCAGGAGATTTGGCATGGCTGGTGAGTTAACTGTAATGGAATTTGTTTCCCTTTGTCTCCAGGTGCGTTTTATCCTAAATAGCTGCCCTGAATCTAAGTCCTGGGCTCCTCTACAATGACTGGGGTGTTTGGACTTTAGCCAGCATTCTCTAGGGTTGCCTGGCTAAGCTAGCACTCCACTGTCTATTTCCTCCTGAGCACTACGGTTGCAGTTTGGTTATAACTTCAAAGTAAATGGATGCTTTTTGGGGGTGGGGACATAGCTTTGTGTTCTAAAGAGCTACTCTTTCTTAGAACACGGGGTATTCGTTCCCTGTTACTGTTGTAAGAAATCACCACCAGTTCAGCGGCTTAAAACAGCATGAACTCGTTACCCGTTTTTGGAAGTCGGGAGTCTGAAATGAGACTTACAAGGCTCAACTCAAGGTGTTGTCAGCGCCGTGCTCCTTCTGAAGGCTCCAGCAAAGAACCCATTTCCTTGTCTTTTTCAGCATTTAGAGGCTGCCAGCATTCCTTTGGTTCATGGTCCTTCCTCCATCTTCAAAAAGCATCCCCCCAACCTCTGCTTCCACTGTCACATCTCCTTTTTCTGACTGTGACCCTCTTGCCTTCTTTTTTTTTTTTTTTGGCGGTACGCGGGCCTCTCACGGTTGTGGCCTCTCCCGTTGTGGAGCACAGGTTCCGGACGCGCAGGCTCAGCGGCCATGGCTCATGGGCCTAGCCGCTCCATGGCATGTGGGATCTTCCCGGACCGGGGCACGAACCCATGTCCCCTGCATCGGCAGGCGGACTCTCAACCACTGCGCCACCAGGGAAGCCCTCTTGCCTTCTTCTTACAAAGACCCTTGTGATTACATTTGACCCACCCAGATGATCCTGGATAATCTTCCTATTTTAAGATCCACAACTGAATCCCATGGGCAAAAGTTCCTTTTGCCATGTAAAATAGCATATTCATAGGTTCCAGGGATTTAGGACGTGGACATCTTGGGGGGAGGGGGGGCACGCTTTTCAATCTACTACACACGATTAAATGTGTCAAAGGAATGTTGCACTCAGTATTGCTTTTTCTTAAAAAAATGCACTAATTTATTAAACAGTAATACATATGTAAACAATCATTGCAGCTTTTAAAAATACATACTTCGAGACTTACAGTAGTGTAACCGCTCCATTTCCATGCAGCTCGGGTTACTTATTACCAATCTTCGTTTTTCTTGCATCATTTTGCAGGAACTTCTCACCCCATCCCCAGTCACTTTCTTTACTGGGCATTATTTGCTGCTTAAATCTTTGATACTTTAACAGAGTTCAACTTGTCTTTTACCACAGGTGTTCATTCACTTTACTCTTTATTCTAGATTAGTGAATTTTGTTCTTGGCTACACACAAAAATCACCTAGGGACCTCTGAAAAATCCCAGCGTCCAGGCCACATCCATGACCAATCAAATCAGAATCTCTGGGAAGGAAACCCAGGCATCATTGTATTTTTAAAGCTTTTCAGATTCTGTCAGTGTGCATCCAAGTTTGAGAACTACTGCTCAAGAGGTCCTGTTTGCTCTTTCTCAAGTGTCAGCCCTTCTCTTATTTCCTACCTCCCAATGCCTGAAAGAAAGAAGAAAACTGCATCACACCCTGCTTTGCAGGACCATCCTGTGGTGATCCTTTTCCAGCCAGGTAATATCCAAAAAAGCAGCATCACAAGTTCAGAGTCAGGAGTTAACCTAGCAACACCCTCATCCCCCCCAAGGCTGTAAGAAGTTAAGAGCTGCCAACAAGATTTCCCTATTCAGGGACTTCCCTGGTGGCGCAGTGGTTAAGACTCCATCTGCCAATGCAGGGGACACGGGTTCGATCCCTGGTCTGGGAAAATCCAACATGCCGTGGAGCAACTAAGCCTGTGAGCCACAACTACTGAGCCTGAGCTCTAGAGCCCGTGAGCCGTAACTACTGAAGCCCGCGTGCCTAGAGCCCATGCTCCGCAGCAAGAGAAGCCACCGCAATGAGAAGCCTGCTCACCGCAATGAAGAGTAGCCCCCGCTTGCCACAACTAGAGAAAGCCCGTGCACAGCAACGAAGACCCAGCGCAGCTAAAAATAAATAAATAAATCTATTTAAAAAAAAAGATTTCCCTGTTCAGTTTCCCAACATTGACAGAATCAATGGAGACTCCCTATAGGAGGGTTCAGGTTTGTTGCCTGGGAATGTTCAGTCCTTCTCCTCTTCTACTCTAGTGATACCCAAGGACAATTCTGCAGATGAAGAGCATGTAATTTGAGAACACACTGGGGCCAGCTTTATGAGGAACAGCCCTGTGTCCATTCCTGGAAAGGACTTTTCTCCAAATTCAGTCAAAAGGCAGAGGCCAATTAAATGCATCCTTTATAGTTGTCTCTCTGCACAGGGATTTTTTGTTTTTATGTGTTCATTGCTTATTTTTCCTGGAATCAGGGGCCTCATGAGGTTATAGGTAAAGCATTTTATGACAAATTTGGAATGAACATTTCTGTTCCTAATTACAATAATATTTGCTAATTTTAGTCTTACTCTGACAGGCACCCTATTCATCTTTTTACGTATACTGCCATAGTTAGCATGCCTTACCCTCTCCTGATTAAATTTTCTGTAATAGCACTATTGACATTGAATATACTACATACTATATTTATTTCATTTAATACCCTTAGACTGCAAAAAAAATGAGAATAGGAATCTTAAAGTTTTTTATTTTTTGGTTACTACTTTATCCCCAGTATCTAAAATACAGCCTGCACATAGTAGGTGCTCAGTAAATATTTGTTGAATAAATGATTAACCATTTCATCCTCATAACAACCCTGTGAGAGGAGTACATCATTAGGCCCATTTTATGCATGATGAAACTGAGACACTGGGAGTGTCTAACTGGGAAGCACCCAATCAGTGGCAAAGATGACTTCAAACCTAGGTAGTCTGACTCTCAATCCCATTCATTTGACCATTACTTTCTAATGATTCTCTCTCATCAGCTACGCTATTAAAAAGCAATTCCCTAAAAACAGCACTATGAGGGGAGAAGCTCTTCCTCACAGGTAGCTGTGGGTCAGAACACTGCCTCTGACAGTTCCTAAATGGGTGTTTTGGGGCAGATAACATCCCACTCTGAGCTTTTAGTTAATATATGAAACAGCATAAGTTACCTCCAGTGATGCAGGTGGATGGGGATACATGTCAGTGCTTTCAGGGTCACCCCATCCTTTGCCCATGGCAGGTCCTTGGGCAAAAGAAAGGATACATGAAATTTGGGAATGGGACAGGTGTTTTGGGAGACACAAGTTTATTCATCTTCATATTTAGGAACATTTTCATGCAGAGGTGAAAGAAGTAGTCTTTTGGTCCCCAAATAAGCTATTTCTGTTTATCTACTTTTGCTGTGCATGACTGTATTTAGACATCTGTGTAATTTGAGAGGTGACTTATGGCTTTGCTGAAAGTATCTATCAAAAGAAAACTAATAATTTGTTTACTAATGAAAGATTTTTTTAAGTACATTTTTAGAAATATCTGTTGTTGCATAGATTTTGAATCCCCTGACTTGCTTTTTTGAATGAGGATCTAAAAATTATTGATTCCTTGCCGTGAGAAGCAATGTATAGTTCCAGAGGTGAAGTGTGACACTGAACATACTATTGTTTTTAATTGATATATAATTTACATACCATAAAATTCATTCTTTTGAAGCGTATAATTCATTAGTTTTTAGAATATTCATATAGTTGTGCAACCATCACCACTGTCTAATTTCAGAATATTTTCATGACTCCGAAAGGAAACCCTGATCCCATTAGCAATCAGTCACTCTCCATTCTCTATGCCACGCCCCCACCACTGGAAACTGCTAATCTACTTTCTGTATCTATAGATTTGTGTGTTCCGGAGATTTGGTAAAAAGGGAATTATACAATATGTAGTCTTTTGTGCCCGGCTTCTTTCACTCAGCATAGCATTTTTAAGGTTCATCCATGTTGTGGCATATATTAAGACTTCATTCTTTTTTATTAGTGTATAGTATTTCATTGTATGGCTATATTAAATTTTATTTATCCATTCATCAGTTAATGGACATTTGTTTTTTTCCACTTTTTGCCTGCTGTGAACAATCTATGAACATTTGCATACAAGTTTTTGTGTGGAAATATATTTTCTATTATCCTGAGTACATACCTAGGACTGGAATTCACGGGTCACATAGTGACTCTGTGTTTAACAGTATTTTTCATTTTGGTAAAATGGGCATTCTAAAAATTCAATCCAGTAAGTAATTTGAGTGGCAGGGTGAGGGGTGTTTCAAAGCCAGACACTTTCTATTCATTATCAAGTTCCATTTTCACAGTTGGTATGAGATAGATGTTCATATTTCTGTTTTACAGATGAGGAAACTGAATCTTAGAGAGATAAATGATTTGTCCATTGCCACACAGCTGTAAATGGGAGAGCAGCAATTTAATCTGAGTCCGTGGGACACCAGATATTTCTATTATTATGTTGCCTGCATAACCTTTTTTTAGTTTGACTTTTGCTTTTTTTGCTGCCTCATTTTTATTTGCCTCCATTAGATGAATTTTGAGTTTTTGGAATTTGGAACTTGTAAGGAATGTTTCTTTTACTAAAAAGAAATGTGAAGTCATGGTCTAGGCAGTCCATCATTTCCATGCTTTATGTAATTGGGCATCTATGCCAGATAGCAAACATTTCTCAAAAATCAAAAAAAACTGACAAATAATATATGTCAATTGCTAATTAATAATATATGCAAATATATAATAAATAATTTACGCCAATTGGTTTTTAAAACATAAACCTTGTTACTAAATGTACCAGAATGCAATTTGTACTTTAGATAGCTGCTTTCTCTGCAACTCGGTGTTTTACTTTGATATTCACACAAATTCTCCAAAATAAATATTGACGTTTATTAAAGTTCTTTTCCCACAAATGAAAATAGATGGTATACTGAAACAGTAAAAGCTATTTTTAATGGCTTAGAAATAGCCATAAAGTCTGCTTACATTGATAAAGATGACTGATTTCCACAGGACATAAAACATTATTTTCTCTGATAATGACCTCAATATTAAAACTTGTATTTATGCAGTGGAACTCCTCAAATAAAGTACTACTTTAATGATTTTTTTGAAAGGAAAGTGATAATGTTAAAACTGATGCCTAATGACTAGGAAAAACCTTGACTTGGGTCAGCCAAAGTAACAGTTAAGTAACAATACACATTAAATTTAATTTCGTCACTCAGTAGCATTCATTGGAATAGTCCTACAAATAACAAAAATGTGCACTTACATCAATCCATAAATAATCATATTAGCAAAAACTTTTTAAACAACATAAAAGAATAAAGATAATGATTATGGTAACTTACAGAGTTATATTTGAAAAATGGATTGGTACTTTCAGCAATTGTTTGCTTTATGTAGTCCAGGAAGAAGTTTACACGTCAACAAGATTGGTGGACAATACTAAAATCACGTTGAGAAACTGTGAGATTTTGTGTTTTCTCTCTTAGAAATGCCAATTAGAAGTAGATCGACCGAGAGTTGGGAACAATGAGAGAGATGAAGTAAAAAATAAGTCATTGCTGATTCGTAACCTAGATAACCTATCCAACAGTGACTACTTGGATATGTTAAAACTGTTCCATTACAGAAACAATTTATTAAAATTTATTTATTTTTTTCTTACTTTATTTATTTTTGGCTGTGTTGGGTCTTCGTTTCTGTGCGAGGGCTTTCTCTAGTTGTGGTGAACGGGGGCCACTCTTCATCGCGGTGCGCGGGCCTCTCACTGTCGTGGCCTCTCTTGTTGCGGATCACAGGCTCCAGACTCGCAGGCTCAGTAGTTGTGGCTCATGGGCCCAGTTGCTCCGTGACACGTGGGATCCTCCCAGACCAGGGCTCGAACCCATGTCCCTTGCATTGGCAGGCAGACTCTCAACCACTGCGCCACCAGGGAAGCCCTGAAATTTATTTTATAGGAAATAGGTTATAGGAAACCATTCTGAGTTCCATGTCATTAATTAATTAATTCATTCATGTAACAGATTTTTATTGATAGGTGCCTACTTTGTAACAAGAACTATGCTAATGTTGATTAATGCAGGCATAATCCTTGCCCTCTGGGACCTTGGTGTCTGTTAGAGAAATTTACTCAAATTGCAAAATTAATGGAGGGCAGAAGACTTCGTCCTTCTCTATGACTCCTGAAAGAGTAGTCCTTTATATCTCCAGTTTTGAAAGCTCTTTGCAAAAATTTAGTTGTCCCTCTACACAAGATTTTTTTTCAAAGAACTTTATTTCTTCTTCTGTGTGATAATTAATGAAAGCATGAATCACCTAGTAAAGTATTCTGTAATAATAGTGGAACGTTAAAATATGAAAGTATTAGAATACACCTTTCCAAAGGAAAGGCTTATGGAACCCTTGCTTACTAGGTATCTTCTTTTGTAATGACATAGAAAGAACTCCAACAATAACAGCCAAGTCAAGAGGAACCAAAGCAGTAAACTGAAGGACAAGTTCAGGAGCAGGTGATGAGTAGAATGCAGAGCTTAGAAAGGCAAAGAGAGAAGTTGAAGGAACAGGGTCTTCTGTAATGTATAGTTTTAATCACAGGCATTTCTACCCACTATCACTTTCTAAGCCTTCATCCCATGGATGCGTCCAACCATCTACCTGATTCTTCTCTTAGAATCAAAAGACTTCTAGAGCATGCAGGAATCATAGAGGTCTCCCCAGTGTCTGTCTATGAAAGACAGTTTACTGACCAAAATAGGAAGTTAAGACAAAGAACATAGTTTTTTCTTATAAACCTTAATATTTCATATTTCTCCTTTGCATTTAAACTCTATGTATATAATGGATTAAGTGTCTATTTTTTATTTGATGAAAATTTTGTCATTTGTAAATTATTATCTGAAAGAGCACCAGGGGATGTCTGGTTTCTTTCCTTCAGTAATTTCATCTGCTTCCGTTTGACAGAGGCATATTTATCTCAGGTTTCTGCTTCTTGCCCTCTGCAATGAATGACATTTCTTTCAGACATTTCCATTTCCAGATGTGATATGAGGTAGCTTCAATAACATAGAGAAAAATAAAGAAAGGAAAACCTTACGTAAGAGTGTTCTTTTAAACAAATACTTTTCTTAGTGATAATTTTGGAAAAACAGCTCCCACAGTCTTTTTCATATGTACACACGCACACACATACCCACAGACTTTTAATTTATAGGATGGTTTAAATTACAAGTGCAAATAGCCTCTAGTGAATCTTTTTGACATAACACATCATGGGCTAAGAGGTGGCTGGTGGATCTCTGCTTTCAGTGTTATGTGAAAGGAAGAGATATAAATGTTTTCATCACTCAGTAGGTATTATTTTTTTAAGAATATACTTGTCCCTGAGTCTTGGAAGTATTTTTTCATCAGCCTTAGTCATGCTCAACAAGTCAGGGGCAAATATATGAAATAATCCCCAATTTCTGTTTGTATTGCTCATAAGACATAAATTTCTATTTTGGGATAATATATTTTGCATGTCAAGTGTTTCCTTCCTTATTCTTCCAGCTCTTTCTTCAATGAAAATAATTTCACTCCACAGGGCAGTGACTAAGAAAACTACACGTGGCATGAAATGACTGTATATGGCATAGAATGCTGAATTTTCATTAAATTATTGAAATATGAGTTACCATAGCTTCTCTTGAAGCAAAGTGTGCAACACCCATGTAGGAAGAGTTTGAGGAAAAATAAGTCTCTGGTCAAATAAATTTGGAAAAATCTGTGTATTTTCTTAGAGAATAGGGTGCTAAGATTTAGCAAATAAAAATACAGAACAGCTGGTTAAGTTTAAATTTCAGGTAAACAACAAATACTTTTTAGTAAAAGTATAGCCCATGCAATATTTGGGACATGGTTATACTAAAAAGTTATTTTTTTGTCTGAAATTCAAATTTAACTGGGCGTCTTGTAGTTTTGTCTGGGAATGCTATTAAAAAGTCACAAGTTAGCATTTTAATTGTTTTTTTGTTTTAAACCCAACTTACTATTGAGGAATTGATAAGATTTCTGAGAAAACATAATAAAGAAAGAAACACTGACAGAGAAATACGGAGAACAATGGACACTTGAACACTTCTGTTTGGCGTGACCCCTACAATAAATATGAGGTAAAGTTGAGGGAAAGAAGAGTAGATAGTGGATATCTGTTGTTTTTAACTGACCAAGATTTGTATCTCTTTTATGTCATAATATCCACAGTATTTCTTTGGGGAACCATCCCTCTCTCCCTCTCAGCCCTTCTGAAGGGAGTGTGGCTGATCTAATCCTAGTCTCATAAATTGGGCAAGTGATTTAAGCCTGACCAGCCAGTGTATTTCTTCCTCTTGGCAGCAGTGATGGATTAAGGAAAAGACTACCAGCCTTGGACTTTGGTTGGCATTAGTTTAAAAGAGGCGCCACTTCCCCTGGGGTTACTATAGGATGGGATCTGAGGCCAGAGGTGCTGGCAGCCATTCTTTTTTTTCTCTTTTGGAGAGTCTTCCTGCCAAAAAGCCAGCAGAGGAGAAGCTGAGCCAAAGGAAGGAGCAGGAGAGAATCCAGTGACATCACTGAAACACTTGGAGCTCAAGTGGCTGAGGCCAACATTGAAGTTAATAAATTAACCCCTTCCTCCCTTTCTTCCTTCCTTTTTTTTTTGGTCCTAAGCCACTTAAATTAGGTTATCACTTGCAACCTAGACTCCTAACTTCCACATAAAAATAGTTTAGATTTGGGTTATTGAAGGTATTTCATTTCAGGTGAAGGTTTTAGGATTTTAGTCTGTCCTCAGTCATTGAATGTTTCTGAGCAAGGGAGAAATGGGATTAGAGACGAGCTAGGAAGGCTAACATGAGGAAGGTTAACGAGAAGAGGGTATAAGAAGGGAGAGTATCAACGAGGATACTATCAAAAATTCTTTGGTGAGCAGGGATGGGACATTAGTCTGGGATATTGGACACAGCATGGATACAAGAGAAACTACAAAAAGTGAATTAAGGTGAGATAGCTGATTAAATGATGGCAAGCAGGAGGGACATTTTATTATTTAATATACAGTGTTTTCTAAACTTGTAGGGTGGTACAACTTATCATCAGGGTAGGTCTTGAATTGGTTCCCCTAGAGATAAAAAGAACAGTTTTTAAAACTACAGCCTAGAGGACTTAAAGGGGCAGAAGAGACCACTTGTTGAAATTTACTGGAGCTTTGTCGTTCTATTATTTGATTATTATAAGATTATGATAGCGATTGCCAGAAGCTGAGAGACTTCCTCTTTGGACTTAGGTCCTATTTATGTTGCTGAATAAACATCCATTCTTAAAAGCACAGCCATTAATAATTTGTCCATTTGTCCATTTATTTTCCCAAACCACCATGTTTTCCCAGGCTATGGGTTAACATGTATGACAGTCACTGTTAAGCTTTTAATGGCCATTTATTTATTTCTGCAATATGTTCATTTGAATGTTTTCATTGAGCATCCAGACATTTATTAGTCACTTGTTTACCATTACACAAATTTATGGAACTGTTAAATGCACCATCTTGGTGAGCTGTCAGAGAAGAATTATAGTGCAGAGAAGCATATTGTTTGGAATTTGTTAGAAGCTCATCCCAATACTATTAATTCTGTTTCTTAGAGAACTGAGACAATTTAAGTAATCTCACACAGACATAAATATCTGACTTGAAAAAACATACTTTCCTTTAAATTGAGAGGTTATCACTTGGAGAAAAATACAGGCGAGGAGGGAGAAGGTTGCTTATTATAGGAACCCATTTCGAAAATGAACGAATAGCTACATAACTGAGAGTTTAATAACATATAAGACCCTAGGTATAATATTCAGTCTTGGGTACATGTTTCAGAATGATCAGTGAAAGGTCTTTCTGATAATTCAGTAATAATTCTTTCTTGGTTGGGTTCTTGGAGGCCCTTTATACAGAAAATTCTTTCTAAGCATTGCAGTAAGTTTTTGAACTAAGTTTCCCCGATATCCCTGCTTAATAAAATATGGTCTTTTGGAAGCAAGCAAAAGAAATAGAACTATAAACTTTTTAAGTGAGTCAGATTTGTATTTTGATCCTGTCTCTGACTCTTCCTCGCTGTGCAACCTTAGATAAGTGCTTTGAACTCTTTGAGGCTCAAAAGCCTCATCTACATGATAGGGACAGTAACAGTCACTACATAAGGTAATCAGAAAAACTGATATAATGCATGTAAGTTGCTTGGAAGAAAGCCTACCACAGTAAGGACTTGCAGAATATGAGATGTTAGTATCATTATTATTGTCATTATTTCTCTTTAACATCTTATCAGAGTGATGCCTTTGGGTTAGTGATTTGTGAACTGTTTCGACTGATTTAATGCCTGATACCTACATAGCATCAAAAGAACTTTCTCTAGCCCAGGGTTAGGGCATGATGACAATTTAACTGAATTTCTGCTTTTGCTCAAGAGTTAAGTTAAACCTCCTGTTCTTAATTGAAATCCTAAAGTGGGCTTTCTCTGCTGAGATTCTGGTTACTGTGTTTTAAGGCAGCATATACGGAAAGCCATAGTATTTAAATGAGGGTATCCCTGCCTGCCCACTCAGGGTCTCTGGGTTGATTCTGGAATGTTAGTAAACTTTCCTTCTTGGTTGAACTCCAGGCACAGCTGAGCAAGGACTCGGAATCACTGCTTCCTGCATGTTCTTCCCTCCCACTGCCCTTCCATTCACTCAAGACAAACCCCCTGCTCTCTTTGCTAAAGAGAGCTATTGAGTCCTACTTCAAGAATGAGCTAACACCTTTCGATTAGGACAGAGCATCAGAGTATTCTAATATAATGAGGAGGAATGGAAATAAAAGAGTGATAAAAACTAAGCGAATGGGATCATCCATTGAGGTTAACAGCTGCTAAAGTGGGACAAATCAACTTTAATCAACATCTCGACACAATCAACTAAAACCTAGCATGGACTTCAAGATTCTTATACCAACAAGAAACCATGTGTTGCATGAAGAATGCATCAGCCCTCAACTTTAATTGTGCATCAGAACTACCTGTGATTCTTTTGAAAAATACAACTGCCACCTCTAAAATCAGTAGGTCTGGTAGGTTTGGGATGGGGCCTTAGAATTTGTTTGTGTTTTATTTTTAAATCTCCGCAGATCATTTTGGTGCAGAGCTAGGACTGAGAACTTAGTGAATGATGTGGAAGCTTGGTGGAGATGCTAACAGAGGGAGGCTACCCCACAAGTTAGCCTACACCATTATAAAACAAAACTTAGAGGTGAGTAAGCTGATATACATCAGTATTGATCGTCTTCCAAGAACTCATAAGAAAATCGGAGTCCCTTTTGAAGGGTTTCACTAAAACATTTACTCCTGTCCTGCAAATAGTGTGACCATTTTAAAACCATTTAAAATTACAGAGCCAAAATGACCTCCTGGCCCCTCATTACCTGGCTATTCTCTTCATCAAGTCTGATAGCAAAAGGTATGGCTGGGAAAAGAGAGAAAGTTCTATAGTAAAAGGATTTTTGGTGACTCCAAGTATCTATGTTCATCATAAGCAATCTCAGAATGGACTGTAGGCTGTTTTTAGTAGGAATGTAATAATTGGACGAGAGTTCAAATACCATTTCTGAGTTTTCTCACCTGTAAGGATTAATAATATTTCCTTTCTAGGTATGCTTCAGGGATAAGAGATAAAGTCTGTTGAACATCTATTAATACAGAACTCTAATACCATCTAGGAGTCCTGAATATAGTTTGTTTTGTTTCCAATAGGGGATAACTACTCCTATTATCATTAATACTAGGTAAAAATAACAAGCATAGAGAGCCAGGAACTAGGAAAAGGTACTGGGTGTTGGCATAGGTACTAGGTAAAAGTCTGGAAGGTAAGGTTCTAGGAAGCCACCTAAACCTGCCCCATGAAATCCTCTTCCATGGTAGAATGTTTTTTTTTTTTTTTTTGGCTGCATGGGGTCTTAGTTGCGGTACATGGGATCTTCATAGCGGCATGCGAGATCTTTCACTGTGGTGCGTGAGCTTCTCTCTAGTTGTGGAGTGCGGGTTTTTTTATCCTCTCTAGTTGTGGCGTGCGGGCTCCAGGGTGCATGGGCTCTGTAGTTTGTGGCACTTGGGCTTAGTTGCCCCGGGGCATGTGGGCTCTTGGTTCCCGGACCAGGGATTGAACCTGCGTCCCCTGCTTTGGAAGACAGATTCTTTACCACTGGACCACCAGGGAAGTCCTGGTAGAATCTTTCTTAAGGAGGGCAAAGCAACATTCATTTTGACAACTATTAGCCTCAGTGAGTTTTTTTTTAACTTGGTCAGAAACTCTACACATATTGGAGATGTCACTTTTTAATGCCCTGACATTTATATCTCAGTTTTTCATTGCACGTAATAAAATATCAACAGGGAAACAAAACAGTCATGTTTATGAAGACTCAGAAGCATTTTCCAATAGAATTGTCAAAGAAAACTTACCTTCTAGTCACGAGCTCAAAGCAAAATGAATCTGATACTCATGTGGATATTTATTCTATATTTAACTTTGTGCTGCCCTATTTGGGGAGAAATATTTACTCATAACCACGTTAAATTTACCTTTTTTATTTTGTGTTTTATACAAAAAAGGTGCTACCTACCATGGATTTTGGTGACCAACTGTCCTAGTTGCTCAGGACTAAGGAGGTTCATGGGATGCTAGATTTATCAGACTTAAAATTAAGGACAATCTTGGACAAATCATGACCTACTACTTGGTTGGTCACCCTATTTGTCACCCAGCTTTTATTTTAAGTTCATGCACACAGCTTCTCCCATAGAATGTAATAGAACAGATAGACCCATAATTAAGAACTAATAACAATGTCTGGAGCTGCTGTCCACGCTCTATCCTCACCCCCATTGGGTGCCGAAACTAAGATAGAAAGACAAAGAATGCAACCAAATGAAAAAAAAAAAGTAGGAAGCCTATATGTTATCACAATCATTTGTGCTTGAATATTCATAAAAATTGTTACACAATGCCTACATATTCAAAAACACTACTGTGTGTGGAAGTACCTTGAAAACTATCCAGCCCATATAAACATTCTGTATTTTCATGAATATCACTGAATAATAAAGGAACTTGTATACTGTGAACATTATAGTTTTATGTTATTTAGGAAGTATCTATAGAGAACTATAGGTTCACTGATTGTCCTGGTTCTAAATAGCACTACAAGTGTTATTTAACATTCGAAGTATATGTTGATGCCAATATCATCTGTTTCCAATGTGACAGGGATCAATTGTTTAAGGAAAGTTGTACAACTGACTTTGCTATCAGTATCTACAAAGAAAAGAGAAAATTTTGCAGAGAAAAAATAAGGGTTATTGAATTGAGTTTCCTTTTAATAGTTGAAGTGAAAGTGAAAAAGACATAACAAACCCCAGATGTTCCCAGAGCAGCAATGGGAGGGTTAATTTTATTACGGATTTCATAGCACTGGGAAGTGTCAATTGATTAAGAGAGCTTGCAGTTCTGAGTGTTTTAGCCAGCCACCCATCTGCTTCACAGAAGTTTGTTAACACAGCTGGAAAAGATGGAGTTGCCAAAGCTTTCTTAAGCCTTTCAAGTCTCATCTTTTTTTTTTTTTTTTTTCCAGTAAAAGAGCTAAACAATTAGAATGCCTTCTCTAAGGAACTAAGTAAAGGAGAAAATAGAATATTGATTTTCTGTATTCCTTTGCCATGGCTGAATATTATCCATATCTGTGGCACTATTAAAGTATCTAGCAGTCCTAAATATACCTATTAGTTGCTTATTTTTTTAACGAATTATCTTATGGTGTTCAAGAATACATCATCACGATTTAGCCAGAGGTCATAATCCCCACTCAAAAGCTTTCTCTGTGATTGAATCTTCCCAGGCCCAGTCTCAGTTTCCAAATCAAATCTCTTGCACATTGATCGTCCTAAGCCACTCATAGTCCTAAAATGGTGATGATCAAGAAAACACACCCTGCCACGCCAAGTTCAAGGCTATATTCATTATCCTTTAAAATTCCAATTAAGAACTGCCATGCTCCCTAAACATTACTAAGAATGATGAAAAAAAAAAGCAGGGAGTGCTGACTGCTTGCCGAAAAGTTCCCGGGTTGTTTTTATTTATTATTATTTTTTTAACATCTTTATTCGAGTATAATTGCGTTACAATGGTGTGTTAGTTTCTGCTTTATAACAAAGTGAATCAGTTATACATATACACATGTTCCCATATCTCTTCCCTCCTGTGTCTCCCTCCCTCCCACCCTCCCTATCCCACCCCTCTAGGCGGTCGCAAACCACCTAGCTGATCTCCCTGTGGTACGTGGCTGCTTCCCACTAGCTATCCACTTTATGCTTGGTAGTGTATATATGTCCAAGCTACTCTCTCACCTCATCACAGCCTACCCTTTCCCCTCCCCATATCCTCAAGTCCATGCTCTAGTAGGTCTGTGTCTTTATTCCTGTCTTACCCCTAGGTTCTTCATGACCCTTTTTTTTTTCTTAGATTCCATATATATACACTATTTGTTTTTCTCATTCTGACTTACTTTGCTCTATATGACCTAGAGTCTGTCATACAGACCGGGTTGTTTTTAAAACAGTTTGCTTGAACCAGGGAATCGGGCAGACAAGGGTTAGCATTCATTGACTGTCCTTTAAAGCCAAGAATAGTGCAAGTTCTATGTTTGTATCTTCTTATTTAATTGTGTGTTCACGATTCCATTTTAGCACAGCTGTTGCTTTATAGATGAAGAAACTGGAATTCAGAAAGTTCAGTAAATTGGCAAAAGTCACAGAGCTAATGCGTGCCAGTCAGGTCTAGAGCGTTGCAAAATCTATTTCCCAATATATCAACTTCTTGGCTGAAATTCAGGAGTTCCCACTTATAAGGTTCTAAGGCCTTTTACATGGGATAAAGGGTATCAAACACAACTTCTCTCTTTTCAACTTTCAATAATTGTGGTGTTGAAGTAAGCTTAAATTTTGTCTTTCAGTTTCTTCATAAGAAGAATTAGACTTACTAATAACTGTGTCTTTGATACTCAAATTTTTATTTTCATTTATTTAAAAAGAATTTATTATAGGCCTGTTACGTGCCAGACACTAAGTCCAACGCTGGAATATCAGAGCTTAGTGCAACTGACGTGCCCTGTGCCCTCAGCACACATAAATTTTAGTAAAACACTTCTCAAACTTTAGTGTCAATAAAAAATATGAGAGACTAACCTCACATAGTCATGATTCTGAAAGTCTGCATGATGTCCAGGAGTCGCATTTTAATAAGTCTTCCAGGTGATCTTTATGCGGAGAGGGGTCCTCAGAGCAATCCTGGGAGAGATAAACTTTAAATAAAACCCAGATTACAATGTGTAATTACAAATTGTGTTAAGTACATTGGAGGAACAGAACAAGATAATATGAAAGAGAAGAAAATAGACATTGAACTTAGACCAGGGATCAGAACAGGGACCTGACTGTCATCAGAGAGGGTTGGAATGAGCCAGGTGGGGTCAAAATCTGGGAAAGAATGTAAACAGAACAGCCAAGGGTGATAAGGTTATTGCAGATACTCTACAAAAAGCTGGGTTGCTTCTCTGAAGATGTAACTGCTCTCTCTGATATATGCAAAGAAATTAAGCTTTGCACAGTGAGGAAGCTGCCATTTCCACCAGTATCAGAATAACAAAGGATTAAACTGTCCAACATAGACTATGTATGTGCTTACATCCTTGAATGAGGCCACAGCTCTAGAATCTGACTTCAGGTTTTCCAGAAAATTTTGAATGATAGCAAAAGGCAAGGTCACTTACTGTAACCCACCAAACTCAATCCATTCTGATTCTTTTGATATGTTGGGGAACTTTTCCTGACGACCACTTCCTGAGAGCCGAGTCTGGCTGATCTCAAGTTTCTATTATAAAGCATCTAAGAGGCCATAAGCCAAATGCTTAAGCACCCGGGTGTGGGGTGAGCTCTTAGACTCTCAAACAAGTAAGACTGTGCGGACCTCATGAATATGATCATTTTGTGCAGCCTGGCGTGGCAGGGGGAGTTCTACGCTCTGTGGAAGATCCATCTCTACAATATAATCAGTTCCTCTGAGGCTCCAGCCGGGCTGTGTGACCACACAGTGGAGATGTTGTCAGAGGCTCAGTTGGCTCACTATGCCTGTGGGCTCTGCTCACCCGTAATATAGAGTTCATTGTATCATGATAGTACCGTCTGGCTGAAAGCATCATTTGTACAGCAGAGAAATGATGGGCCTTCACAGATAAGCCTCCTCAGTAGGCTCAGGGCAGATTTTGAATTTAGACATGGGGGAGAAACAGGTAACCAGTTTATAGGTCATTCAGTTCTTCCCCATGCCAAGGAAAAAAAAAAAAAAGCAAATACTTTATTTTCTTTTCTTCATTCTTTCCTTCCTTCTTTTTAGGCTTCACTTTAGGAAACTTTCCTTAAGACTAGAACACCTACTATGTGCTAGGTGTTCTTCTGGCCATGGGAAAATGGAAATGTAGACTCCCAGCCCAAGTTACCCTCACAATCTAGTAGGTGAAACAGATGTTTAAACAATTAATTGCTTTAAAATCATTTAAATGTAATAATAGAATTGTTATAGCTCAAATTTAAGAACTATTTACTATGGGTCAAGCATTATTTACAATGTTTTACAAGAATTGACTTATTTAATGCTCATGTAGTCCTAAAAGTTTGTCACTATGGATACCTCTATTTTGCGGAATAGGAAACAGAAGTGTAACAGGGAAAGAAAATTGAGTACATATTGAAACCCAGACAGTTTGATTCTAGAGCCAGTATTTGATCCATTTTGGTGTCCTACTGATCAAATATAAACAGAATATAGAGGGAACACTGAGGAGGAAGTTATTCATGCTGCGGGGGTCAGTGAAGGCTTCAAAGAGTAGGTTCAGATCATCTGAGCATTGAGGTTGTGCTGGGGAAATACAGGGTGGTGTCACAAAGATTAATAAGTTACCCTTCTTGAGTTTAAAAAAATTATAATAGAGTGAGGGAGACAAACTTCAAAAAAAGAAAACTTACTTTTTCTTTGTTTATACTGCAGATTCTTATTAGTCATCAATTTTATAAACATCAGTGTATACATGTCAATCCCAATCCCCCAATTCAGCACACCACCATCCCCACCCCACCGCGGTTTTCCCCCCTTGGTGTCCACACGTTTGTTCTCTACATCTGTGTCTCAACTTCAGCCATGCCAACCGGTTCATCTGTACCATTTTTCTAGGTTCCACATACATGCGTTAATATACGATATCAGTTTTTCTCTTTCTGACTTACTTCACTCTGTATGACAGTCTTTAGATCCATCCATGTCTCAACAGATGACTCAGTTTCGTTCCTTTTTACAGCTGAGTAATATTCTGTTGTATATGTACCACATCTTCTTTATCCATTCGTCTGCTGATGGGCATTTAGGTGCTTCCATGACCTGACTATTGTAAATAGTGCTGCAATGAACATTGGGGTGCATGTGTCTTTTTGAATTATGGTTTTCTCTGGGTACATGCCCAGTAGTGGGATTGCTGGATCATATGGTACTTCTATGTTTAGTTTCTTAAGGAACCTCCATACTGTTCTCCATAGTGTCTGTATCAATCTACATTCCCACCAACAGTGCAAGAGGGTTCCCTTTTCTCCACACCCTCTCCAGCATTTGTTGTTTGTAGATTTCCTGATGATGCACATTCTGACTGGTGTGAGGTGATACCTCATTGTTGTTTTGATTTGCATTTCTCTGATTAGTGATGTTGAGCAGCTTTTCATGTGCTTCTTGGCCATCTGTATGTCTTCTTTGGAGAAAGGTCTATTTAGGTCTTTTGCCCATTTTTGGATTGGGTTGTTTGTTTCTTTAATATTGAGCTGCATGAGCTGTTTATATATTTTGGAGATTAATCCTTTGTCCATTGATTCATTTGCAAATATTTTCTCCCATTCTGAGGGTTGTCTTTTCATCTTGTTTATGGTTTCCTTTGCTGTGCAAAAGCTTTGAAGTTTCATTAGGTCCAATTTGTTTATTTTTGTTTTTATTTCCATTACTCTAGGAGGTGGATCAAAAAAGATCTTGCTGTGATTTATGTTAGAGAGTGTTCTTCCAATGTTTTCCTTTAAGGGTTTTATAGTGTCCGGTCTTACATTTAGGTCTGGAATCTATTTTGAGTTTATTTTTGTGCATCTGCAAACAGTGACAGTTTTACTTCTTCTTTTCCAATTTGTATTCCTTTTATTTCTTTTTCTTCTCTGATTGCCATGGCTAGGACTTCCAAAACTATGTTGAATAACAGTGGTGAGAGTGGACATCCTTGCCTCATTCCTGATCTTAGAGGAAATGCTTTCAGTTTTTCACCATTGAGAATGATGTTTGCTGTGGGTTGGTCGTATATGGCCTTTATTATATTGAGGTAGGTTCCCTCTATGCCCACTTTCTGGAGAGTTTTTATCATAAATGGGTGTTGACTTTTTTCAAAAGCTTTTTCTGCATCTATTGAGAGGATCATATGGTTTTTATTCTTCAATTTGTTAATATGGTGTATCACACTGATTGATTTGCGTATATTGAAGAATCCTTGCATCCCTGGGATAAATCCCACTTGGTCATGGTGTATGACCCATTTAATGTGCTGTTGGATTCTGTTTGCTAGTATTTTGTTGAGGACTTTTGCATCTATATTCATCAGTGATATTGGTCTGTAATTTTCTTTTTTTGTAGTATCTCTGTCTGGTTTTGGTATCAGGCTTATGTTGGCCTCATAGAATGAGTTTGGGAGTGTTCCTTCCTCTACAATTTTTTGGAAGAGTTTGAGAAGAATGGGTGTTAGCTCTTCTCTAAATGTTTGATAGAATTCACCTGTGAAGCCATCTGGTCCTGGACTTTTGTTTGTTGGAAGATTTTTAATCACAGTTTCAATTTCATTACTTGTGATTGGTCTGTTCATATTTTCTGTTTCTTCCTGGCTCAGTCTTGGAAGGTTATACCTTTCTAAGAATTTGTCCATTCCTTCCAGGTTGTCCATTTTATTGGCATAGAGTTGCTTATAGTAGTCTCTTAGGATGCTTTGTATTTCTGGGGTGTCTGTTGTAACTTCTCCTTTTTCATTTCTAATTTTATTGATTTGAGTCCTCTCCCTCTTTTTCTTGATGAGTCTGGCTAATGGTTTATCAATTTTGTGTATCTTCTCATAGAACCAGCTTTTAGCTTTATTGATCTTTGCTATTGTTTTCTTTGTTTCTATTTCATTTATTTCTGCTCTGATCTTTATGATTTCTTTCCTTCTGCTAACTTTGGGTTTTGTTTGTCCTTCTTTCTCTAGTTCATTTAGGTGTAAGCTTACATTGTTTACCTGAGATTTTTCTTGTTTCTTGAGGTAGGCTTGTATAGCTATAAACTTCCCTCTTAGAACTGCTTTTGCTGCATCACATAGGTTTTGGATCGTTGTGTTTTCACTGTCATTTGTTGCTAGGGATTTTTTGATTTTTTGGTGGATGAGGCTATCTAAGAGGCTTGATGGGAGCGACTGGTGGTGGGTTGAGCTGTGAAAGCTTCTATATTATGTGTGTTCTAGGCCTCAGAACAGAAGACACTGTAGAGAGACATTTCCTCCCAGGACCTCCTTTAATTATGGAGGAAAATCCTTAAGCTCCTGCTCTTCTCCATCTGCTTTCCACTCTCCATGTCCCCACCCCTCGCCCCTGCCCCAAGCTTTCCCCTTAGTTTTTATCAACCAGGGTTGTCCACATGGCAGTCACCAAACTGATCACTGATTTAATCAATTAGATACTCCATGATTGAATTAGACTGATCATGATTCAATTCAACTCCTGAGAAAGTGATACAAGTCACCTCTCTGAGTGCCAGGGAGAATAGCTATGTGATCAGTATTGGCTATCTGCCAACAGGGAAGAAGACAGGGTGTAAATCTATTTGGTAACCAATGGTTCTGTCACACTGAAACTCTGATATGGGTAAAACAGTCTTGTGAGGAGGTGTATGACCTATTGTAAAAATGGGTACTGATGCTGAAAATCACTGGGAAACTCCTGCACGGTTTTGAGAGTTTTATTTACTCTATAGTTCACAGAATAAAAGGATGAATGAAAGGGAATTGCTAAGTGAAGGGGGCAGTAATTATAAAAATGACAATAAAATATATACACTAATATTTATATAGTGCTGATCTTGTGCCACACTTAAAGCTTTATATAGTTCACACAGGACTTCCCTGGTGGTCCAGTGGTTAAGTCTCCACTCTTCCAATGCAGGGGGTGTGGGTTCGATCCCTGGTCAGGGAACTAAGATGCCACATGCTGCATGGTGCAGCCAGAAATCTAAAAAACAAACAAAAAAATACGTGTATACACACATGTACATTCTGTGTGTGTGTGTAGTATTTATAATATATGTGTTACTTTAGTTAATCCATGCCATTCCTATGAGCTGGGTAATATTATTATCTGACTCTACAGATCAGCAGACCTAAGCACAATGAGATTAAACTGGCCCAAAGTCACACTGCATGCAAGAATCAGCACCAATATTAGAACAGTTGGCCATTATGCTACATGATACCACTGAGAATCATGCCAATGCCTATTTTTATTTTTTTTAATTAAAAAAAATAATATCTAGTTTTTATTTTCTTTTTCTTTTTTGGCCATGCTGTGTGCCATGCGGGATCTTAGTTCCCCAACCAGGGTTGGAATCCATGCCCCTGTAGTGGAAACGTGGAGTCCCAACCACTGGACCACCTGGGAATTCCCCCACTGCCTATTTTTAAACAGTATATAAAGAGCCAAAGACTCCAGTCACTTAATAAATAAAGCTAAATTCATTCTATTTTTAGTCAAATTCCATTTACGTACTCTTACAAAGGCTAAACAGATTTGCTGAAAAAAGAAAGATATGTAAAGATTTTGTCTAAAATAAGGCTCAACACCAAGTCTAGGGGACTACATTTCAAAGCTTATTCATTCCTTGATAGTTCTTTATAATTTTACCTAAGACCAAGATTCAATCCAGGAGAAAGGATTCTTTACTCCTATTTTGACTCTGAGAAGGGGTGGAGGGCAAATGGGCAGGAATAGCTTTAGAATGTGGGGAGATATTCTTAGTCTTAGAGACACATCTATAACCTGATGTTCTTACGGGGAAGTTAAATAAAAACAGATCTGTCCAGTTCTCTGCCCGATGTGTCACGCTCGGTGGTCCTTTAGGGTTTATTTTGGACCCTAAGATATGTCATTAACTGATCCAGTCACCTGTCCCCTCATAGTCAGTATTTGTAACTTAAATAGGTATTAAGAGAATGGGAACATTACACGTGGACATTTTTTAGTTTATGAAAAACTGAATGCATATTTTTTAAATAAATAATATAAAAAGAGATATGAACAAATGGTAATCATTTAAAATTTCAGGTGGTGTGATTATGAATGATATTTATTTTTCAACGTTTTATGTTTTATCTAATGTGCTAAGTTGATACTAACAAAAACAAATTCACATTTGTAGAAATAGCTGTCAGTTGGAGAGAATTTACAGGTGGCTCTTTCCAGGTGCTGTGCTTTAAATGTCTTATCTCATCTGAAAGAATGGTGTTGACATGACACAGCTTCCCAGTGTTTTATCTTCTGTTCTCTTATCTTTATTTCTTTAAAGCCTCCTCTCCCCTGTTCTCCCATTCCTACCCAGACTTAAGCAACAGTGAAGGTACTTCTCTCTTTGCATATCAGAACTATATAATTATATATATAAATATATAATTACACAAAGAAGCCTGACTGTGTTACTACATATATATTCCTATAATAATGCCTCTGAGGAACCAGAGTCTGAAAGCCACAGAAGAGAAACATTATTAGTTGAATTTGAGGCAGCAGGCTTAAGCTGGTCCTAGATCTCATATTCAGTGTCCCCTGCCATCTCTGATTACTTGGCCTAGGATTTGAAATCTGGAAGTTTCCATCCGAGGCGAATGGTTAGAAGAGGAAAGACCACAGATGCTCTTGGAACTGTTTCATAAACATAGGCAGGGGCCTCCAAGTGAGGGCTAAATAGTAACAAGCTGCTAAGGAAGGCAATGGAAATCCTCCAAGGATTGTAATTAGTGCTAATCAGATATTTAGTGTTACCTGTGTGTGTGTGTGTGTGTGTGTGTGTGTGTGTGTGTGTGTGTGTGTTGGGGGGGGTGTGATAACCATTAACAAATTATATTTGTACATGTATCTAAACCTTCAAAATGATCCTAGGATTTATAATTTTTTTCCACCATAGTTAAAGTGAAGAAACTAAGGATAATGAACGAGTATACACACACACACACACACACACACACAGACACATACACACACTTCTCTTTGTTCTTCTGATTATAAAAGCTCTACTCAAAGCATGTAATAAAAATTTTGTAGTCCTTTATTATTATTATTTATTATACCCCACAGCATTTTTTAAATCTATACAATTTATTCTATGCCATGCATTAATTTAGTCACTGACTTGACTCTAATCACACAGTGTAGAAATGGCAGATCTAAGAACTAGAAATATACTTGTGATCATAAATCCTATATATTTTTTCATATGCTACAACAGCTTTCAGTCTGATTCTCACCATCCTCACTCCTTAAAATGTACAGACTTACTTAATTCCAGTATGTTGAACTGTGGGCCTGTTGACCAGGATGTTTCCATATGACTTATTGGGTTGGCCAAAAGGTTCGTTCGTTTTTTTCCATAAGATGGCTCTAGTAGCACTTAGTTGTCTTAAGCTTCATTCGAAACAATTTTGTGAGATTGTATGTGACAGATGTCATATCAGTGTGCATTTAAAAAAAAACATCAAAATTGGTGAATTTTTGTGTAGCCATTTTAATATCAAAGATGGAAGAAAAAGGCAATATTCTCGGCATATTATGCTTTATTATTTCAAGAAAGGTAAAAATGCAACCAAAATGCAAAAACAAGCTTTGTGCAGTGTATGGAGAAGGTGCTGTGGCTGATCGAACATGTCAAAAGAGGCTTGTGAAGTTTCGTGCTGGAGATTTCTCGCTGGATGATGCTCCACGGTCAGGTAGACCAGTTGAAGTTGATAGCGATCAAATCGAGAGATGAATTGAGAACAATCAACGTTATACCACGCGGGAGATAGCCAGCATACTCAAAATGTCCAAATCAAGTGTTGAAAATCATTTGCACCAGCTTGGTTATGTTCATTGCTTTGATGTTTGAGTGCCATATAAGTTAAGCGAAGAAAACCTTCTTGACTGTATTTCTGCATGCAGTTCTCTACTTAAACGTAATGAAAACGTTCCGTTTTTAAAACAAATTGTGACGGGCAATGAAAAGCGGATACTGTACAATAATGTGGAATGGAAGAGATCGTGGGGCAAGCAAAATGAACCACCACCAACCACAGCAAAGGCCGGTCTTCATCAAAGAAGGTGATGTCGTGAAGGTGAGATTGGAAGGGAGTCCTCTATTATGAGCTCCTTTCGGAAAACCAAACGATTAATTGCAACAAGTACTGCTCCCAATTAGGCCAAATGAAAGCAGCACTCGATGAAAAGTGTCTGGAATTAGTCAACAGAAAATGCATAATCTTCCATCAGGATAACGCAAGACCACATGTTTCTTTGATGACCAGGTAACAACTGTTACAGCTTGGCTGGGAAGTTCTGATTCATCTGCCGTACTCACCAGACATTGCACCTTTGGATTTCCATTTATTTTAGGTCTTTACAAAGTTCTTTTAATGGAAAAAACTTCAATTCCCTGGAAGACTGTGAAAGGCACATGGAACAGTTCATTGCTCAAAAAGATAAAAAGTTTTGGGAAGATGAAATTATGAAGTTGCCTGAAAAATGGCAGAAGGTAGTGGAATAAAAGGGTGAATATGTTTTTCAATAAAGTTCTTGGTGAAAATGAAAAATGTTTCTTTTATTTTTACTTAAAAACTGAAGGCACTTTTTTCTTTTTTTTTTTTTCGGTACACGAGCCTCTCGCTGTTGTGGCCTCTCCCGTTGCGGAGCACAGGCTCCAGACACGCAGGCTCAGCAGCCATGGCTCACGGGCCCAGCCGCTCCGCGGCATGTGGGATCCTCCCGGACCGGGGCACGAACCCGTGTCCCCTGCATCGGCAGGCAGACTCTCAACCACTGCGCCACCAGGGAAGCCCATGGTTTTAGTTTTTATATTAAAATTATTTTGGGCCTCCTTCTCCTCTCCTCCTTAGAGTGCATCCTATATATCATACCAGCCTTAAACATTCTAAAGCATGACTCCTATTATGTTGTGTCTACGCTGTGGTGGCGTTTGATGCTATTAGAATAAAAACAGTAACAATAATTAGAATAATAAAGCATATCCAGTACATTTTCAAGGTCTCAGCAAGAAACAGAATAAGGGACTTTAATGAAATGACTTCTTTTAAAATATGGACAAGATTAGGAGAAAAATGAGGAATGTTGAGGCAACTGGAGACTAGCATCAAGGGAAGCTGCTTGAGCAAGGAGAGAAATTATGTTATCAGAGCTTGGTGATATCTGGAGCCATGGAGAAGCTCCTGACCAACAGAGGCTATTGTCATGGAAGGACAGAATCACTTCCTAAATAAGGAAGGAGCAGAAAAATATTCCATGGCTTGTACCTTTTCCCACTTTCAGATCTCCTGCCAGGGCCTTCCATTGACCGAGCCCAACCCAAAGCCAGAGAGTGTGGAAACCAAGGTGATGCAGACCACAGAAGCCAGCCTCCCTGGGAACAGAGCAACGCAGAGAAGGGAGGATAAAGGACCTGGAGAGGAGGCTAGTGGAAAGTCGATATCAAACAACCAGAATATGTAGCATGTAATGTGCTAAAAATATTACATTTTTATCTTTTCTAATTCCATCAGCATTCTTGAAAGTTATTATCATCTTTAGACTACAGTTTGAGAAACTGAGACTCATATTGGCCAAATAATTTGTATAGATTCTGGTCTCTAGAAATTGGCAAAGTCAGGATCCAAATTGAGGTATATCTGAATTCAAAAATCAAAGTTGTTCATAAGTAAAACCCTAATATTTTTGGCCTTATATTCAGGGATTCAAGTGCCTTTCCCAGTCTCTTACTTGAATTCACTTCTTAAGCCAGCCTGAGTCAGTGTTGCCTGAGTTCCACTCTCTCTCCTGATTGGAAAGCCCTGCCTTCTTTCCAGTGATCAAATACATTTATATCCATCTCTCCAAGCCCAACTCGGATTATTCCCTCTTTTGAAAACTTCCCAGAGTGCACCAGCTTTCCCCCCAAATCCTGAACTCCTTCGATGTCTCATTTAGCACTCACTCTAATGCTGCCTGTAATGCTGTTGAACTGATGGCTCACCAACAGATAAGGCAAATAGAACCCAGATAGGGCAAAGAAACGGATAATGATAACATATCTAGTAGGCAGTAGAGATGGATTTCAAACCAAGGTCTTAATTGCACGATCAGAAGTTTTTTCATGACATAATTGTAATTGCAGAGTTACTCTGTTAACATTTTACCTAGTCATCTGATACGTAAAAGATCCGAGTCATTTTTTGAATGAAAGTTATAGAAGAGTTAGGAAATTAGCACTCAATGGGAGACTTTGAAAGTTTGTGACCAGTGGAATAACATGAAAGGAAATATGACATAATTTAGAATGTATCTCAAACCCAGATACTTCACACTTTCGGATCAAGAGATACCTGAAGCTCTGTCTCTGTTTGGCTGACACTTTCTAGGTCTTTTTTTCTAAAAGTTGAGAATCACACAGTCCTTATTAGGGGATATTTGAACTGGTCTCTCTCCAGTTTTCCAGGCCTGCAAAGCATTTCTTATACCTTCTGTGATGAAGCAGCCATGAATGTAAGTGTAAGCTTCAGAATTTTTGAAAAGAGCAAATTCATTACTGCATTTCTAATGAGCCTTGAAAACTGAAGACACTAGTTTCTTTCTTCCATATCCTATTTGGTCTGCTTCAGCTATATACAAGTAGACATCATCTTAACAGTCATTCAGTTCAACAGTGGAAAACCAACAATGTGGCATTTTAGAGGCTAAGTTGTTATTATTGTTCCACATAAGACCTGGACATTAAAAAGTCTCTTAAGTCCTGTCTCAAAGGCTCTTGTCAACATAGCAAAAAGATTTTGAACCAATAAAGAACTTTGGGGAGCTTTTGGATATACTCATTTAAAAGTTTCCATTTTTCAGGACAGATTTACTGCACCCTATTGATGGGAAAAAATGGCTTTGTCCTTCTAAACATTTCCAGCTTGCCAAAATGATTTTTTTTTTGCGGTACGCGGGCCTCTCACTGTTGTGGCCTCTCCCGTCGCGGAGCACAGGCTCCGGATGTGCAGCCTCAGCGGCCATGGCTCACGGGCCCAGCCACTCTGCAGCATGTGGGATCCTCCCGGACCGGGGCACGAACCCGTGTCCGCTGCATCGGCAGGCGAACTCTCAACCACTGCACCACCAGGGAAGTCCTTAATAAATATTTGATGAAAGAATCAATGCACTGCCATCACATAGTCAAGGCTATGTTTTAGGAAGGCAGCAATGTATAAAATGAGTTATAAAAGGGAAGGACTAGAGAAAGGGAAACTGTTGTGTTTCAATCAGGAAAGAAAATGTGGGAATTTCACCTAGGCTTCTGGCAGTGGAAATAGAATTCAAAGGAAAGACATGAGCAGCACCATTAATGAAGCATGGTCAACACGTGTTGACTCACAGAATACATGGAGAAAACTGAAAAAGGGGTTAGACATGGAACTCAAACTTTGAACCTAATGAGAAAATAAGATACTTAACAGAAATAGTTGATTCAGGAGTTGGAGTTGATTTGTTCATATATTCAAAGAATATTTTTGAGGGACTGTTGTGTGCCAGGAACTTTTCTAAGGCATTTGATATACATTGGATACAAAACAGATGAAATCCCTGCTCTCCTTGTGTTTACATTCTATAACAGGTTGGAAGACAGTAGAATATAAAAAATAAACAGTAATTGAATTATTTAGTATATTAAGTGTTATGAAAAAATAGAGCATGATAATGGGATTTGGGGTGCAGTGGCAGAGAATAGTCATTTTAGTCAAAGTAGTAAGGGTAGGCATTAAGTTAAGGGGATATTTGAGGAAAGCATTGGGGGAGGTAAATGAGCTAGATGTCTGAGATCTGGGAAAGAGAGACATTAGAAGTCATTTGCTTTAAGATGACAATAGATGGAGTGTGAGAGGATAAGAAAAAAGAACATCTGTCTCTTCTATCTGAAGACTGAGGGTAGCACTTTGGGGAACATCTACATTTAACGGCTGAAAAATGCCAGCATAATTATGAAGGAACAAAGGGAAAAAAAACCTTTATACTCATTTACAGATGAACATACTATATACTATTTTATCTGATTTAAAACATCTCCCTGCCTAGAAATTAAGCCCAAGTATTTACAGCTGTGTTCAAAATAATCCAGTTTCTCCTTAAGCCTAAGAGGAAGACCTTACATGATGAGCCTTCTATGAACCTTTCAATTTTCATATAACAGAAAAAGCCAGAGGATGAAACACCAGTTGTAAATATAATTTGGGAATGAATCTTTCAGTTTTGCTCTATTATTTCTTACACCTACCAATACACCCATCATGGAACTTGGCACATAGAAGATTCTCAGTGCTTGTCAGTTGAAGTAAAATTAAGCTAGTCAATGTCTGATTTAGGGGGGGAGTGTTGATGATAAGCCTATGTTACTACTATTTAGCAGAACAGACTTGAGTGATGTGATACCGGCTTTGACTTAGGGACTCAATCCAGTGTGGACACCATCTGCTGATACAAGGACTGGAATGACCTTCCCACACAGAGCAGAGTCACCGGAAGGTCATGGGGTTCAGTTCTTCCTCTAGGCATTTGAAATCTAAAACATCAAAGCTAGCAATTTTCTATTCTCTTTCATTAGAGTGGATGCTAAAACTCCTTATACACTTAAGACAATATTTTATATTGGACCAACCAAGTCTCTCTTGATGAAATTGAGGTTTACTTTCAACTGCTCTTATTGTGTGTTCGAGTGTGTAAGAGATTCTAACATTTACATACTTTTTGACTACAAACCTATCAATTTGTTCTCCGAAGAAACCAGCCTCTGCTTTTACACTGCAGTTAATGAAATGCTGCGCTTTCAGGACATATTCATTTACAATAGACTTAAACTTTAATTTTTAAAATTTGATTTTCAAGAATTCTATAGCTAGATGTATATACTTCAGATTTGGCTTCTTAGAAATTTTCCCTCTTGATTCTTTCGCGGGCGAGCCAAAGATAGCAATAGAATCTGGGTTCTATATAAAATGAAGAGAAAAAAAAAAAAAACTGCTCTTGATTTTTTTTTTTACTGAGATTTGAAAGATTTCACCAATGTTTTCTCTATTCAGATAAGGGAGCCAAAGGCTATGATAGCAGCTTGTCTGGATTAGAAGGTTGATTGTTTGTACTCTTGTTTAGTTTCCTTCCTTAATGTAGACCAGGATGTCTTCTGTGAGAGCAGCTGAGGAGAGCAGAGGCACGGGGTGGGACCTGGGGAAGACTGACTGTGATGTATGTGTGGCGGCAGTGGGGGATAGGGAGGGAGACAGAGATCAAAGAATCATCCAGAGCTCCTCAGCCTTCCACAGCAGAGAAGCCTTTGGCAACCCTTTGATGTCCAGTGTACCCTCTGCCCCCAGTCAGAAGCATGTCTAGGGACCCGAGTGAGAAGTGGATTCAGGCAGGGCCATTTTATAGGTCAGTGAGGCAGATAGCATCCTGCCAGTACCTTCTAAAAAGGACGTACGTGCAGAAAAAGTTGCTATGATTCCTGACCTACAGGAGCTTACACTCTGGTTCAGTAGATAAAACCTTGAGCGTCTTGACCAATTAACTTTGCCGGTTTCCTCCACAAACAACAGAAACATTTGATGTGTCATTGTTGTGTTTTTTATCCTTAACACGACAGTTTACTAAATCTGTTATTCTCAGGAATAAAAAAGCACCAATGTCATCATGTTTTCTGGTAGGGTATCCATCCTCAGTCATGTTCCTTTATTGACCCTCTTTTCCTTCCCTGTGATCCATTTCTGGTGTTTCATATTTTGTATTCAAAGTGGGTGTGAGTTTTATACAATGTTATGTGTGTGTGTATATATATATATATATATATATATATATATAATTTTTTTTTCTTTCAGCTAACAAAATAATTGTCTTACCTGCCCTCTGGACGGCATAGGCTTTGGCAACCTTAAATTCAGAGCTCTTAAAAGGATGATTATGAATAAATATCACTGGCAATATGGAACTGATAAAAATGACAGCTGGGGTAGCTGCTGATTAAAAGGCAAACAATCAATGCTCTGTTTTCTAAAGTGAAACAGTAATACTGAAGATGTGTGGATATGCAAATTAAATAACTAATATATGGTTTCCTTTAAATCAATGTCCTTCTTCCATGAAGTTAACTTCACATTGTGCTTACATCTAACACACAGATGGCCCCACAGAGAAGTTAAAAATAAATAACCTCCCTTCCTCGTCCCACCCAGGTCTGCCAGCCCGTTTCTCTTTGTTCTGGCTTACTAGATTTGTACCTAGTCATTCTTTTACCTACTTGGACTGGAAACAGTCTCTCTTTTCATCTTAACTAGTCGTCAGGGAAAGCAGAGAAGATCTGCAGGGAAAAATCATCCAAAACTACTAGGAGCTTTAGAAGGTTACAGAAATTACCTTATGTGACCTGCCCGGAACGGCATGGCTGTTCAGCCAGGGCTTCAAGAAAATGCTATCGTTTGTTTCCAAATAAAGGACATAATTGAGCTGTATTCTTCTCAATTAAGTTATATTAAATATCAGGACAATAAGCAACATTTTGCAAGCCACCCTCCTCCAAAAAGTGTTCCTGCCATTTCCTTAGTTCTTTCTTGATCTTTAAGGGAAAGAAGCTTAATATAAGGGAAAGGTCATATAAAAACACTAGTTAACTTTATCTTAGTGTATTGCATCTCTACACTAGAAAATTCCATCTACATAATTAAAGCAACTTCAATTTTGAAAGACAATTCGAGCCAATCAATGGAATATACTTTGAAAACCATAAAAGACATTTGATTCTAGTATTCTACCGCTTTTCCAACTTCAAAGGAAAACGTTGTCTGTTTGTGTCAGGAGAGGAGTGTTCACAGGGGCAGTACCTCTAATCTGCCTCCTTAGTGCAGTAGGCAGCATGTCAGTCTCATAATCTGAAGGTCCTGAGTTCAAACCTCAGAGGAGGCAGTTCTATTTTGCCTCCCTCTTCTTCCTAAGAGAATTTTCAGAATAATTTTCTTTCAGTGATCTTACATTCCTCTTAGTAACTTTACTTTCTTTGAGTAATATTAGTTAATAACATTTAAAATGAAAATGAAGAGGTGGCCAATATCAAAGAGTAGGCCAATGGAAAGTTACAATTATAATATTACTAGATTTCAAAATTCATGTCATATTTCATCAAAGACATTGTTTCAGATAGGAAGTGCTCCAAGGATTGAGATTATAAAATATGAACTGGACATAAAACTAAATATATTATATAGGAAAAACTGGTTGTAAACTAAGATAAACATACTTTTTTTTTTTTTTAATTTTCTTTGTAAGAAACACCTATGGATTGAGTGCACTCCTTTTGACACCAGGAAGGGTGCTAGTGGTTAAGAAATGTGTGTGGGTATTTTAACAGGATGCTTTGAACCTTAGGGAACATATACTGACGAAAAAAAAAAATCTGTGTGTATGTGTGTTCATGGGTGTTTGAGGGAGTGGGAGAGCAGGCAGGGACCTGGTAGGGTTCAATGTGAATTCAGTTTCAAACACAGAAACTGGGCCAAGAGGCCCGTATGCTTAGATATACATTAGGATTAGTATAAGCAATCACTCTCAGGCTTTTAAGAAATGGAGCCGTCTTTAAAACGGAACATTGGGCAATCTGTAAAAATAATCAAAGAAATGTGGAAAGGCTTCCTTTTTATCCCAACACTATCAACCAATCACCAAGCATCCTTTTTGCCCCAATTATCCTGGTTTGAAGAGAAACAGAATGGGTTGAAGAGAAATGGAGTGTTCTGGAAAAAATGTGAATGGAGTCTGAGTATGAGGAGGTGAAATTAATCATATTTTTTTTCTTAAAAAAGTGATTAAGATAGAGGTCCATCTCAATAGTGGTCATAGTTTGAGGTATATTTAAAGAGCCCTCATATGATGATAGTGAATTTACAAAATAAAAGGAAATTGAGTGTTTAAACATTTTATGTCAAGGAAAATCAAGGCACCAAGACAATAACATTAAAAAACAATGCAACAGAAAAAAACAGTCATAGTAGAGGACCCTGAAATTGTCCCTTGTATTTCCTGGGAAAAATAGCATGTGGGACCTGACTTCGAAAGCCAACAGAGAACAGATGCATCAAAGTCTGGGTTACATTACACTAATCTCTTAAGGGTCTTTTATCTAATCTCTTTCTGGCTATTGCTAAGTGCCAGGGATATGATTGCCACTATATAAATATCAGAGATTATCTAAACTTCTCAGGAGAAATCCATCTAATAGACATCAAAACCAGTCTAGGCAGTGTGTGTCCTTAGTCTTCCTTTGGCAGAAACAGAGGCAAAGGCAAATCAAATCTGTCCTTCACAAAGGACCCATAATTCAACAACTTCTAAATATTTTCATGTTACTTTTACTTCCTGCATCTATAATAGCATTTTTGAATGTTAGATCCTCTAAAAGCAAAGAGCAGTAGAGAGTTAATATTTATTAACTCCTGAGTTAAATAGTCATGCAAATTAGCCCTAATCTCTATGCCTAGTCACAAGACCAAAAAAAAAAAAAAAAAAAACCAAAGAAAAACAGTCAAGATATGAAGCCGAGAAGTGAGACTGTAGTAAACATCACAGTGACCTGCATTTCAAAATGTCCTGTCTTGAGGCAGTAGGCTAACAATTTGCTTAAGCACATCATAGGCTCTGGAGTTCAACACACATGGGTCTGAAGACCATCTCTGCCATGTGATGGTGGTAAGATCCATTTCAAGGTACTAATAACTTTGAGTCTCTAAGTTTCCTTAATCTATAGAGAAAATACAAATCTCGCAGGGCTGTTGTGAAAACTAGAGAAGGCCGCTTTATAAAATGCTTGGCACTCAATAAACACTCAGTAAAGAGCAGATGTTTTGTTCTCATTACTTGTGACCAGTAAAAGAAACAAAAGACTTAGGAAAGGTGAAGAAAATGGGCTTTTGTCAAAGAAAGGAACACTGTCTGCACCTCTAAGGAAAATCTAGGGGGCAAAAGTGCTGAATCAGACATATTACAGGAATAAAGGGGCAGATTTATTTTCAGACCTTTTCTTTACCACTCTGAGTCCCAGCTTCCTGTTGCTCTTTTGTAAGACATCAGCAAACGGAGACCTAGGAATCTGTTTTGATGTGATTCTCATGATAAAAGATATCGACTGTATAGCACAGGGAATGAACTCTGTTCAATGTTACGTAACAACCTAAATGGGAAAAGAACTTGAAAAAGAATAGATACATGTATATGCATAACTGAATCACTGCTGTACACCTGAAATTAACACAATGTTGTTAATTAACTATACTCCAATATAAAATAAAAGTTAAAAAAAAAGATATCGATTCTCTCCTGATAAAAGGTGCCCTCCTCTCTTCATCTTTCTATCTTAATGTCTAACAAAATGCATGAAAAATAGAAGTTACTCATATTTGATCAGCTTCATTCAGACAGACACTACAATACATCTAGTGCTACTTCTTGTTCAATAACCATTAGGAATTTTGGCTTTTTGAAGTGTGTATGTATGTGTGTGTATATAATTATCTTTTTTCTCTTTAACTCAGTATAGATTGAATTAATACACGGGATCCCTAATAGGCTGTGTGATCGACCATTGTGATTTTATTTTTCTGGATAAACATAGTAGGGCCAAAAGTTAGATTGACTTTTGTTGTATATCTCAAAGAGTTAACTGAGAAATTAAATTGCTTATGATTTGACCCTGAAATTTGCTTATATTTGCACTGTGACTGCTCTTCCACTAACCCATTATAATGTTTCGTTAGCATCTTGCCTAATGTGTGCACTTGTCTTTCTTTCCCCACACAGTTGCAAAATGGCAGAAGGTAGGGTTATTTTACACATTTGTTCAGTACCGACTCAGTCAAAGATCCTTATTGAGCTGCAAAACCTTAGCTTCCTGCCTGAGTCCTTCACACTTCCGTTTCTCTTTGCTTAGTTCCCCATTCTTACCAGCATTTCTATTGAGTAAGGAGAACAAAGGCTTAACTTTATTGACATTTCTCCTCCTATGGTTTTCTGGTACAGAGAAAAAGAAGCATCCAAAGGAAAGCATATTTATGTGCAGGGACCCAAATGGGCCCAAATTGACCCCCTAGTTTTCTGGATGCTTGACTGTTGTATTCAGGAAACAATAAACCCCAAATTCCTTGAAAAGAGTATCATTATACACTTGTCAGTATTTTCTGAAACAGAATTTACTAGAAGTGGGTGCTAGATCAAATGATATGCACACTTGTAGTTTAAAAGAATATAGCCAGATTTATTTTCCAAAATTTACAGAAATTTTTACTCATCACTACTCTTGAGAGTGTGTGAATGTTGCTTTCCTCGTTGCCCTAATCTCATGGGCATTGGGTGTTAACAAAATCTTACATTTTTATCAATCTGAAGGGATAAAAGTTGTATTTTATTGTTGCTTTTATTTTCATTTTCCTGAATATCAATTTTCCTTGTGCTGTACATTGTTCATACTAACTTGAAGAACTACTTATATCTTAAGAGTATTGGTCACTTTTTTGTGTACGTGTAGCAAATGTTTTTCCCAGTTGGTGATTGCTCTTTTAATTTGATTAAGTTGCCTTTTTCCATTCAAAGGTGTTTTTGTTTCATTGTTTTCTAATTTCATCTGGTATTTTATTTTTCCATTATAGCTTTTTGTTTCCATCTTCCTTACTAAGCTTCCCTTTACCCCTAAGGATATATACACCCCTAACTTATTTTTTTTTTCTTTTAATTCTTTTATTTTTATGGTGGGAACTTTTGTCTTGAATTTATATTTGTCTATAAGCACACAGTTGGAGTTACATTTATTTTCTTCCAATAAATAATGATTACCTCAATACCAATTGCTAGTAAATTCATAATTTCCCCACTGACTTGTAGACTAGTTGTTTCATTTATTGAGTTCTCCTACACATGGGAAGTTTTTTCTGGCTTTTGAATTCAGTTCCTTGATTTAAGTGTCTATGCCTAAGCAAGCGCTTTATTATTTTGAATATAGTAGCTTTATATTGTTTCAATAAACAGTAAATCATTTCACCATATTACATTATTGTTTTAAAACTTTTAAGCAATTTTGTATATTTTTCTTCCACATGGACTTCATAATCAGTTTATCAAATCCTAAAAGTGATTGCAGCACTTCTTTTTTGTTATTTTAAGAAGCTGGGAACAATGTAAGTGTCTATAAGTAGGAAAATAGTTGAATAATTCAGTGCTTCCAAATTATGGAATAAATGTAGATCATCCAAATTATGGAATACTATCTATCAAAGAGAATGAGGTAGACCAAGTGTTTACAGAAGTCGACACATATATGTGCAGCAAAGGTGTCAAGTATAATAAATATAGGAAATTATAAGATAAAATATTTAATGCAATTCCACATTTGTAAGAAAAACAACAATCCCTCCTCCTACATGTGCATGTATATTTGAATAAGCAAATTAAAAAATATGGAGTGATACAATATTTTTGGTAATGACTTTCAGGGATGTGGGCTTATTTCTCTGTGAACTAATAATCTTACTTTAGATGCTTTAGATTCCCTCATTCATGTATTACTTATATAATTAAAACATTCAAATGTCTGAAATTAAAATTAGTATTCTTGCTATATGCAAGGAAGCAAACAACAACAAGAAAAAAAGAGTTAAACCTCCATTGACCCTTTTATATTGTTATACACTGCAGAATCTGTATTAGGTAGTAAGCCTCTCATCATGAGGTAATTTATCCAGCTGTCTCCTGTAGCATGCAATGCACAATGTTTTGCTTTCAATTTATGTACAAATCTCAAATAGCATATAAATCCAGATCAAAGTATCTTCAGATATCTTATAGACCAAGTTCCCCAATGCATAGATGAAGTATGTAAAATGTTAAATACTTTGGCCAAGTGTAACGTGTAATGTGCCCAGACAGAAATAAATCAGCTTTATGAATAAAACTTCAGGTGGCATACCTTGACTGGCTCTGCTCACATCTTGATATTACAGGTTTCTAGGATTCACAATTTCAACATTTAAAATACCTATGGAGTTCTTTTACTTAAGATCTTATAATGACCACAAAGAATTCTTTATGGATGACTGGACTCCACGTAGAAATAAAGAAATCAAATTTGCTATCAAGTAGCCAATAAGCTGGATGAAGCCCACAGGTGGTTTTGTTCCCCTGAAGGAAATTTTTATAAAATTTAAAATAATTGAAAATATATTTGGAAATCATGATATTTTTCTTATTACTCTTGAAAAATCAGAATATCTGAGGAAACTGGATTTACTTTTGGGTACAGTAACTAATGGTCTTGTGGGAGGATTATTTGGAAATCTCAAGCGTTATCTGCTAATGAAATCTAGCAATTAAACTTACCACTTCCTCCTTGGTTGTTAACAGCTGGAAAATCAATTATATCCCGTGATTGGATTCACCATAAATAAGCGGCCTTTGGTCATTATAAACAACAGGCTCCAATTCTATACAAAATATAAACCTGACCCCAAACTAAGAAATTGAAAGTTAAGTTGTCAGTGACTTAAGTGCTGAAGTCCCCCACATTGCCTAACATGATCCTCTCAGAAGTTTCTGTTCTTGGATGCAAACCAGGAGTCATGTGCTGATTTATCAGGAAGCAAGCCATATCAGCAAGACCTGACCTTGGAGACCACACAAGGGTGGGACTCAGACTTTACTGAAACGAGGAGTATCCCTATTATAGCAAGTGTCCCCTTAGCTAAAATAATATAGTGCCTTTTGGTTAAGAGCTAGGGGAATCTATCCTTTTACTTTGGGCAAACATACATAGAACACATATGTGGAGAGCTAGGGAAGCATGTAGGAAAGTGGAGCTCCTGTTTATATTCAATACAAACTCCCACAGTGGAGAGCTCACTCCCTATCAGGGCAGCCCTTTCCCTCCCTAACTGGTTTTGACTGTGACACAGGAACTTGGAATCCTGGCTCCCCAGCCCCTCTCAAATTCTTAGTTCCCCCGCTGGGGTCTCTTAGGAGGCATCTGCTCAAGGTTCCTGGGGGTGGGGCGGGGGCACTGTGTTCAAGCTCCACCCTCACTCCAGCCCAACTCAAGAAACATATATACACTAATAAGTATAAAATGGATAACTAATAAGAACCTGCTGTATAAAAAATAAAATTCAAAAATTCAAAAAAAAAAAACTAAGAAGCATTAAAACAGAAATAATTTTTATATGTGATGCTTTCCTCCATAATTTCGAAATAAACTGCAAATAAAAAAAAGAAAAGAAACATTTGCTCATTTATTCATAGTTATTCAGAGTAGCCTAGAAGTTAAAAGCTTGGCTCCTGGAAACTGACAACCCTACAATTCAATCCTGGTTCTGTAATTTTATACAAGTTACTAAACAACTATGAGCTTCCCCGTGCTATTCTGCAAGGATATCATGAAGCTACTGATCGCCAGGATTAAGTGGGATAATTACTGTAAACAATTTAGCACAGGATCTGGCACATAGTAAGTGCTTATCCAGAGGGGTAAGAATAGTCAAATGCTGAGACCAAGACTTAATTCCTATACACTTGGAAAAGGAGGTCTATGTAGTTCAACTGGAGACCCATGTAGATATGCACTAGTGAGGTTTTATCACCAAATAACTTCGGGGATACTAAATTATGCCAAATTAAATACACTCCTTTCCTCAAAACTGCTCTGAGTATTAATAGGCTAATATGCACTGTTACTTTCTAAGAAGGTACGTAGTAGGTAGCATCTCCTCAATTTTCTTTTCATCCAAGGAATAATTTTACAAAGGAGCGTTTTGAAGAATTATCGTTCCTAGGAACAGCAGTTTGGGAAAGGATCATCTATTAGGTATGACATTTCAGTCTTCTATATTTTGATTAAAAAAATGTCCAGGCCAGGGCTGTAGTTTTAGTTTCCTAAAACTCATTTATAATTTGCTTTGGGTAATTTAGCATTTTAAATAATAATTACAGTAATAGTAATAACAATAATATGAGAACAAAATATTATATAGTGCTTATATTCCAGACTTTGTGCCAAGTGCTTTACATATATGAACACATTTAGATATTTAGAAATATTTTATCTGCCTGAAAAAAAAAAAAAACCTGTACTGCTGGATGTCAAAGATGGAAGTCTATCTAGTTCAACATGCCTATTTTTCTGAAGCTCATAATGCTCTCAAATGGTAGAGTTAGGACTAAGGTGCATGCCTGTTAACCCCTTGCACTATTTTCCTTTTAAATCCCCAGTCTCTGATGCTATGACACCACCTGGTCTTTTTTCCAGAGATCTAAATATTTAAAATAGCTGGGAGAGGTCACTTTGCTCAACTACGCTTTTCTACCATTATGAGGTCTTTTAAAATTCCACACTATAATTTATTATCTTTCCAACTTTAACGATTTCAAAATAAGTCCTACAAATTCAGACAGAATTCAGCTGTTCAGAATTTTCCTCTACTGAAAATGTCCCCTGAAGAATTTGATTTAAGATGGTGACCTTACAAATGTTGCATTTTGCTATCTAAAATCGAAAGGGAAATGATAAGCAAAGAGGCTTTACAAATATTTTTTGTTTCCTTCTAGTGCTGCTTTGAACTCTTGACTCCAGGCTCTTTGAGAAAGAAGCATAATGGTGGAAATTAAAGTTCTCTAATGGGACCAAGTGGTAGAACAAGATTTCTTACCTTTCCAGTCTGTCCTGGAAGGACCACCAAGGTGAGATGTGATTTTAATCTCTGGGCCCACTGTGTTCTTGGCGTTTCTGTGTAAACTGTCAACAAGGGTGCTAATGACTGCCAACTGTTATGGCAAAAAACAGGAGTCCATGCAGAATTGAGCTGATATAACTGCTTCGTTTCACTGAAAGCATTAAATCACCTTCTGCTGCCAGCAGCTTTCATCTACTCTCAACGTAAGCCAGGTTGAACCAATGACCCACAAGGCAGAATTACCAAGCATCACATTACCAAGCCAGGCAGTCTGGGATCACATGGGCTGGTTTACATCTCTCAGGCTGTGCCCCCCTAATGACACCTCTCACACTGGACTGGATTTTTCCTCTGGCCTGTGGGCTTAGTATCACCTTTCACTGTTTTGTCCTTCTTAAGTGGGATCTGCCACTAGAAACTATAATGGTTCATTAGGTTGTCCACACTGTATTATATTATATGAATTTAGAATCTATTATCTTTTTTCCACCCTTTGTCTTATACTAAGTTGCTTACATAAGAAAGAGAGGGAGAGACAGATTTCGTGGAGATGTTTAAAAGCCTCTTAGGTTGAGTATCAGCTAAAATTCTCTAGGAACTTACTTTGAAGTGTTTATACTCACAAAATGTCACTAGTATCACCAGGACAGTTAATTTTTTGTATTCAGTGAATCCATATTATATCATTTGAATGAGTATAACATAAACTAGAGGTTTCCTCATATAACCTAAATTATTTAGGAACAATTTTCCAGTGCCTTTTATTTGAATACTCATGACCCTTGGCAGTGCTATGGGTAAATGTTTAGCAACCAACTATGTGGGGGAATAAATGCACTGATTTGTAGCATTCACCTATTTCTGTGGTTTAAATAGTCCTAAGGTGGCCAATTTCAGGCTATCAATATGACATCACTAAAATCAGATTTGGGAAAAGATGTGCAGTAGAGAAACATTATGTAGTATTCCCACCATACAGATACAATGGACACATAGTCTCAAGGCCCTTGATAACAGTAAAATGTAGTAAAATAATTAGGATTTGGAAATGTAGTAAAATAATGTATGTGTAGTAAAGTATATAGTATTAACAGTGGTAATGGTATTTGTATTATTGGTGTAATTTATTATTAATGTTCCTATCATTAATATTATTAGTATTAAAAATAAAATGGGTCACAAAGGAACAAAAGGATTTACCTTTATTTTTAATATATTTATTTGATTATAGGTTTATAAAATTTAATTCTTTTTTTTAACACCTTTATTGGAGTGTAACTGCTTTACAATGTTGTGTTAGTTTCTGCTGTATAGCAAAGTGAATCAGCTGTATGTATACATATATCCCCATATCCCCTCCCTCTGCGTCTCCCTCCCACCCTCCCTACCCCACCCCTCTAGGTGGTCACAAAGCACCAAGCTGATCTCCCTGTGCTATGCAGCTGCTTCCCACTAGCTATCTATTTTACATTTGGTAGTGTATATACGTCAATGCTACTCTCTCACTTTGTCGCAGCTTACCCTTCCCCCTCCCCGTGTCCTCAAGTCCATTCTCTACCTCTGCGTCTTTATTCCTGTCCTGCCCCTAGGTTCTTCAGAACCATTTTTTTTTTTTTTTTTTAGATTCCGTATGTGTTAGCATACGGTATTTGTTTTTCTTTTTCTGACTTACTTCACTCTGTATGACAGACTTTAGGTCCATTCGCCTCTTAAAATTTAATTCTTAATAATGACTATGTTTGACCATCAACTGAAAAATTTCCTGAAAATTTAACAGTTGGTTTTTGCAAATTGGTGTGAGATGAAGAAATGGACGTGGAAAGGGCATTGGGTTGGAAGATGGTTGACCTAGGAAGTGAATAGCAGTTAAGGGCAAAGGTTCAGGAGCCAGACTGCCTGAGTCCACAGCCCAGATTCTCTGGTGACCTTGGACATGTTGCTTAACCACTCTGAATTTTAGTTTCCTTTAAAGTAAAATACAAGAACGTAACCTACAAGAATATTGGGACTTTAAATAAGATAATCTTTGCACAGTGACTCTGTATAGTAAGCAAACAAGATTATTATTACCAAATTTCATCTAGGCCATAAATCCCATGTAATTATAGACAATTTATTTCCCTCAGCATTTCTTCATATGTAGATAAGGGGTTAAATACAAAATGATGTATAATCTTCCTCCTAGTTTTCAAACACGCACAGTGATTAAGATCTAGAGCTTTTTAAGTCAGATGGCCTAGATTCAGATCCTGGATCTCTTCATACAAGTTGTGAAGCTTTGGACAAATTAATTAATTTCTCCTATCCTTGCCTTATTCATCTGGAAGTCAGAAAGTAACGCAAGAATTTGTTGCACAGAATTTTTTAAGGTTAAAACAAGGTGTTTAAAACCCAGTGTTCGGCACACAGTAGGTAATTTGTAAAGCTAAGCTTTTTAATTAATGGTATTAGTATTGTTATAGCATATAAAATATTAATAGTAGTAGTATTTTTAGTATACCATGTAGCATTATTATAATGTATAATATTAATGTACATTACTATATATTACTATATATATAAATATATATTACTATAATTACTATAATTACATATAAATATATATTACTATATATTTTATATATTGCATATATATTGTAGTAGTATTGGTATTATTATTACTTAATAATATTTTTAAATATTATTAGTATTATTAAGAAAATGGAGTACAAATGTACAAACGCTAATTTTTTTGTATATGGTATGCCCTTCCAAACCAAATCTTCATCCATGGGACATGTCCCATGACTTCTCAAAATTAATATTAATAATAAAATATATACTGTAAATAATAAGATAGGTAACATTTGGGCATTTTCTAGGTGTCAACCATTGTAGTAAGTGGTTCACATATAATTTAATGAACCTCTTTGAATCTCAGTTTTATTATTTATAAAATGACCTTAATACCTATCACATAAAGTTGTTGAGAGATTATAAACATTATAACACATTCAACATGGTGTCTGTAACAAAGTAGGCATGCGATAAATGGTAGTTAGTAATAATAAGTGTAATAATAATAGAATGTAGTCTGTAGGTTGTGAGAATATATTTATACTTTTTGAAACGTCTTGCCATATTGCTTAGTGCATTACATATGCTAATTAAGCTATATATGCTATATATTATTGTTATATAATAAAAATAGGTTATAGGCATTTACTATTATTTACTATTTACTATCAATTTACCGTTGAGAATGGTTTGGTAGGTCAGGGTGGAGATCAGAGAACAATTGAGAATACAGAGCTCAAAAGTGTTTTTTGGAAAGAGCTGCTATTGTGTTTTCATCTCTAGCTCCTTGTAGGAGAGGAGGTGGAAAGCGAAAATCTTTTCTTGAGGTGGAGATTTGGCAGGGTTCCTGCAGCTGGAATGGGTTAGACATCGCAAACACTAGGTTATGAGGTGTAACTATTGTAAGAAAGAGGTGTTAGACCAGCATTGGCATGAGATGGCAATGCTAATAATTATTCTCTCTAGTCTAATGGAATTGAATTGGGACAACTGGGTCTTCAGGGGAATCTGTTGAAAGCTGTGGGGTTTTGTTGTTGTCATTTGTTTATTTGCCGATACCATGTCTCTTGCTATCTTAAAACACATTTTGCTTCTTCTGCGAGACATCAATGTATACTGTTAACTTAGCTGTGTCCAAAACATTATCAAATTATTAATGATCCCATTTTTCATGTCTTCGTGTTTATCCATTGCACTTACAATGAATCATTTTAATAATTTCTTAAAATATCATCCTCAAGTCAGTCCATATGGCCTTCTGATCTCATACGCAGTAATAAACATGGAGACATGTGGTTAAAACATAAAGTATTTCAGGATGCTCCAGTCCCTTATTCTGTTGCCCCTCAAAGGAACAGAGTGAGTTGATCCAAAAGGCCAGATAGGAAATAAAAGTGATCTCATCCTCTCTCTTGGCATAGGCTGCCTCCTCCTTGGGGAATAATTACCTGATAAACTCAGGCTTCCCCCTTCAATGGCTCCAGAAAACACAGGGCTAGCTTTTCAGAACAAATTCAGCATTCATGCTGCTCATACCTGAGAACAGAGAAGATTAATTGGCGTGGTTCTATTGAATGGTGTCCAGAAAACTGATTTTTGGTGAAACATTTTTCTGGACTATCTGGGCCTGAGTTCAAACACAGGGTGGAGTTCTCAACCAAGTCAGACACTGTGATTACATTCATAGAAATATAAATGCTAGAGGAAGGCCCTGAAAGATAAATAAAGTTACCATATAAGGGACACACCTGCGTGCATATGCAAGTAGGTGGACATTGAGGAATATGAATATGTGTGTGTCTGTGTGTGGGTGTGCAGAATACACAGATCAAATTTCAGCAATCCTGGTAATCAAAAATGCCAATTAGAATAATAAGGACATTCCATTTTGCTCATCAGATTTGAATGATAAAGTAAATAATGCTGATATTCTTAAAATTGTAGTGAAAAGATTGTTCTTAAATAGTGCATATGAGAAAGTCAACTTGTACCGTCTTTTTAAATGCTATTTAGAAATGGGAATCAAACAATAAAATAGGCCTCAAAATATAGATGATATATATTCTCTGATATAGTCATTTATCTTTGACACCATGCTTGGAAAATATAAAGATAATTGTGACTGCAAAATTTATAGTATTAAAAAAATGAAAACTACCAAAAAATCCAACATTAGTTAGCAATAAAAATAATGTTTGTGATGACATTTTTGATATGTGAATTACTCTGGGTAAAAAAATAAAAGTGAAAATTGTATAGAGAACTTCATGACCTTAGCTGCATTGAAACATGAAGAAAATATCCAAGAATTAAGTTACTTCTTGCCAATGGCATTATGAGTCATTTTTGAGTATTTCTTTAATGTTCTCCATAAACTATATAGTTAGAAAAATGAAAGTAATATTTCAAAAAATTATTTATTTATTTATGGCTGCATTGGATCTACGTTGCTGTGGGTGAGCTTCCTTTAGTTGCAGCGAGCAGGGGCTACTCCTTGTTGCCATGCGTGGGCTTCTCATTGCAGTGGCTCCTCTTATCACAGACCATGGGCTCTAGGTGTGTGGGCTCAGTAGTTGTGGCTCGTGGGCTCTAGAGCATAAGCTCAGTAGCTGTGGTGCATGGGTTTAGTTGCTCCTCAGCATGTGGGATCTTCCTGGACCAGGGCTTGAACCTGTGTCCCCTGCATTGGCAGGTGGACTCCCAACCACTGCGCCACCAGGGAAGTCCTGAAAGTAATTTTTTGAAAAGTATGCTGAGTGCTCATTTGGAACACCTTCCTGAAATGCGTGAGGAGAGACAAAATAGGGAAAACTAAGGACATCAAGGGATATAAAATATTGGAGTAAATTGAGTTGACTTTTTCCAGAATTGAAGTAACTCTTTTCTCTCATTAATTGCAAAATTCCTTTTTAAAAAAAAACATAATTTCACTTTCAAATATCCAGAGAGCTCAGTTTGAGGTTCATGGAGTCAAAGCAGAAAAACAAATAATAAGAAAAGGTGTCATTTTTAAGGAGGGTGGTTTCAAATGGGCGTGACACAATTGAAAATGTGACTTTGAAATGTGTTTAGAATTTCAAGACAAGGTAGAACTGTCACCTCATGTTGCTTGTGAATCACTGCACATCTGTCCCTCTGCCCTGGGATAAGACTGTAGCAGGGAAAGGAAGACATTAAAAAATGAGAGGACTTTCAAGCTGGCAGGGGAGTAAGACGTGGAGATCACCTTCCTCTCCACAAATACATCAAAAATACATCTACATGTGGAACAACTCATACAGAACACCTACTGAACGCGGGCAAAAGACCTCAGACTTCCCAAGAGGCAAGAATATCCCCACGTACCTGGGTAGGGCAAAAGAAAAAAGAAAAAAATGGAGACAAAAGAATAGGGATGGGACCTACACCTCTGGGAGGGAACTGTGAAGGAGGAAAAGTTTCCACACACTAGGAAGCCCGTTCACTGGTGGAGACAAGGGATGGGCGGGGGAAAAACTTTGGAGCCATGGAGGAGAGTGCAGCAACAGGGGTGCAGAGGGCAAAGCGGAGAGATTCCCACACCGAGGATTGGTGCTGACCAGCACTCACCAGCCCGAGAGGCTTGTCTGCTCACCTGCCAGGCGAGTGGGCCTGGGAGCTGAGGCTTGGGCTTCGGAGGTCAGATCCCAGGGAGAGGACTGGGGTTGGTGGTGTGAACACAGCCTGAAGGGGGCTAGTGCACCACAGCTAGCCGGGGGGGAGTCTGGGAAGAAGTCTGGACCTGCCTAAGAGTCAAGAGACCATTGTTTAGGGGTGTGCGAGCAGAGGGGATTCAGAGCACCGCATAAACGAACTCCAGAGATGGGCACGAGCCACGGCTATCAGTGCAGACACGAGAGACGGGCATGAAATGCTAAGGCTGCTGCTGCTGCCACCAAGAAGCCTGTGTGCAAGCACAGGTCACTATCCACACCTCCCCTCCTGGGAGCCTGTTCAGCTTGCCACTGCCAGGGTCCCGTGATCCAGGGACAACTTCCCCAAGAGAACACATGGCGCGCCTCAGGCTGTTGCTACGTCATGCTGGGCTCTGCCACAGCAGGCTCATCCCGCATCCATACCCCTCCGTCCCCCCGGCCTGAGTGAGTCAGAGCCACCAAATCAGCCGCTCCTTTAACCCCATCCTGTCTGGGTGAAGAACAGTCACCAGAGGGTGACCTACATGCAGAGGCGGGGCCAAACCCAATGCTGAACCCCAGGAGCTGTACGAACAAAGAAGAGAAAGGGAAATCTCTCTGTGAGCCTCAGGAGCAGTGGATTAAATCTCCACAAGCAGCTTGATGTACCCTGCATCTCTGGAATACCAGAATACACAATGAATCATCCCAAAACTGAGGCGGTGGACTTTGGGAGCAACTATAGACTTGGGATTTGCTTTCTGCATCTAATTTGTTTCTAGTTTTATGTTTTTCTTAGTTTAGGATTTAGAGTTTATTATCATTGGTAGATTTGTTTATTGATTTGGTTGCTCTCTTCTTTTATATATATATATATTATTTTCTTTCCTTTTTCTCTTTTGTGAGTGTGTATGTGTATGCTTCTTTGTGTGATTTTGTCTGTATAGGTTTGACTTTACCATTTGTCCTAGGGTTCTGTCTGTCCATTTGTTTTTTCTCTTAGTATAGATTTTAGTGATTGTTATCATTGACGGATTTGTTTTTTGGTTTGGTTGCTCTCTTCTTTCTTTTTTTTATTACTTTATTATTTTTTTACTTTTAATATTTTTTTATTTTAAAAACTTTATTTTATTTTTATTTATTTTCTTTCCTTCATTTTCTTTTTTTTCTCCCTCTCCTTCTGATCCATGTGACTGACAGGGTCTTGGTGCTCCAGCCGGGTGCTAGGCCTGAGACTCTGAGGTGGGAGAGCCAAGTTCAGGACATTGGTCCACCACAGAACTCCCAGCCTACGTAATATCAAACGGCCAAAGCTCTCCCAGAGATCTCCATCCAAACGCTAAGACCCAGCTCCACTCAACGACCAGCAAGCTACAGTGCTGGACACCCTATGCCAAACAACTAGCAAGACAGGAACACAACCTCACCCATTGGCAGAGAGGCTGCCTAAAATCATAATAAATTCACAGACACCCCAAAACAAACTGCAGGATGTGGTTCTGCCAACCAGAAAGACAAGATCTAGCCTCATCCACCAGAACACAGGCACCAAACCCTCCACCAGGAAGCCTACACAACCCACTGAAACAACCGTAGCCACTGGGGGCAAACACCAAAAACAACAGGAACTACGAACCTGCAGCCTGCAAAAAGGAGACCCCAAACAATGTAAGTTAAGCAAAATGAGAAGACAGAGAAACACAAAGCAAATGAAGGAGCAACGTAAAAAACCTCCAGACCAAAAATATGAAGAGGCAATAGGCAGTCTACCTGAAAAAGAATTCAGAGTAATGATAGTAAAGATGATACAAAATTTTGGAAATAGAATGGAGAAAATATAAGAAACATTTAATAAGGACCTAGAAGAACTAAAGAGCAAATGAACAATGATGAACAACACAATAAATGAAATTTAAAATACTCTAGAAGGAATCAATAGCAGAATAACTGAGGCAGAAGAACAGATAAGTGACCTGGAAGATAAAATAGTGGAAATAACTACTGCAGAGCAGAAAAAAGAACGAAAAGAATTAAGGACAGTCTCAGAGACCTCTGGAACAACATTAAACGTACCAACATTCAACTTATAGGGGTCCCAGTAGAAGAAGAGAAAAAGAAAGGGCCTGAGAAAATATTTGAAGTGATTATAGTTGAAAACTTCCCTAATATGGGAAAGGAAATAGTCAATCAAGTTCAGGAAGGACTTGATAAATCAGGATAAATTACAGGATAAATCCAAGGAGAAACACACCAAGACACATATTAATCAAACTTTCAGAAGTTAAATACAAAGGGAAAATATTAAAAGCAGCAAGGGAAAAACAACAAATAACATACAAGGGAATCCCCATAAGGTTAACAGCTGATCTTTCAGCAGAAACTCTGCAAGCCAGAAGGGACTGGCAGGACATATTTAAACTGATGAAAGGGAAAAACTTACAACCAAGATTACTCTACTGAGCCAGGGTCTTATTCAGATTCAATGGAGAAATTAAAATCTTTGCAGACAAGCAAAAGCTAAGAGATTTCAGCACCACCAAACCAGCCTTACAACAACGCTAAAGGAACTTCTCTAGACAGGAAACACAAGAGAAGGAAAAGACTTACAATAACAAACCCAAAACAATTAAGAAAATGGTAATAAGATCATACATATTGATATTTACCCTAAGTGTAAATGGATTAAATGCTCCCACCAAATGACATAGACTGGCTGAATGGATACAAAAACAAAACCCATATATATGCTGTCTACAAGAGACCCACTTCAGACCAAGGGACACATACAAACTGAAAGGGGATGGAAAAAGATATTCCATATAAATGGAAATCAAAAGAAGGCTGGAGTAGCAATTCTCGTATCAGACAAAATAGACTTTAAAATAAAGACTATTACAAGAGACAAAGAAGGACCCTACATAATGATCAAGGGATCAGTCCAAGAAGAAGATATAACAATTGTAAATATTTATGCACCCATCATAGGAGCACCTCAGTACATAAGGCAAATGTTAACAACCATAAAAGGGGAAATTGACAGTAACACAATCATAGGAGGGGACTTTAACATCCCAGTTTCAGCAATGGACAGATCATCCAAAATCAAAATAAATAAGGAAACACATGCTTTAAATTATACATTAAACATGACGGATTTAATTGATATTTATAGGACATTCCATCCAAAAACAACAGAATACACTTTCTTCTCAAGTCCTTATAGAACATTCTCCAGGTTAGATCATATCTTGGCTCACAAATCAAGCCTTGATAAATTTAAGAAAATTGAAATCATATCAAGTATCTTTTCTGACCACAACGTTATGAGACTAGATATCAATTACGGGAAAAAAATTAGTAAACAATACAAACACATGGAGGATAAACAATATACTACTAAATAACCAACAGATCACTGAAGAAATCAAAGAGGAAATAAGAAAATACCTAGACACAAATGACAATGAAAACACGGCAACCCAAAACCTATGGGATGCAGCAAAAGCAGTTCGAAGAGGGAAGTTTATAACAATACAGTCTTATCTCAAAAAACAAGAAACCTCTCAAATAAACAACCTAACCTTACACGTAAAGCAATTACAGAAAGAAGAATAAAAATACCCAATGTTAGCAGAAGGAAAGAAATCATACAGATCAGATCAGAAATAAATGAAAAAGAAATGAAGGAAATGATAGCAAAGATCACTAAAACTAAAAGTTGGTTATTTGAGAAGATAAACAAAATTGATAAACCATTAGCCAGACTCATCAAGAAAAAAAGGGAAAAGACTCAAATCAATAGAATTAGAAATGAAAAGGAGAAGTAACAACTGACACGGCAGAAATACAAAGGATCATGAGAGATTACCACAAGCAACTATATGCCAGTAAAATGGAAAACCTGGAAGAAATGGACAAATTCTTAGAAAAGCACAACCATCTGAGACTGAATCAGGAAGAAATAGAAAATATAAACAGACCAATCACAAGCACTGAAATTGAAACTGTGATTAAAAATCTTCCAACAAACAAAAGCCCAGGACCAGATGGCTTCACAGGGGAATTCTATCAGACATTTAGGGAAGAGCTAACACCTATCCTTCTCAAACTTCCAAAATATAGCAGAGGAAGGAACACTCCCAAACTCATTCTACAAGGCCACCATCGCCCTGATACCAAAACCAGACTAAGATGTCACAAGAAAGAAAACTACAGGCCAGTTTCACTGATGAACATAGATGCAAAAATCCTCAACAAAATACTAGCAAACAGAATGCAACAGCACATTAAAAGGATCATACAGCATGATCAAGTGAGATTTGTCCCAGGAATGCAAGGATTCTTCAATATAGGCAAATCAATCAATGTGATAACTATATTAACAAATGGAAGGAGAAAAATCATATGATGATCTCAATAGATGCAGAAAAAGCTTTGGACAAATTCAACAACTATTTATGATAAAAAGCCTCCAGATAGTAGGCATAGAGGGAACTTACCTCAACATAATAAAGGCCATATATGACAAACCCACAGCCAACATTGTTCTCAGTGGTGAAATACTGCAACCATTTTCTCTAAGATCAGGAAAAATACAAGGTTGCCCACTCTCACCACTATTATTCAACATAGTTTTGGAAGTTTTAGCCATAGCAATAAGAGAAGAAAAAGAAATAAAAGCAATCCAGATCGGAAAAGAAGTAAAACTGTCACTGTTTGCAGATGACATGATACTATAAATAGAGAATCCTAAAGATGTTGCCAGAAAACTATTAGAGCTAATCAATGAATTTGGTAAAGTAGCAGGATACAAAATTAATGCACAGAAATCTCTTGCATTCCTATACACTAATGATGAAAAATCTGAAAGAGAAATTAAGGAAACAGTCCCACATACCACTGCAACAAAAAGAGTAAAATACCTAGGGATAAACCTACATAGGGAGACAAAAGACCTGTATGCAGAAAACTATAAGACACTGATGAAAGAAATTAAAAGATTATACAAACAGATGGAGAGATATACCATGTTCTTGGATTGGAAGAATCAACGTTGTGAAAATGACTATACTCCCCAAAGCAATCTACAGATTCAATGCAATCCCTATCAAACTACCAATGGCATTTTTCATAGAAGTAGAACAAAAAATTTCACAATTTGTATGGAAACACAAAAGACCCCAAATAACCAAAGCAATCTTGAGAAAGAAAAACAGAGCTAGAGGAATTATGCTCCTGGACTTCAGATTATACTACAAAGCTACAGTAATAAGGACAGTATGGTACTGGCACAAAAACGTAAATACAGATCAATGGAACAGGATAGAAAGCCCAGAGATAAACCCATGCACATATGGTCACCTTATCTTTGATAAAGGAGGTAAGAATATACAGTGGAGAAAAGACAGCCTCTTCAATGAGTGGTGCTGGGAAAAGTGGACAGCTCCATGCAAAAGAATGAAATTAGAACACTCCCTAACACCATATACAAAAATAAACTCAAAATGGATTAAAGACCTAAATGTAAGGCCAGACACTGTAAAACTCTTAGAGGAAAAGATAGGCAGAACAGTCTATGACATAAATCACAGCGAGATCCTTTTTGACCCACCTCCTAGAGAAATGGAAATAAAAGCAAAAATAAACAAATGGGACCTAATGAAACTTAAACGCTTTGACACAGCAAAGGAAACTGTAAACAAGAGGAAAAGAGAACCCTCAGAATGGGAGAAAATATTTGCAAACAAAGCAGCTGACAAAGGATTAATCTCCAAAATTTACAAGCAGCTCACACAGGTCAATATCAAAAAACAAACAATCCTAACTAAAAATGGGCAGAAGACCTAAATAGACATTTCTCCAAAGAAGATATACAGATTTCCAACAAACAGATTACAGATTTCCAACATGAAATGATGCTCAACATCACTAATCATTAGAGTAATGCAAATCAAAACTACAATGAGGTATCACCTCACACCAGTCAGAATGGCTATCATCAAAAAATCTACAAACAATAAATGGTGGAGAGGGTGTGGATAAAAGGGAACCCTCTTGTATTGTTGGTGGAAATGTCAATTTTTACAGCCACTCTGGAGAACAGTATTGAGGTTCCTTAAAAAACTAAAAATAGAACTACCATATGACCCAGAAATCCCTCTACTGGGCATATACCCTGAGAAGACCATGATTCAAGAAGAGTCATATACCACAATGTTCACTGCATCTCTATTTACAATAACCATGACATGGAAGCAACCTAAGTGTCCATCAACAGACGAATGGATAAAGAAGATGTGGCATGTATATACAATCGAACATTACTCAGCCATAAAAAGAAATGAAATTGAGTTATTTGTAGTGAGGTGGATGAACCTAGAGTCTGTCATATAGAGTGAAGTCAGAAAGAGGAACACAAATACCATATGCTAACACATATATATGGAATCCAAAAAAAAAGAAAATGTTTCTGAAGAACCTAGGGGCAGGACAGGAATAAAGACGCAGATGTAGAGAATGGACTTGAGTACACAGGGAGGAGGAAGGGTAAGCTGGGATGAACTGAGAGTGACTTTGACATATGTAAAATAGATAGCTAGTGGGAAGCAGCTGCATAGCACAGGGAGATCAGTTCCGTGCTTTGTGACCACCTAGAGGTGTGGGATAGGGAGGGTGGGAGGGAGACACAAGAGGGAGAGAATATGGGGATATATGTATACGTATAGCTGACTCACTTTGTTGTACAGCAGAAACCAACACAGCATTGTAATTATACCCCAATAAAGATGTTAAAAATAATAATAATGAACATAGCTTTGCAATCAAATCTCAGATTTCTTTTTTTTTCTATGCTTACTGTATTTGAAAAAAAATACATAAATCATTTTTCTCCTTTCATGGGAACTTAACGTGCAGCCTGGCATCATATTACTCTGCAATTCTTGTTCAGCCAGTCCGCCAAGGAGGTAACATTAAGTTTGGGGTGGTATTATGAACATGGTAAAGTGAACTCACTCAATTAACCAGCTTCATCTTAGTTTCTTTGAAGCTTCCCCCCTGCTTATTTGAGTGCTAAAATCAATAATAGGGTACCTTCTTTACAGTTCAAATGCCACGATTTAGACCAGCTAAGCTTTACAAATAAAGAAATAAAGTGAAGGCTCAGAGCAGCAGTTTTATATCAAAAGTTATTTTTGGATTAGTTAAGACTTAGATTTATTTTTAATTCTCATGATTTGTTTTGGAGTGATAGGCTCTTTTTTTTCTTATGGCTTAGGCAACATTTAAAATGATTTTCTGTCTGGGCTGGAAATGTCCAGTACCACTCAGTATCTGTTGGCACAGGGAAAGGGCAAGTCCGGTGGGATGGAAGCCATGAAGGATGGATTTTTCTTTTTCTTAACAATCCTGTCTTCTTTTTCTCCTCCCTACTATGGGGTGTCTTTCATACATACAGTGCATCTTTGCTCAACTTTGTAACTACTCATTTCAGAAATAATTATTTCCTTGGGATTTTCAAGATGAAAGAACATAGCTTGTCTTTCTGAAAAAATAAACAATGTGACTTTTCTAATTGTCATTTTCCTTCTCTTTCTTCTTCCTTTTCTTTCTTTTTTCAATCACTATTAACAAGCTCCTTTTATATGCCTTACCAAAGAGCTACATGCTGGAAATATGAGTGAGCAAGACAAGGTCCTAAGCCTTAAAGAGTTTACAGTGAATTAGAGGTCACAGAAAAGTAAAGAAACATTTACCAAATACTGTGATCATTGCCACCTTTAGTAGAGGTAAGTACAGTGGCTCTAGAAGCATCTAGTGTGGACACTTAACTCAGACCTGGGAGTGGAGAGGAGTGGTCGTATTTGTTACCATTCAAATTGTTGAATCGATGGGACTTGGGTTTGGAGGAGAAAGAGAAATGAGGCATTAAGGATCCCTCCTACCATTCAGAGAATAAAGAGAGAGAGAGAAGGAAATGACATGCCCATATGATAATTTTAGTTCAGTGTAAAGAATGAGTTGGAGAAAGATAAGACTGAATACAGAAAATCCAGTTGGGATTCCTTTATACTAATCCAAGCAAAAGGTAATTGTGGTCTAAACAATAGAGGTAGTATGAATCATGAATAGATTTAAAAAGTATTTAAAAGACAGAATCATGAGGACTTGGCAATGTTGTAGGTGCTGAGGAAAGGAGAAAAAGGCAGTAATGAAGACTATGAGGGTTATGGCTTAAGCAACTGAAAGATTGATGGATTGCATTCATTGCAATTCAGAGCACAGATGAAAATGCGGTTTGTGGAGGATAAGAATATGAGTTCAGTTTTGGAAATATTGAGCACAAGATTTTGATCAGATATCTAAGTGGAGGTATGTAATATGAAATTGATATAAAGGTTTGATGCTCAGGAGTAGATCTGGACTATAAAAAGATGTTTAGAAACCTAGATGTGATGGAAGTCAAAGGAACATCTGAAATCACTCAAGGAGAATATAGAAATTGAGAAGATGGCCTAGGAGAGAATCCTAAGAAACACGAAGGAAAAAGTTCATTTCAAGAAGACCTTAGTGTGCAAGGGGCTGTTAATGACTTTGTCAAAATCAGTTTCAGTAGTACAGTAGAAGTAGAACCCCGATGGCAGGATGTCAAGAACCAAGGAGCCTGATAAACTGTAGATGTCTTCATCAGTTGATTCATATATATTTTTTGGACAGATTTAATTCTAATAAACTGAATTCTCTAAGTTGTTTTGGAAGAGGTTAGCAAATGCCATTTGTACTTGACAGCAAAATGATTCTCTTTGATTTTTCAATTACAGTTTGTTAAAATTACATCATTTTAGTTCTTTAAATATTTCTGATAATACAACCTGGTGAGGGTAACAGACTAGTTAATTAAGAATTTTGCTATGCTTCTCAGTGTGGGCATTTGCTAAACTTCATGTTGTATAAAATCATTTGTTTTAATTGGCCTCTGAATAGGAAAGAAAGAAAAATAAATGGTTATTACTTTCTACTGGGGATAAGTGGTGTTCTCTAACACAAAATGAAATATTTAATAGTCACGTGCAATGAACAATGTGGAGTTTAACAGAATAAATATATTCAGTCACTGGAGATTGATAAAGATTAGTAAACAAGACAATACAAACAGATTCCCATAAATCTTGAGGAATGCAGTGCTTCTCAAGAAAAAAATATTCAGTGGTTATTTGTTCTTCTTCAAATAAATATTAATACAATATGGCTGAAGTAAATCACAGTATTTAGTTTTCCAAAGATGGCGTGGGAATACATAGTTAAGTGGAGAGTGTGGCCAGCTGTTTCATCAGGATAGAAATATCCCCAAAGTAATTTTAAAATGCTTTTACTTTTACACAGGAAGATTCTGGAGGCAAGCTCACTTTATGATTACTTTTGGAATTTCATGGATCTTGACGTTGTTCCCAATTTACCTGGAAGATTCCAAAAAGGAACATTTACATTCCTTATTGAATTTAGAGTTTGTTGTTCTTCAGGTTATTGTTTGATGATCCAGAAAAGAAAGATAGTTCCCTTCTCTTTGCTTATATGGTAGATTTTATCCAAAAATCTCAAAGTACTTTGTACAAATTAACTCACAGTTCAGTCCCTTTAATATTTTGAATGAGGATTAATGAGACTCCTATTCCACATATGGTAACATGGAGTTTCTGGAAATCTTGGATGAAGTGAATGCGACATGACATAGCTGCCGGCAAGTTTGCAGATGAGCCAAAAATAGCAAACACCATTTCTACTTGACTGTTTTAACCACCGGACCCACACAAAAATTCATAGATATTAAATAATTAAAACTACAGACTAAAACATGGTCTAGAAGGAAGATTTTGACTCCAAGTCTGCCTGTTTGTGAACTTGAAAAAAATCTTCTTGATGGTCTCAGTGGTCTCATTTCCCCATCTGAGGTGAATCGATTGTTAAGATTCCTTCTCAATCTGCTATTATAATTCTATGTCGACCTTACTCTGGAAAGGGAGCCTTGCCTGAAAATAAGAATGGTTCAAAATATTTATGGAAGTAGCGAGGCTGGACGGTTCTGTGGGTCTCTTCATTCTTCTCCTTAGCAATATTTACTGAATTCCGCTTCTTTTCCCGTAGCCCTCAAAGCTAGTTCTTATTCTTTTTACATTGCTATTTCCCTAACTCCTTTCCAACGAAGTCAGTTACAAATAAAGTCAGTTATGTTATTCTCTATATCACTATATAATTAACTTCACTCTTATCTTTTCTCCAGGAATAAAGAACATAGGCAAATAAAAGCAGAGTGCTTAAGAAGGCAGGTTCTAGAATCATACTAACTAGGAATGAAACACAGCTCTGGGGTTTATTTAGTGTGTGACTTTGGACATAATAAGTATCCTTGCAACCTCCTGCTCTTTTGTTTTCTTCTCTTTCTCTCTGATGGATACCTACCCAGACTGCATCCTGTGCCATCCTTTGTATCACAGATTGGAAACCTAAGAACTATACTTGCCAGAATCCAATGCCATCAGTCTTCTCATTTAGATTCCTTTAATGAGATATATTTGCATGGGATTTTGGAGGCAGAAAAGAAAGAGAAATTAATATAACTCCTCCCCCAGGGACAGACAGATGCATGAGCATTGATAGTAGACAAATATGAGGTTTTGCTAGTGGCTTTAATGAGTTCCCTTGAGAATTACCATCCTGGTGTCATAGGTAACTGAGATCATTGGCAGTGGTTTCCAGCAATGTTTGTAATACCCTAATTTTTTCAAAAGAAAACAGTAGTTTCACTTAAATTTTACTTCTTTATATTTTCAACAGTTTTATAGGCACCTAACTCCCTGAATTAAAGGCCTTCCAACTTGAGTGGTTTCTGTTTTCTTGACTAGTCCCTGGCTTATATATTTTCTTTCTTCTCCTCCTGCTTATTGAATTCTATCACAGATTACTGAGTAAGAAAGGAAGGAAATAAAATAATAGTAATAATAATAACTGTTAACATTTACATCTTTACCCAAATGACATCTTTCTAACTACTTTAGGTAAAATTTCAACCCTGCTCCCATTTCCCTGCTCTTTGAAAATTTCCCTAGCATTTTTCACTGATTTTCATAATAGTTACTTTACTTGTTTGTTTGTTTATCGTATTTCTTTCTGGGAATTTATTAAGCTCATGAAGATGAATATTTTTGACAATTTATTCTATTGGTGAATCATTAGCTCTTCAAACAGTGTTTGGTTTTTAGTAGGTACTCAATAAGTATTTGTTTAATTAATGAATGAATTGAGTACTTATTATGTACCAGATGTTATTCTACATGTCATATGTATGTTATCTAATCCTTTAAAAAAATCTTACCCAGTGGCTATTAGTATTTGCCCAATTTACAAGAGCAAAGTCTTAGACACAGAAGTGGTGGAGCAAAGCTTTGAACTCAGGCAGACTGACTCTCAAATCTATGCTGTTAGCTATGATACCACACTGAATATCTACTCTTTTTCTGGCATTGAACTAGATACTTGAAATTGTCTTGAAATCTCATAAGGACACCATGCTGTATGTCTATTTATTCCATTTATAAAATGAGAATGTTGAGCTTTACAGAAATTAAGGAATTTTTACAAGGTGATACGGCAACTTAGTGGCATAGCTCAAATCCTCACCCAGGTCTGTCTGCCACTAAAGTCCCAGGACCCTGCATCTTACCAAACTAGGGAATGTTTTCAAAGATCATCAGATGCTTTGCTCTCAAATTCAGATAAAACGTGTAAAGAAAAGTTATATATACTGCCCATGAGTAAAACCAGAGCAATAGGTTTAAATCTGCATATGCTTTTATTAAAACAGACACATTTTAGTACAAGGGAGGTCTTCTTGTCATATGTTCATATTATCTTGGTTATAGCATATTATTTTCATTAAGCAATAACTGTTTCCAGGGTGTGAGCCTATTTAGCTTATAATAGGACACAGTGTAAATACCATGCCCCTAATTCTAAAACTCAGCAAAAGCAAAACAGCTGTCTAACATGAGACATTTTTATAGGTTGAATGAGCAGCTCATATTGTTACAGAAAGGCCAGTTTTATGAAACCACACTGGAAAGAGCAAGTTGGGCCCTGCTTATTCTTCTTTCTTTTGTTGGGCCAAAAAAAAAAAAAAAAAAAGCAGAAGCATAAGATGTAGACAGCAGGATCTCTTAGAATGTCTCTTTGGAAGAGACCCTGCCTTCCATTCAGTAATCATGTAAACATAGGAGGGAGAGTTTAGCCAAAAGGAAAGAGGAGAGCTATAATTTCCATTAGGGTGTAGGAGAAGCTTATTAAATAGAAGTTCCGCATTGACTGCAGTCACCATTTGCATGTAAGAGGAGGATATGATTCAGAAATGAGCTGCCCTTTCTCTCCACTGTTCATTCCCTCCCAGATAACCCCAAGTTTTCGCATTCTAGTCTCTAGAATATGCTAACTTGGAACTTGTGTGTCAGAAAATTATTTTTCTTCTTTAGTAAATGTACATATACCTCATTCCTCACTTTTGCAGCCCTAATCAAATGCAGCGGGCTTTTAGACCATCTTGTGTGATGTTTACTTCTGCCATAATCATGTTTTTAGCTTGACAATTATTTCATTGGTAGGGATAAAAGGATATAAGTATATAAGAAAACAATTTTTCTGTATATGATAATACTGTTGTTGAATGTAGTCAGTCTTTGAGGGTTTTTATGGAATGGAAAACTGAAGTCATTAGGAATATGAAGTGTAGTTTAGTATCAGGACATGTAGAAAGAATCCTAGACTGGTAATCAGGAGACCTAAATCCTGGCCGTGACTGTTCCACTAATTAAGATTGTCACCTCAGATAATTCATTTAACCTTTCTGGTCTTCAGAGTCTTCTTCTACAAAAGATAAAGTCTTTCAAGTCCTAAAAATGTATTATTGTATTTCATCACAAAATGAAAATAAAGGACGTGGTCAAAAAAAATTCAAAATTAGACAAATTAAAAACTTTAACAAATCAGAGTTTTATATAAATCCCCAGAACAATTTCTTTTTTCCATTCATGTCAGGCCAAGGATGACAAAATAAAGCCAAGGGTAGGATAGTTTATATAACTTAGTAAATAATAACAACAATGACAATAATAATAATAATACCTGAACTTAATTATGAGGACAGTTTGGTACAATCAGATGAGTTTGGGGCTTTGTAGATTGTTGTCTTTTATTATTTATAATGATAGACAGTCTTCATTGATATGTGGCTCCTATATTTACCTATGGGAATTGAGCCATAGGTGAATATGCTGTCATAATGATGAGATAACATTTAACAGAACAGGGCAAAGTCATACATAGGTTGTTCTCTCACTGAAATAGAGTATAAGTTAGGGCAGATTTTTGTGGTCCTGGAGTTATATTAAATTTTTTAAAATTGGTAAAGCCATTCAAGTGAATTGTATTTATAAGAGACAATGGTTTGGTAAAACCGACTATATAATGGCTTTGAGAAGCAAAAGACTCATCTGTCCTTGACAAAGGTGACTAGTAACTTGTCTGCTCCTTAACTGTTTTTTGCTACTTGCAACAGGCATAGTGAGTTTGAGTCCAAATATCTAAAGGAATAAACGGCAGTTAAGACAGGCACTATATGTACTACGCTTTTTGTAAATTGGCCTTTTTGAATTTGTCAAATAGCTTGGAACAAGTAGGTGGCGTGTAAAGCTAAAATGCCTTCTCATGCTTTGGCATTAAGGATCTTCCACGGTTCCCAATTGGTGATAATCACAGGATGTGTTTGCACAATTTAGACTTTGGTAAAATACTTTCTTCAGAGGGAAACTTTGGGTGGTTTCCCAGGTTTTATTATTTTTTTAATCACTAAAATATGTCTTTTGGCTTGATGCAAATTAACTTGTGTTATTGTGCTACAATTAAATGTGTACAGCTTGGCAATTATTTCCCTTCTCTTTGAAAGACATTTCTGTTTGTTTATTCTTTCTCTGTGGCTCAGAGGAAACCCAATCCATGCTGGAACAAGGCTTTTTAAGACATAGATGTAATTTGGTGGTGAGATGATTCAGCATTATTCCCATGCCCGTTGCTACTTCTACCTCCTTTCTTGTACATTCATTTCATCACAGAGGTGGAAATGTAAAACAATACAATCAGTTATGTGTTAAAGACCTCAAAGAAACCTATCTAAGACTCTTGTAAATTTAAATTGGCAACATGAAAACATGCTGACTGAAGGGATGCTCAAACTTACCAGCATCACACAATTATACAAAAGTACTATAATCCTGGTCAAGCAGAAAATTACAATCATTTTTTAGGAACGTATTTTTAAATAATTTGAGGTAAACTCAAAATGAAATCTAGAAACAAATGTTATTGGATTCAAAGAGCTCTATAACTTTGTTTGCATTTGTTTTATTTTATATGATCAGAATAGCTTTGCTTACACCAAAATATGCCCAAGGGCTAAGTTCAAGAAATAGTACCTGAGATGGAGTATGGTGTGTTCTTAGTCTCTGCAGTTTTATGGAGGAACACTGTGGAAAGTGGGAGAGAGACTCTTCTAATAGAGACTCTCTCATAGGTTTACCATCATATTTATTTAATTTTTTGTTCATGTATTACCTTTTAATTTTAATCCATAAAATGAACTCATTGAACACCTACAACATGTGAATTCCTCAGGGACATATAACCTCAGGCTGCCTTCTTTCTAGGTTGAGGTCACCTGAGGAAGGGGGAAGTATCTGTAGGTGACCTTTGGAGAGGTTGTAATCGCCCTGAATAGTTTGTAAAATTTGAAACACGTGAGCGTGTTCCAGGGCGACTGCCCAGGGTTTTTCCAGTCCTCAAAATCATAACTTAGAAAAAGTTAAGAACTACTTAGGTAGATGTTTAACCACCTAGTTCAGGGTTCCCATATTTTATTTGTTGAGTTACTTCTTTGCTCCTCAAACCACAAGTCCTTTAGAGTATAGCTGGTAGAAGTATCTGCTGATTGAGAAATGGGAGTGAGAAGGCAAAGACCAGCATAGAGTGAGGACACCTACACTGCTCTCTGCCCATGTCTATGGGTTTTTCCATCTCTTTCTTGTAGGCAACTCCCCAGGACACAGAAGTAGAGAAAGAGTCAGCAGTTTCTATAAGAGAACTCGTGCTCTTTCACACATGTCCACCAGAGCAGAATTTTAAGAGCCCCTGACCAAGGGAGAAAGGCAGTGTCAGAGCAGGTCATGCTTCCCTAGGCTATCAAAATGTCTAGGGGTCCCGACCTCATCAGGCCAGCTGGACCTACAATGACATCCTTGAGATAATCTCACTCTTTCCAAGTAACTTTCACCTTGTTTTTCTGCAGGATAGTTTTCTGTATGTACCAAAGATTCTGACAGAGAATCAAGCCTTGTAAATATATCATTTGACTTAGATGATCATCCGGGTCAGCTCCAGTTATTGGACTGATGCTGTATCTGTACATAACTTGAGATGTGTCAAAACAACAAGGACATCTCACAGTTGGCTCTTTAGAGGCACTTTGCTAACAGACTTGGATCCAGCAAACCATCTATTGTGCTGGTCTTTCACATAAACATCTTGCTTTTGTCACAGTGTCTTTATGTACAGTTTTTCCAACTATAAATGCTCTTCTGGGTCTATCTCTGCCACTAAAGAATACACCTCAAATTTCATCTATGCACCACTTGGGTGACAGAGAAAAAGCAGATCAAGAGTAGTGGAGTAATTCATTCCAACCTTTTTTTCAGCAACCCCTTCTATCCTTCAGATGAAATCTTACCTGGAGGTCCAATAAGAAGAATTAAATAAATATTTTAAGTAGCTTTTTTTAAGGGTACAGTAGCTCCCTAGTTGGTAGGAGTGGGGAGTGAAAGTAGGGCTCAGGGGAACCCAGCTGGAAAAAACACTAGCCGAGGCATTCTTTAAGGTTTTGATGATGGTATCTGTAAATTATTTTTAAATATTTCAGCTGATACTATGTGGGACAATATGCATATTATTTAGTTTACCCTGTAAACCCAGATGCTTCTAATACTTAATAAAGGATGCACAATGAATGAGTGAGCTATGAATGTGCTAATCAGAAATGCACAATTCAGAACTGGATTTGGGGCCTCAGGAAGCCTATCTTCCAGAAGCTGCAACTTCAACTGCTTTGTTACTTGCATCTGGATCAATCCGTGTTACTTTGACAATTAATATACTGGATGTCAGAAATGGGGCATTTATTGGTGAAAGCAGTGAATGACTGGCAAGTATGAGTAATGTTAAAAGTAGGCCCTTGTTTGGGAAATTTAAAATGTTCAATGTATGTGTATTGGCTAAAATATTTAGAAGATACTTCCCACACATGTGTGAACAATAAGAATTCAGGGAGGGTTTTTAGTTTATCGCCTACACCCTTGCAAACAATGTCCTAATCTAAATCCCCAAAGATTCTTGTGTCCAGCCTTAGGCTCTGGAGAATTCTGCTTATTTGATTCAGCTGTAATGGTGACAATCCTGGCTCTGGAATGTTGTGTCTGCTTCTAGAACATTGCTGTCTGCCTTAAGTGAACTCTTCTTGAAATTCGTGAAAATGGTATCTAAAAGGACAGTGAGCTAAGACTTCCTTGAGCCAACACAACAGGATTATGAACAATGTTTGTTTTTGCTTTCTAAGCGTTGCTTGGTATGTGTTTTGGTTGCATGTACGGCAGAATTTAGACTGAGACCTCATTTCATTTGAACTGGTAGCAAGGCTATAGATGGAGTAGCTCATTCTGACTCACCTGAAATTTCATTGTTGGTCACTGGTAAAGACCAAATAGTTATTCATAACCAAGTTGGCTGACATCCATTTTCCGTTGTCTCTTACTACTAGAAATTTCTTTCATTTGAAGAATGACAGACAGTCGGCACAATATCTATATCTATATATATACCTCCAGAATGACAGTATTTAACTTTGACCCTAACTTAGTCATTCACATCTATGATTTTCCTGAAATAACTTGTTTTGGTGTCAGGACAATTTGGTGTCAGGAGATTCTGGTGTCCAGAATCAGCTGACAGCTACTTTTTAAAGAGTTTTTCCCAGTTTTATTATGAAAAAATTGACATATATCACTGTATAATTTTAAGAGGTACAGCGTAATGGTTTGTTTACATGTATCCTGAAATGATTACCGCAATAGGTTCAACTAACATCTATCATCTCATATAGATACTGTAAAAAGAAAGGAAGAAGAAAAGAAAAAAAAAGTCCTGTTTCTGGATTTCCCTGGTGGTGCAGTGGTTAAGAATCCACCTGCCATGGGCTTCCCTGGTGGCGCAGTGGTTGAGAGTCTACCTGCCGATGCAGGGGACACGGGTTCGTGCCCTGGTCTGGGAAGATCCCACATGCCGCAGAGCAACTAAGCCCATGTGCCACAACTACTGAGCCTGCTCTCTAGAGCCCGTGAGCCACAACTACTGAGCCCACATGCTGCAACTACTGAGCCCACGTGCCACAACTACTGAAGCCTGTGCACCACAACTATTGAGCCCGTGCACCTAGAACCCCTTCTCTGCAACAAGAGAAGCTACCACAATGAGACGCCCGTGCACCACAATGAAGAGTAGCCCCCAACTCGCCACAACCAGAGAGAGCCCGTGAGCAGCAACGAAAACCCACTGCAGCCAAAAATTAATTAGTTAATTAAAAAACAAACCAACAAACAAAAAGAACCTGTTTCTCCTTGTGATGGGAATCTTTAGGATTTACCCTCTTTACTTCCCTATGCGTCACACAGCAGTGCTCAGTGGAAGTTTGTACCTCTTGACCACCTTCCTCCAATTTTCCCCTTTCCCCTACCCTCCACCTCTGGTAACTACAAGTCTGATCTCTTTTTCCTATGAGTTTGTTTTATTATGTTTTTTAGATTCCACATGTAAAGGAGAACTTTCTACGAAATCTACTTTTTGAAGAATTTACTCTAGAAAAAAAGAGTGTTCTCTTTCCTTAATACCTTTATTAGTTTATTGGTGAGATAAGATATTTATGCAGAAAAATTATAAAATATGAGGAGATATAAAATGAATGAAACAACGATGGTAACTAAAGAAGATGTGTATGTTGAAGCAGACGCATGATAGGCTTGAGATTTAGATGGGGCTTCATACGGGCAGGAAATCACTCTAACCAGCCTTTGGGAACAAAGATGGTTTAGGTTTAGGTTGTGTTAATGAAATACATTGAAATGCAGGCTAAAGATCTCAGATTTTAAAGTATTTGGAGGGGATTTTTCTCTCCACTAGATCCCTTTCATTCTAAATGTGATGCAACCTAAAACTTGTTGAAAGGGTAACAACCTGGCCCCAGTAAGGTGTTACCAGAAGACATTATGCTTCTATAAGATTTACTAGATGGGAACATGAGCCTTCACATCTACAAGAGCTGGCAGGAAGTTAACCCTCCTCTCCCACTTTTTAGGTACCTACTAGGAGATAACTTTTGGTCATTTTCCCAGAAAAAAAGTACAGGGTGAGATTTTGAAATTAACCTGGCCAGTGTTTTCCCAAGATAGGAAACTAACATTGAAGTTAATGAAGGGTCAGAGGGTAGCATTCAAAAACATCCTCCCCAAAAGATTTTGAAGTTTCAAATGTTTGGGAAGCTCATCTGTCTCTCCTCCCTGTAATCTATCTCCTTCTTCCACCTCTCTCTAGTCTCTGTTTTCCTATCTCATTAATCAGAAAAGTCTGATTCTACCCTAAGTAGATAGTGCAGAGTTGTAAATTTCTCAATATTGCAATCAAACCTGTGAAGGAAACATGACTTCTTTTTTTTTCTCTGAAATTACTTTGATCTCCTTCATGAGCTCCCAAGTAGGTGACTTGAAGAAGTAAATTTATTCTAGGTAGATTTATCCCAGCCAGCTATTCTTACTCTGATTTAAAAGCATAAACTATTTTTCTGCTAGGGTGACTTAGGTTCTACTCACTGTATCAGAGTTCTGTAGCATCTTCTCTTCCTCTCCAAGAAGGCAGTTGAGATTATGGGAGGAGGTAAATTTACTTACTTATTTATTTTTTTTTGCGGTACGCGGGCCTCTTACTGTTGTGGCCTCTCCCGCTGTGGAGCACAGACTCTGGACGCTCAGGCTCAGCAGCCATGGCTCACGGGCCCAGCCGCTCCGCGGCATGTGGGATCTTCCCGGACCGGGGCACGAACCCGTGTCCCCTGTATCGGCAGGCGGACTCTCAACCACTGCGCCACCAGGGAAGCCCCTGGGAGGAGATAAATTTAGATGGCATCACAGCAGCGAACACAGTTGTGGTAGTTGGAACCTTTGGGAAGCAGATGCTGAAACAGAGTAGGAGTTCAAGGGATTTATTGCAGTGCAAGACCTGTGCAAACTAAAAGGGGGAGGAAGCAGGATTGAACGGGGAAAGCCTTCAGCCCATAGGTGTGGTATCTGGGAAAGGAAAAATGGAAGAAAGCAGAACTGTGCAGGTAGACTACAATGCAGATATGACAGAAGCTTTGCCAATCCAACAGCAAGCTCCCGAGGAGAGACTGACTATTAGAGGAGTCTTATGTTCAGCAGAAATAACCAGACCCTAGTACCCTGCTCTATTCAGTCATTGCAAAGGGCTACCCAGAAAGAGGGTACTCTTGTCTCAAAGTGGGTTTTACTGAAGGCAGTAAGGAAGCTGTTAGCTAACTGCACTATTTATACCTAAATAGAGAATTCTATCTTGAACAGAGATCTGAGCAGTATACTTCCAATGCTACCACAGGTTCTTTGGAGTTTTAAGTTTTTATTGGTCTCTGCCTCAACTGTATTTTGTCTTAACAGATGACACTGCCAAGGGGCAACTGGTGACATTCTTAGGGAGTCTGTCACTTTCCCTTAATGAGGCTGGCATAGCTTGAGATCTTTTCTCCTCTGTTTTGGTTAGGGTTTTTACTGACCTTCCCTGGAAACTTGGCCACACCTTGGCTTTCAGTATGCTGCGACACCCTCTGGCAAGATCCCCAGAGAGCTCTTAAATAACTTTCACATGCTTTGTAGGGTCCACAAGAATCTCTGAATACATTACACATAAAAAATGACAGCAGCAGAATTGCCATTTAAAATACCGAATGCTGTGTCACATTTGAATTTGAACATTTTTTTTAGTGCATGAGACATTTATACAAAACACACACACCCATACAAAAACACCCATGGGGGAAAAAAAAAACACCTCAAACTAACAAACAAAAAGCAAATTCACTTATTGATTCAAAACTCAAATTCAACTGGGTGCCCTATATTTTTATTTGCTAAATCGGGCAACCCTGGAAAGGAGCTCTGTATAAGTAGGTTCAGATTCTCTCTTTATCTAATTACAGTAAAGCAACCTATTTGGTGAAACTGCCTCTGGGTTGCTGAGAGAATAGCTTGCCAGGAGATAGTCTTCCAATGTCCAGAAATAAACAGAGCAAAAGCTCTTCCACTACTGGCATGACCACCAACCTATCCAGCCTATGTCTTCTCTCCCAGATTTTGGCCTGCACAAGGGAGCTTAAGACACACTTCTTCTTTTTTTGTTTTTAATTTTTATTGGCATATAGTTGATTTACAATGTTGTGTTACTTTCTGCTGTACAGCAAAGTTAATCAGTTATACATATACGTATATCCTTTTTTTTTTAGAGTCTTTTCCCATATAGGTCATTACAGAGTATTAACTTGAGTTCCCTGTGCTATACAGTAGGTCCTTATTAGTTCTCTATTTTATACATAGTAGTGTGTATATGTCAATCCCCATATCCTAATTTATCCCTCCCCTCTTCCCGCCCTGGTAACCACAAGATTGTTTGCTACATCTGTAACTCTGTTTCTGTTTTATAAATAAGTTCATGTATACCATTTTTTTAGGTTCCACATATAAGTGGTATCATATGATATTTGTCCTTCCCTGTTGAGATACACTTCTAATCACCTGCTGCCCTTTGGTCTCCCCTCTTGTACTAGATACCATTTATTGAGATCAGAAAGGGTGGGCTTTGGGGTCTCCATTTCCTGTTTGTCACGATCTATTTACTGGCACTGTGGTGAATGAGCCTGCCTTTTGCTAAGTTCAAAAGAAATTTGAAGAAATGTTAGGAAATCCTTTCTTACTCAACCAAGTCCAGTAATTATTACTTTTGTTGTATTAAAGAGATCAAGAGTATCAGCTCTCATTTATTCATTCGTTCATTCTATAAATATTTATTAAGTGCATGGTACATGTTAGGTACTTATCTGCTTGTTGAGAAAAGAGCAGGAAACAGAAATGAAGTCATTCTTCTCATGTAGCTTAAAGTCTAGAGAATTTAAAACTCAAAGTTGATGAAGGAACCAGGCAGTATCTGCCCTCCTCTCCTCTAATGCTATCATCCTCATGGTTCCACTTTGGTGGTAGAAGATTACAAGAAAACAAAGCAATGAAGCAGGGCAGGGGCCAGGGGCATAAAAAAATAGAGATTTGATATTTGAAAAAATATATGATTGTTTTAAAGAAATAACCTCTCTTATATGGGTGCCATCAAATCGTTTGTATACAAATGGCAAAGCCAAGGTAAGGCTGAAAAGGGGGCTTATTAAAAAAAAGTAGGGATCGAGAATGTCAGAGAAAACGTAGAGAATGTATAATCCTAGATGGGAATAAAGCCTTCAGTAATTGTATGAGATACCACTTAATTTCACCAAAACCATAAATGACCTGGTAGAATTTTTAGTGTGTTGTACTTGGCTTTGATTCAATTATCCACTGATTTATGCAATAACTTTTTTTTTAACATCTTTACTGGAGTATAATTGCTTTACAATGGTGTGTTAGTTTCTGCTTTATAACAAAGTGAATCAGTTATACATATACATATACATATATCCCCATATCTCTTCCCTCTTGTGTCTCTCTCCCTCCCACCCTCCCTATCCCACCCCTCTAGGTGGTCACAGAGCACCGAGCTGATCTCCCTGTTACGCAACAACTCTTTGTGGATTACTTCATACATGCTAAGGACATGAAAGGCTCTGGTGACATAACCATGTATAAAGCCATGCTTTCTGCCCTCAAAAGAGCTCAGGTAGTGAAGAGGAAGACCCGTAAACATTACAAAAATAATGAAAAACATAACGGAGGTATGGAACAAGGTCACTTAGTAGCCCTGTTTGCTTGGTGAATTCAGAGCAGTCTTCATAGAGGTGGGGATGCTTACGTTCCAGTGTGAGCTCAAAGCAATTTTCTAGCTGACAAATCCAGGAGTGAAAGGCATTCCAAACAGGATTAGCCTTTCCACAGACATAGGGACCTGTAAGTAGTCCTGAAATTGCAAAGGGGTTATGGTGACAGTTTTGTGTTGAAAAAGAAAATGAGCCATATAAAGGATTCAGCATTTTTTTGTAAGTAACGAAGAGCCAAACACAAATGTTGAGCAGGGAGCTAAGAGAATAGTCTATAAAAATATGTCACTTATTTTTAGAAAATTTTTACTCAGACCTCTTGGTAACCTTTTTAAAAAAGCTAATCTTTGCTGTTTCCCATCAGTGAACGTTTTTCAGGTTGTAGTCCGTTTTGCAAAGAAATGCATTATCTGCATTCTTAGGAATTGGGAAAAATAAGGAAAAACATATTGCTGGATCAAAACGCTTTTTTTTTTTTTTAAGTGAGACATCTTCTGCTCTCTGTTTCATAGTCATGCAGAAATGTCAGGCCTGAACTCTTTCATGAGAGACTGAAGTGTGGTGCAATAGTTTTAGAGCCAGATGAAAACATCTGTTCCACATGAAACCCTATGCAGGTCACTTATCATCCTTAAGCATCAGTTTCCTCATCTGTAAAATGTGACTAGTAACCCTTTTCTCTCAAACTTAGTGAAATAATAAGTGAGATTATATACATAAAATGCAGATATGAATTAGGCAGGCAGATTATATTGCTTCTTTTTTAAAAAATAAATTTATTTACTTATTTATTTATTTTTGGCTGCATTGGGTCTTCGTTGCTGCGTGCAGTGAGCTGGGGCTACTCTTCATTGCAGTTCATGGGCTTCTCATTGTGGTGGCTTCTCTTGTTGCGGAGCACGGGCTCTAGGCTCGCGGGCTTCAGTAGTTGCGGCACGTGGGCTCAGTAGTTGTGGCTCGCAGGCTTAGTTGCTTCGCGGCATGTGGGATCTTCCCAGACCAGGGCTCGAACCTGTGTCCCTTGCATTGGCAGGCAGATTCTTAACCACTGTGCCACTAGGGAAGTCCCTACATTGGTTCTTTTCCTTTTCTTGACCTAAATAAAAGTATATGTGTATACATATACTGGAGTAGAAGATAGATTACAGTCAGCAGACCTAGAGGCAGGGCCGTGATTTGATGTAATTTCTCTTTTTTATGGATCATTTTTACTCCATCTTCTCAGTAGCCTTAAAAACAAGTTAATCTTTACCATCAGTGAAAGTTCTTTAGATTATAGTTCTTTTCCCAAAGAAATGCATTACCTGCATTCTTAGAGGTCAGGAAAAAGGAAACATAAGGAAAAACATATATATAAACCTATATGTGTATATATATATATAAAATCTATGTAAGTATATGTATATATGTATGTGTGTGTGTGAGTTTTTCTCTTTTTTTTTGGTACTATTAGGAGGGAGTACCAGCTAGGGGAAAGCAAGGACCAGGGTTAAAATGTTGATTTTTTTCCTACACAGTCCATGAATTTCCTACATGTTTTGACTTACCTCTTGGCTTTCTTGGGGTTCACTGTGCTTAAACCACGAAGTCAGAGAATGATGTCAACCCCAGCCCCCAGCCAGGAACCCCTCACACACACTTCCACCATCCCTCTGCTCTCATCTGTCCTGGGAACCCAGAGGAGTCTTTGTTCTGCTGAGTGGGTGGGCTTCTTGGAGGTCATTGAGCCTAATGACCTTTGCTTGCAGCAGAGAGTATACATTGTTTGGCCATCAGGCCGGGACACTTGCCCCCTCACTTCTCATCTGCGAAGATAGTCCTGGTCCTGTGAGCCTGGAGTGCAAGGTTGCTCCTGGCATTACTCGAAAGGGAAAGAATGATGAAAACCACTTGCACACGATGCAGTTCAGGCCTGAGAGTCTGGTTCTTGCCAAGGAAACACTTCACACAAATGTTTACTGGATATTTTAATATCCCCGTTCAGAACTTGACATGTGAGCCACATTCAGTATTTCCTTGATTGCTTCTGGATGTCATTAGTTGAGTCATTTTTATACAGATCGTATCATGCATATTCCTATATGTAACTCTGCCAATTAGGAGCTGGTTAGAAACTATAAATGAAGAGTCAGTCAGTTATCTAGGGCAGCTGTGATGTGGTAGAAGGAATACTGGAATTGCATTTTTTGAAAGCCGGTTGTAAGTCCTAAATCTTCTCAATAACATACTTGAGTGAACTTAAGCAAGTTATTGAATCACTTCGTTTCCTCCTCTGTTAGAAGGACCTAGTAATGCTTCCATCCCAGGACAGTGAGAGTATACATGGGAATGTATATTTTGTAATATGTCATGTGTGATGCATCATGTATTATAGACTGTGTGTTGTACATTATAGAGATATATCATCCATCCTCTACTCTTAAACTCACCTGATGACCACCTAATCCCAGCCACTATTTCCTCTCTTTTGTTAGAAGCATGGTAATACTTATATCACAGTGAAGACTCAATGAGAGAATATGTGTGAAACAATTTTGTAAACTGTAAAATATGGCATATATTATGAATATTATATATCATTTTAATATGTTAAAGCATAAAATGTATAGTTATATATTCATGTTATATAATACATACAATATATTATTATGTACTGTGTTATAATTATATATAATATATATGAACACATATAATGGGTTCTTTTTTTTGACTGGAAGTAAATTTATTTCTGGATACTCCCACCCATCCCCATAATATATTTATAATTACTCTTTTAAAAATTCTTAAAAGCTACTTTAAAATTTAATTCCATTGTGATTGAAATCATGTTTTATACTATTTTAACCCTTTTAAATGTATTGAGACTTGTTACGTGCCCCAGAATATTATTTATTCTGAACACATATAATGTATTTTTTTTTTGGCCATACTGCACAGTTTGTGGGATCTTAGCTCCCCAACCAGAGTCCTAACCACTGGACAGCAAGGGAATTCCCATAATGTATTTAATTGTATATTATAATACATTAATATATAATATGCATATACTATGTTATATATTATATACTAGGTTGTATTATTTATGCATGATTACTTATTAGTATTATTATTGTAACTGTTTCAGATAGTCTGATCATTGGATAATACAAAAATAATTTTTTAACATCTTTATTGGAGTATAATTGCTTTACAATGGTGTGTTAGTTTCTGCTTTATAACAAAGTGAATCAGCTATAAATATATATATATCTCCATATCCCTTACCTCTTGCGTTTCCCTCCCACCCTCTGTATCCCACCCCTCTAGGGAGTCACACAGCACCAAACTGATCTCCCTGTGCTATGTGGCTGCTTCCAACTAGCTAACTATTTTACATTCTTTAGTGTATATATGTCCATGCCACTCTCTCACTTCATCCCAGCTTACCCTTCCCCCTCCCCGTGTCCTCAAGTCCATTTTCTATGTCTGCGTCTTTATTGCTCTCCTGACCCGAGGTTCTTCAGAACCATTTTTTTTATTCCATATATATGTGTTAGCATATGGTATTTGTTTTTCTCTTCCTGACTTACTTCACTCTGTATGACAGACTCTAGGTCCATCCACCTCACTACAAATAGCTCAATTTTGTTTCTTTATATGGCTGAGTAATATTCCATTGTATATATGTGCCACATCTTCTTTATCCATTCATCTGGCGATGGACACCTAGGTTGCTTCCATGTCTTGGCTATTGTAAATAGAGCCGCAATGAACATTGTGGTACATGACTTTTTTTGAATTATGGTTTTCTCAGAGTATATGCCCAATAGTGGGATTGCTGGGTCATATGGTAGTTCTATTTTTAGTTTTTTAAGGAAGTTCCATACTGTTCTCCATAGTGGTTGTATCAATTTACATTCCCACCAACGTGCAAGAGGGTTCCCTTTTCTCCACACCCTCTCCAGCATTTATTATTTGTAGATTTTTTTGATGATGGCCATTCTGACTGGTGTGAGGTGATACCTCACGGTAGTTTAGATTTGCATTTCTCTAATGATTAGTAATGTTGAGCATCCTTTCATGTGCTTATTGGCAATCTGTATGTCTTCTTTGGAGAGATGACTATCTAGGTCTTCTGCCCATTTTTGGATTGGGTTGTTTGTTTTTTTGATATTGAGCTGCATGAGATGCTTGTAAATTTTGGAGATTAATCCTTTGTCAGTTGCTTCATTTGCAAATGCTTTCTCTCATTCTGAGGGTTGTCTTTTTGTCTTGTTTATGTTTTCTTTTGCTGTGCAAATGCTTTTAAGTTTCATTAGGTCCCATTTGTTTATTTTTGTTTTTATTTCCGTTTCTCTAGGAGGTGGGTCAAAAAGGATCTTGCTGTGATTTATGTCATATAGTGTTCTGCCTATGTTTTCCTCTAAGAGTTTGATAGTGTCTGGCCTTACTTTTAGGTCTTTAATCCATTTTGAGTTTATTTTTGTGTATGGTGTTAGAGAGTGTTCTAATTTCATTATTTTACATGTAGCTGTCCCGTTTTCCAGCACCACTTATTGAAGAGGCTGTCTTTTCTCCACTGTCATTTGTTTCTAGGTATTTTTTGATTTCCTCTTTGATTTCTTCAGTGATCTCTTGGTTATTTAGTAGTGTACTGTTTATCCTCCATGTGTTTGTATTTTGTACAGATTTTTTCCTGTAATTGATATCTAGTCTCATAACGTTGTGGTCAGAAAAGATACTTGATACAATTTCAATTTTCTTAAATTTACCAAGGCTTGATTTGTGACCCAATATATGATCTATCCTGGAGAGTGTTCAATGAGCACTTGAGAACAAAGTGTATTCTGTTGTTTTTGGATGGAATGTCCTATAAATATCAATTAAGTCCATCTTGTTTAATGTATCATTTAAAGCTTGTGTTTCCTTATTTATTTCATTTTGGTTGATCTGTCCACTGGTGAGAGTGGGGAGTTAAAGTCCCCTACTATGATTGTGTTACTGTCCATTTCCCCTTTTATGGCTGTTAGCATTTGCCTTGTGTATTGAGGTGCTCCTATGTTGGGTGCATAAATATTTACAATTGTTATATCTTCTTCTTGGATTGATCCCTTGATCATTATGTAGTATCCTTCTTTGTCTCTTGTAATAGTCTTTAAAGTCTATTTTGTCTGATATGAGAATTGCTATTCCAGCCTTCTTTTGATTTCCATTTGCAGAGAATATCTTTTTCCATCCCCTCACTTTCAGTCTGTATGTGTCCCTAGGTCTGAAGTGGGTCTCTTGTAGACCACATATATATGGGTTTTGTTTTTGTATCCATTCAGCCAGTCTAGGTCATTTGGTGGGAGCATTTAATCCATTTACATTTAAGGTAGTTATCGATACGTATGTTCCAGTACCATTTTCTTAATTGTTTTGGGTTTGTTATTGTTGGGTTTTTCCTTCTCTTGTGTTTCCTGTGTAGAGAAGTTCCTTTACCATTTGTTGTAAAGCTGGTTTGGTGGTGCTGAGCTCTCTTAGCTTTTGCTTGTCTGTAAAGGTTTTAATTTCTCCATGAAAGCTGAATGAGATCTTTGCTTGATAGAGTAATCTTGGTTGTGGGTTTTTCCCTTTCATCACTTTAACTATGTCCTACCACTCCCTTCTGCTGAAAGATCAGCTCTTAACCTTCTTTACCTTATGGGTATTCCCTTGTACATTATCTGTTGTTTTTCCCTTGCTGCTTTTAATATTTTTTCTTTGTATTTAACTTCTGATAGTTTGATTAATATGTGCCTTGGCGTGTTTCCTTTTGGATTTATCCTGTATGGAACTCTCTGAGCTTCCTGGACTTGATTAACTATTTCCTTTCCCATATTAGGGAAGTTTTTAACTATAATCTCTTCAAATATTTTCTCAGTCCCTTTCTTTTTCTGTTCTTCTTCTGGGACCCCTATAATTTGAATGTTGGTGCGTTTAATGTTGTTCCAGAGGTCTCTGAGACTGTCCTCAATTCTTTTCATTCTTTTGGCTTTATTCTGCTCTGTGGTAGTTATTTCCACTATTTTGTCTTCCAGGTCACTTATCCGTTCTTCTCCCTTAGTTATTCTGCTATTGATTCCTTCTAGAGAATTTTTAATTTCATTTATTGTGTTGTTTATCATTGTTTGTTTGCACTTTAATTCTTCTAGGTCCTTGTTAAACATTTCTTGTATTTTCTCCATTCTATTTCCAATATTTTGTATCATCTTTACTCTCATTACCCTGAATTCTTTTTCAGGTAGACTCCCTATTTCCTCTTCATTTGTTTGGTCTGATGGGTTTTTACCTTGCTCCTTCATCTGCTGTGTGTTTCTCTGTCTTCTCATTTTGCTTAACTTACTGTGTTTGGGGTCTCGTTTTCGCAGCCTGCAGGTTCATAGTTCCCATTGTTTTTGCTGTCTGACTGCAGTGGCTAAGCCTGGTTCAGTGGGTTGTGTAGGCTTCCTAGTGGAGGGGACTGGTGCCTGTGTTCTGGTGGATGAGGCTGGATCTTGTTTTTTCTGGTGGGCAGGACCACGTCCAGTGTTGTGTGGGGTGTCTGTGACCTTATTGTGATTTTACGCAGCCTCTCTGCTAATGAGTGGGGTTGTGTTCCTGTCTTGCTAGTTGTTTGGCATGGGGTGTCCAGCACTGTAGCTTGCTGGTCGTTGAGTGGAGCTGAGTCTTAGCGTTGAGATGGAGATCTCTGAGAGAGCTATCGCCATTTGATAGTGTGTGGAGCTGGAAGGTCTCTGGTGGACCAATGTCCTGAACTCGGCTCTCCCACCTCAGAGGCACAGGCCTGACACCCGGCTGGAGCACCAAGATCTTGTCAGCCACACAGCTCAGAAGAAAAGGGAGAAAAAGTGAAAGCAAGCAAAAATAAAATAAAATTAAATTAAATTAAAAAGTTATTAAAATAAAAAACTAATTAAAAATAAAATAAATTAAAAAGTAATTAAAAAAAAGAAAGGAAGAAGAGAGCAACCAAACCAAGAAACTAATCCACCAATGATAACAAGCACTAATAACTATACTAAAAAACCCCAAACAAACGAAAAACGGTGGACAGACAGAACCCTAGGACAAATGGTAAAAGCAACGCTATACAGACAAAATCACACACAGAAGCATAGACATACACACTCACAAAAAGAGAAAAAGGAAAAAATATATATATATCTATATATAAAAAAAGGAGAGCAACCAAATCAGTAAACAATCTACCAATGATAATAAACTCTAAATACTAAACTAATGTAAACATAAACCAGAAACTTACTAGATGCAGAAAGCAAACCCCAAGTTTACTGTTGCTCCCAAAGTCCACCACCTCAATTTTGGGATGATTCATTGTCTATTCAGGTATTCAGAGATGCAGGGGACATCAAGTTGATTGTGGAGATTTAATCCACTACTCCTGAGTCTGCTGGGAGAAGTTTCTCTTTCTCTTTTTTCTTCACACAGCTCCTGGGGTTCAGCTTTGGATTTGGCCCTGCCTTTGTGTGTAGCTCTCCTGAGGGCGTCTGTCTGGACGGGGTTAAAGGAGCGGCTGATTCGGGGACTCTGGCTCACTCAGCAGTGGGGAGGGAGGGGTACGGAGGGCGGGGCGAGCCTGCGGCGGCAGAGGCCGGTATGACGTTGGAACTGCCTGAGGCGCACCGTGTGTTCTCCCGGGGAAGTTGTCCCTGGATCCCGGGACCCTGGCAGTGGCAGGCTGCACAGGCCCCCGGGATGGGAGGTATAGAGAGTGACCTGTGCTTGCACACAGGCTTCTTGGTGGCGGCAGCAGCAGCCTTAGCATTTCATGCCTGTCTCTGGGGTCCGAGCTGTTAGCTGCGGCTCGCGCCCATCTCTGGACCTCATTTAGGCGGTGCTCTGAATCTCCTCTCCTTGCGCACCCTGAAACAATGGTCTCTTGCCTCTTCGGCAGCTCCAGACTTTTACCCGGACTCCCTCCCGGCTAGCAGTGGGCACTAGCCCCCTTCAGGCTGTGTTCATGCCGCCAACCCCAGTCCTCTCCCTGCGCTCTGACCGAAGCCCAAGCCTCAGCTCCCAGCCCCGCCCGCCCCGGTGGGTGAGCAGGCAAGCCTCTCGGGCTGGTGAGTGCTGGTCGGCACCGATCCTCTGTGCGGGAATCTCTCGGCTTTGCCCTCCGCACCCCTGTTGCTGCGCTCTCCTCCGCGGCCCCGAAGCTTCCCCCCCCCCCCCCCCCCCGCCCACTCCCTGTCTTCGCCAGTGAAGGGGCTTCCTAGTGTGTGGAAACTTTTCCTCCTTCACAGCTCCCTCCCACTTGTGCAGGTCCCGTCCCTATTCTTTTGTCTCTGTTTTTTCTGTTCTCTTTTACCCTACCCAGGTACATTGCGGGGGGGGGGGGTTCTTGCCCTTTGGGAGGTCTGAGGGCTTCTGCCAGCATTCAGTAGGTGTTCTGTAGGAGTTGTTCCACGTGTAGATGTATTTCTGATGTATCTATGGGGAGGAAGGTGATCTCCTCATCTTACTCCTCCACCGTCTTGAAAGTCTCCATGCAAAAATAATTTTAAAGTAGCTGTTACTTTTCTGATAATCACACTGTTGGTGAGAGAAAAACCTAGAGGGTTAGTATAATCAAGTACTTTTGGAAGCTGAATGAGGATAATAATTTTACTCACAGTGGCAGAATCTCGTGAGCAGAGAGATTTGCAGAATCATTTTGTTTGTCTTCTGAAAACTGTTCCAAAGAATAATGTTATAAAAACCCTGCCCTTAAGTAATTCTTATACCTCGTTAAGTCCTGAAGATGGGTTAAATGAATTAGTTCTAAAATTTTTCATTCATATGGATCTGCCTCTTGACTCAACTTGAGGGAAGCTTGAATTAATTATCCTCTTATACTTTATCGTCATTCGTGTGTGATGTGTGCTGTAATTTATAGACTTGATGTTTGAGCGTTTAAGTTCTCTCCACCTCCCAGGTTGTCTCTCCACCAGCAAGGCACAATATCGACAAATGGTAGCAGGGTACTACAGACCCATGCATTTCCCAATGTTATTACAAAAACAAGAACATCTTTATTAATATAGCTAACAGAAATTGTTAGTGAGTAAAACTAAACCTTATATAAGTTTCTTCCATCCATCCATTTACAAGAGCCTGAAAAATAGACCTCATCTTTGACACTTTTCTCTACTTTCACTTCGGTGTTGAACGTATTGCCAAGAGCGGTTGATTTTTCTGTCTGGAAAGGGACACACTCCATCCTCTTTCAGTCTCTGCTATGACATCCTACTCCTGGCCGTCTTTGCCTCTCGTCTGGTCTGCAGCAGTCATCTGCTCTATGTGTCCTCTCATCTGCTCTGTTCTCCTTAGTGCAAGTGATCTTTTCATAGCAGAATCGGAATTATGTGAAATGCAACCTCTCGAGCCCTTTAGAAGCTTATCTCTCTTCTTAGGATAAAAATCAAAACCTTTAACCCAATTTACAAACCTTTGAATTGTCTGCTCATCTACTTAAGTGTCACCTGCACTTTGCTTTCCTCACTCTGTCCTCATGCAGCCCGTATTTTCTCCAATTGCTCCTACGTACCAAGGTCCCTCCCCTTCTGCTCTCCGGTCTTTGCACATTCTTCTCCCTCTGCCTGGAATATCCCCACCCAACCCCCTTTATATCTGGCTAATATCTATTTATCCTTACATTCCCACTTATGTGTCACTTCCACAGAGAGTTGTCCCTAAACACACAATTCAAATCTCCTTATTAATGCACTCACATAACTAACTTAATAACTCTAATCACTGCTGAATTTCATTCCATTAATTTCCCTTGCCTCTAGCAATTATGGGCTAGCAATTAGTAGGAACCAGACTATTCCTACTTACCATGTATCTCCAGGATGAAACAAAGGGTCTGATCGGGACAGAGGCAGGCAAGTCAGGGTGAGTTGGTCACTCTCAAGTGCACTGAAAACTGCAGTTTAAGGATTAAAGCCCTTTTGTTCAATTTGCTGTGTTTGTTACCAACCTTTAACTTAATTAAGATCTTAAATGTTTTTTTTTTCTTCAGATTTAACAGATGAAATATTTTACTTCTAAAGTTAATTGCTTTTGTGTCAATTTCATAAATTTCCCTAACTGGGGTTGCAGTTTCCTAGCTGGTAGAATTCATTAAAAAGTAGGTTTTAAAATCAAGTATTTTGTCGAAGGAAAGAATACATACCCCAGTTCTGCCACTTACTATATGACCTTGAGGAAAAAACTCAATCTGTTCTCCCATCTGTAGATCTAATAGTTGCAAGTTCACAGGATCATGATAGCAATCAGATACAACTTTGTGTGTACAAAATAACTAAAATAGTATTTGCCATTGAGTTAAATAGTATTTGCCCAATGCATTCATGTTTCCCTCTTGAATTGGGAAGTTCCCTGTGTTCATTTGTACGAGCCCTGGCTTCATTTAAATAGAGCAGAGTATCTCTCTTAACTGTCCACTAGCAACCTGAAAGCTTTGTGATTTGCAAAGTCATTACATATCACTTCCCAGAGAATTTTTTTAAATCAATTTTTGTGTTATTTTGGACCTATATAAAGAAGTTTTGTGTCTTTTTGGTGATTTTATTAGTAGATGTTCGGTGCTCATTTAAGACATGATGAGTGGTGTGGGGCAGAAGGCCATGTGCCAGCTGCACGGAGAGCAAGCCACTCTCTGTTTCAGGTGAAAGCCCCACTCTTTTGTTTCCATGAGACTTCAAGGGAAGGCTCTGCGGCGGTATTTATTTGGTTTATGGTAACCTCTCAGATGTACTGCATCTGCTTTGCAGTAAAGGATGTGGGGCTCCCTTCTGGTGACTTGCCGCCTGCCGCAGACAACAGGCATGTTTGTCCTCCTCAGCTTTGATCTTTGTCGCCTGATATCTAAATGAAGCCTTTCTTGTGCCTTCAAAGCTAAGTGACTTGTTTGGCTTCCAGTTATAAGACAGTTCTGCTCCTGCCACCACCGGGGTGCCCTTCTCCTCACTTGCATTCTAGCACTGCAGTTGGAGGGCTTCGGGAGCCACGAGGAGATGTAACTGACATGTAAAAATCAAGAAGAAGGAACTTGTGCCTCCTGGGGTGGTGCATGCCTGGAGAGTCCATTTTACCTGGTGGTGAGACCTGGGAGATGAGGTTTGGAGGTAGACAAGGGAAGAAGAGAACCATAGAAAAATTTGCCATTCTTAAAAAAATGCATGCCATTATGGCTAAGGACATGGATGCCAGATTTAGACAGCCTGGGATGTGAATAATTATCAGCTGTGATAAATTCCCCAAGTTGCCAGTCTCAGTTTTCATGTCCATTAATGAAGGGTGATGATGGTACTTATCTATTTCACTGTGAGTATTAGATGAGAGAATACAAATAGAGTGCTCAGTGCACCTCTAATCATAGAGCAAGGACTCAGTGAATACTACCTTTTGGTTATTAACAGTAGTGATGCTCATTTTTTATCAATGTCAGGTAGTGTCCAGATGAAATGTTCTCTCCAATTCCCTCTCGGGGGAATTGGCACTGATACCTAAAAGCCAAATTCCAATGTCTACTTCTATGAATATTCCTTGATATCCTTGTCATCCAGTCAGCATTGTCGCTGGGTAATAGAGCAACACAGATAAAAACATAGTGTCTGCTTTACAGATTTACTCTCTGTCTTCTTAAAGCTCATTATTTATAATTTGATTCTAAGACTAATCAGAGTCTGAACTGAAATAGTTATTTGGTTAATTGGCTAGTACATGAGACTGTAAGATTTCTGAGGTCAGGGCCCTGGTACTGTATCCCTGGTTCTGCTAAAGATGCTTGATCATTCAGAGCAGTATTGTGTAGTTACTGAGAGCTCAAGACCACCACTCACTAGCTATGTAACCTTGAGCATGCTGCAAAAGCTCTCTGTTCTTCAGTTTCTTCATCTGTGAAATGGGAATAATTGAACCTGATGCTTAGGTCAGCCGTAAGAATGAAACATGACAAGATATGTAAAGTACCTGAAACACACTGATTGCTCAATGTCAATTGCTGTCAATATTATAATAATATAGATGAATAACCTAAATCATAGGATCCAGACAGCTTCTGTGTCCTTTGACACAGAAGGGTTCCTGCTTTATTTTAGTTTTTTGTTTTGCACTATGTTATCGATTTCATTATATCTATTTAGAGGTGAGAGAGTGCATATAAATCCTATACAAATAAGTAAGTAAATGAGGTTGGAGGAATATTTGGACGTGTTTGTGTGCATGTGAAGCCAGAATATACTCATACTTTCTGAATGTCAGAAATGTCCTCTCTACATATCACTGAGTTTATATGACAAACAGGATTTTTCAGCAAATTTTATTTGTTGGTTTTACAGTTCTTTATGTTTCCTCTATTGCAATTCCAGTACATTTAAATCTCCCTCTTCCGAGGTCCTCTTTTCTGAACTCTACTTCTGAAAATGTATGGTACTATTTCCAACTTGCTTAGAACTTAAAGCAGACAAACAAGTAAAATGTATCTTAATTTTATCCCTTCTGTTTTATTTCTCCCAGTGAATTGTCCATATGAGGGTTTCCCTTTAAAAATGTTGGTGAGTCATTCTTCCTACTCTTCCAAATGTTTTGCACTTTCATCTCATTAATGTCTCAGTGATACTATATATACACCATACATCAGACTGATAAATATATAGTATTCTGAATTGTCCCAAATTTCTTTTTAAATACAACTGAGTAAATTATTCTTGTCATTAAATTTGGTTGCTTTGTACTAGATTTATTTTTTTACATATAAAGATATAAATAAGGCAAAATCCTATATGTTTGTCTGCATTAATACATTTTCTTAATTAAATTAATACTAGTGACAATGAAGAAGACATTAGAAAGAATAGAAAGATATTAGATAATGGTAGGTAATAAAATGACAGAAAGATGAAAGAAAAAGCAAGAAAGAAAGGGAAAAAGCAAGAAAGAAATTAACTTTCCTTTTGCTAAGGCAAAATATAAGCTCAGGTTTTTCATATTTGTTTAATAAGCATGTGAGTATGATATAAATTATGTGTCACCATTCCATATATCACTGGTTCTCAAAGTTTTTGCTCAGGACTCTTTTACATTCTTAAGAAAAAGTTAAAGACACCAAAGGTCTTTCATTTACATGTATTATAGTTATGGATATTTACTATATTCAAAAATTTTTTAAAGATTTTTTAAACTACTCTTTCTTAATTTATTTTCTAAATAATAAATCCCTTATATGTGGACAAAAATAACCTATTTTTATCGATAATATGTTTTTCAAAACAAATTTTAAAAGTTTTAGTAAAAAGAGTGGCATTATTTTTACATTTTGCAAATATCTTTGATTCCTAGCCTAATAGACGACAGCTGGATTCTATCTGCTTTCAATCTGTTGCAATGTGTTGTTTTGGCTAAAGTATATGAAAAAAATCTGGTCCTACACAGATACATAGTTGGAAAAGGAAAACGTATTTTAGTAGCCTATTCAGATAATGGTGGATGTTCTTCTTTGATACTACATCAAAACTCTACATGTGTTATTTTCTTAAAGATCAGTTGCAGTGTGCAAAGTGAAACTGGACTAATGAATTTTTTGTACTTGATATACTCATGGGATAATGAGAATAGAAAAGGCAAATCATGACTTTGTAATGTTATAAAAATAGTTTTGTCCTTGTAAATCCCATGAAAATGTGCCAAGGATATATAATGTGTATACAGGTGTTCCCAGACCATACTTTGAATATCAGTGTCATATACGACCATAAATTCTTATAATCTTATCTTGGGACACAAAGAAACCAACATTACTGAGAAGAAGCTGTTCGGTAACTTGCTTAACCTTTGCTCAGTTAACTCAGGATAGAACCAAATTTGAATTCAGTGTTCCTCTTTTATCTCTCTGATGGGACATAGTCTTTCCAAAAAAATGTGGAAATGGGAAAATACAGAGGCATAAAATATGATTTTTTCCCTAGGGACCATAATTCTTGAGCGATAAGTTGGGTTTTATAGCTACTGAGTGTCATGTTCTGCAAAGAACATGGTAGGTCTTTTAGCATGGCTATAAAATCACATTGGATGAGTAGATCTTCCATTTTAATGGGAAACAGATTCCAGGATGAAATTCAGGGAGCAGCAGAAGGAACAAAGTTGGAATATGGCAGAAGAGATCGGGAAAGGTCAAGGAATAGATAATACAGTCTATAATTAAAGCTCTGAAGATCCCAAGGGGAGATTGATTCTTTCACTCATGTCAAAATAAGTCTGCCATTTTCTCCTCCAGGACCCAGAAGAGATGTATGGGAAGGTGACTGAAGATCTATCACTTTTGTAATTTTTTTTTTTTTTTTTGGCCACACCACATGGCATATGGGATCTTATTTCCCAGACCAGGGATTGAACCTGCACCCTCTGCATTGGAAGCTCGGAGTCTTAACCACTGGACTGCCAGGGAAGCCCCACTTTCATAACTTTTATTTGACCTCTTCTTCCTTGACGATGCCCTCATTCTAATTTTCTATTCCAGGCCAATCAAAAAACAGGGTTCTTTGTGATATTCACCGATGCCTTTGTCACTTTGGTGCTATCAAAAGCAGAAAAGGTAGAAGCAGAATAAAGGAAATCAAAGAAATAAAAAATCAAAAAGTATCAATATTAGTGCAGAAGATGAAGAAGAGAGTTAGCATGTCCTGTGCACCAACCACATGCATGGCACCCTGTTCCATGCTGGAGATAAAGTAATGAAAAAGTCAAGTAAAACCAAGGGTGTCCCATACTGCTCCCTAACAGAAAAGCTGGATTCACTGAGAATGCCTAAGAAATCTTTGACTATTCCCATTAAACCTATATGACACCTACAAATTCTTCCAAAATTGGAAACTACATCTAATGTTAAGGAATTAAACATTTCATATCTCATGGCCTACATTTTGACTATTTTGTTTCTTTTCAAGAAATTATGCAAAGTAGGCAATTAGTTTACAGGGCAAATCTAGGTAGGTTTCTATTTTTTATGTTAGCTTAGCAAACAACAGGGCTATGTTGTTATGTTGGGAGTACAGTTATAAGCCTAAAATAACCACTTAGTGTTCCATTTGGTTTACAGAATTAGATTTGGTTAAAATTAAACTTTACTAAAACAACTGCAAATAGAAAAAAATTATTAGGCATTTTGAAAACATTTTAATGTAAGATATTGATGCATTGGGTGAAGGAGAAAACCATGTGTTGGTTTGAGATTCCAAAGACTTGCGAGAGCTTCATGATATTTTTCTACAATGACTAGAAGTAGTCAAAACTACCATAAGTTTTGTCTGTTAAATTTGCTGTCACTTATACAGCAGCAATCCTTGGTAAAACCATTTAAAATATTCTATTGCTAGTAACCAGATAATGCTAGTGATCAAATACATTAGTCTCTAAGCTTCCCATTAGTTGGATCTACATTTAACTGCTCTGTATTTTATTCCTAGGGTCTTGAACAGTACTTGGGACATAGGAGTTGCATAATATTTGTTAAATATTTTCAATGAATAAGTATGTAAAAGAATATTGTCTTTATTATTTTTTTAAGAAATGTAGAGATTTATAAATACTGAAAATTATAAATTTAGAAAATTATAGATTTCAATATTTATAAATACTTATCCAGGTTTTTTACTGCCTGAATGCCACCTGTAAAGAGGGGTATGGATGGAGTTATTACAGAGTCAAGAAGGAGAGATCCTGTGTCAGACTGAGGCAGGAGAGGTTCTGCCTAGGGAGTCATGGGTAAAAACACAGAGCTGAGAAAGAAAGTAGAAAGCCCTAAGAAGATTGCTGAATTTAGAAGGAAGAGAGCCAAGCGAAAATGGAGAAGTGAAATGACATCAGGAAAGAAATAACCTATGAGGCCCGTGAAGTAATGGGTTAGGGAAAATTAATTGAGCAGTGGGCAAGACGTAAATCTATGCATATTGACCATGCAGTGTGCTATTCCTTTTACATGGAAGCGTCTGCGTTTTCCAAGGAATGAAATGACTCCCAGTCACACAGAATCACACCAGACACCACCAGTAACTCTGTTTGGTGATTTCTTTGATGGAAGAGAATTTCTGAGGGCCAGATACCACACTCTCCCTGCCTGCGGAACTAAGGAAAACAAGGATATCATTTCTCCAACGAAACTACATTTCCCTATCTTCAGTCGGTCTATGGAAACTACTGCTGGAAGATTTATCAGTATTAGAGACAGCAGCATATTTATTTAAGCCCAGAACGTCTTATACCATCTTAGACCTACCAACCTAGTTCTCGCCTCTATTCAGAGGATGGAATACATTTAATACTGCTTTTATTTAAACTTACTCCTATTCTTTTCCCCACTTCCCAAGTCGATAACACCTCAACTTGAAAAATGTATGTCATACTTCCTTCACAAAAAGACATCTGGTATATGAATGAATTAATCAATCAATCCATGCACACATGCATGAATGAATGAATTCTTTCCAAAGTTAGGGCAGGAGGCGAAAAGGTGACGTTATTTCAACATCTATACCCTTTACCTGTACATATAAAGATGCATTGTAATTTCAAGAGTGATTATAATGACATAAGTAAGAGAAAATAAAGTAGAAAAAAATGGCAAGCTTTGTGATGATTTTTGGTTAGAGCAAGCTGTGAAGACAGAGTGCTTAGATTGGACTACTTGCTCTGCCACTGACAAGTTATGTGAACTTATTAAATAGGGATAACGAGTACTTCACCTTATAAGGTCTGGGAGAGGATTAAATATTTTAAAGCAGTATCTGGCATATTGTGGGAGATAGACTATAAGACTTCACCTCTGTTTTCTAGCAGAAAAGAAGATATCTGGACAGAGAAGGCATCTAAAACTCAGTCACAGAGAAGTTAGATCTCTGTTCAAAGGTACTCAGATGAAGATGAAGCCCAGTGCTGTTCACTGCTTGGGTTTCAACTGGGCTTCACCTGTCTCTTTATTAGCCCTTTAGTTTATTCTGAAGCTTTCAGGTTTGACAATGACCATATCCTCTTTCACATGTCACATGTTCCAGCTACCTAAGGGTCTGCTATGCTATTCAATCATGACTTGATCTCATTCGAAATCATCAACTCTTCTTATTTTCAGCGGGTTTTAGGCACAGTATGCACAGGAAGACTGGTTGGGTCTGACTTCAGCAAAATGTCTTGGCTGGAGTTCATACCAGATAGCCAGGAAGAAGCAACTGTCCTTCTATAGTGCCACAGTTTTAACAAACGTAAACCACTGAGTTGGGCTTAAAAATGATTTGCTTTGGAAAAGCTGCGTTTACAGTACCCTTACCTCTAAGAACTAGACCTCTGCATTCCAGAGCTGTGCCAGAAACTCATCTTTCCTCTCTAGGATCTGACTTGAGGCTGGATCTGACTTGAGGCTGGAGATGCAGGGAGATTTCTGGCAGAGGGCAGAATACCCGTGTCAGTCTTGTCTTTCTCTTTAAACCAAGTTTCTCAGTCTACCAAAACATCAGGAAATGTGCTCATTTCAAGGTCTGTATCATTTCAGCTCTGAATTAAAGGATTGGCATTCCTCTTGTGGATTTCAAAATACACACACACACACACACACACACACACACACACACGCACACACATCACTATTACACATTTTTGGTTAAGACTTTCAAATGACACATCCCTCTCTTTCTGTCTCCTGTATCTCTCTCCTGTCCCCCCCTCCAACACACACACTCACTTCTTGGCCTTTTATTTGTTTACAAGCCTTGCATTTCAAGCCACTCAATAACTCAGGTCTTTTTCACTTGAAAAGGGACTTTCCATTCAGGAAGGAGATTCGTAGGAGCAAAAAGGCTTAGCTGAACCCGTACTAAATAGCTTCATGTCCCGACGATTCAAGGAACTGGCACTTGGGCAATCCCTTTCATTATTCTCTGAATGCCATGACCTATATGTCAAAGTGAGAGGATGCTTGGGGATGTTTCTTGTCTTTGCAAAGCAATGCTCCAGGGACAAAGAAGCTCTTTGACTGGGCAGTCATGACGGCCACGAGGTGGGAGCCATAAACCAGGCAAGCCTGGGCAGTGTGCGTGCTGACATTTTTCATTCCTAATATCCCACAAGTATTTCAGCATCAACAGAGCCTCTGTGCAGATGAAAAGGAACTTTTTTGTTCCTTGATTTTGTTATATTACATTTGAAAATTCCTACCAGCCTCCCAATTACCCATTTGTAGATAGACTGGCAAAACCATTTTTTTCATCACCTTCATATCCTCCATTTTACAAGCAAGAAGAAATACTAATATTTCTGTTGTCTCCTCTAGGTAAATGAAATCCACACTTCTTCCTTCCCCATACTGCCTTACCTTTTTGCCTCTGGAGCTTAGAAATCCCAGCAGCTGTTGTTCAGTCTAGTCTGCCCACAGCCCAATCCTCGGGGACATGCAAGTAAGCAGATTAGCTCCCAGACATTTAAATTAAAAAGTAAAATAAAATAAAAAACCATGGCCAACTTTTGTAAACATAAATGACCTATTCTAAGAAAAGAACAGACATCTTGCACAAAGATAGACTGAGATGTGTGGGGGGCAAAACAGCTCAAGTCAGCAGGGGAGGTATGCATGTACTGTCGATGGAGCAGCTGTGATGCATTTCTTTTCTTCCTTTGTTTTTTTTTTTGAATGGGGAAGGAGCACAGGATTATTTTATACTGTTGATAAGCTAAGTACTTGTCTTTGTTACTCATTTGGCTTGTTTTTTTCCATTTAGAGATATAATAGTTTGTAAGACTTTTGTCCCCTTTGCTTCCCCCAACCCCCAGAGCACTCAAACTATCCTTTTGGTGGAAAACTCCATTCAGAGCCTCCCTCCCTCTTTCCCTTCCTCCCTCCTTCCCTTCTACTCTTCCTTCTTCTACTCTTCAAACATTTTTTAAATGTGTGCTATGTGACAGGCACTGGGCTCAGTTCAAAGGAACAAAACCATCAAAAGTAATGACACAGTCTTGTCCCTAGTTTAGAGGCTGATTGGGAAGGGATATAAAATAGATAATTAAGTGAATAAATACACCAGTGTAACTGCTATGAAAGCAAAGTCTAGGGAGCTATAGGAGCTGAAGACTTAATCTCATGGTAAGTGTCTGAGAAGTTTCCCTGAGGAATAGCATTTAAGCTGATACATGAAAGGCAAGAAAATACGGTGAAGTTATCACAGAATTCATGATAGAAGTCTGTTTAGGATGCTGTAAGAATGCAAAGTAAGGTGAATAAATTCTACAGGGGAGAAGAGAGGTATGGAGCTTTCTAGAGGAGGTTATATTTGAGATTGAAATATTGAAACATTAAAACTACCTGAAATAAAAGCAAATTTAATCTCATCCAAAAAAACATTGATTTCCATTCAACACATGCACTCTTCTTTACTATACTTAATTTTGTCTTACCTTTGCTGTCTATCCTATAGAGTTTTCTTGGTTTATACCAGATAGTACCTCTTTCTTCACTCTGTGAACTTACAGTAAAAGGAGGAAATTACAACCAAAGTCAGCTTCTTTTTTTGTCCACTTACAATAAGCCACAGTAATCCTGACTATGTTTTAAAAAATATCAGAAGGAAATAGTGGTATCAACAATTGTAGGTGAGAATAGAATTATAGGTGAAGTTTCCCTAAAACTAACTGAAAAGTTTGTTCCCATATTTTTCAAATATATATTCTTTGTTTTTAACTAAAAATTTATATATTTTCATCTTAAAAATTTTCAGTGTTTATGAACAGTGTCATTATCAAGGCTTTTATCGAATTATTCTTGGGTAGATTCATGTCATTTGAAATTCACACTTCTTTAAAGCAAAGGTATTAGATATAGATTTCCAATAGTTGAAGCTTCCTTTACCTACCTCTTCTCTGAATTTTGTCCTGTTCTGCTTAATCAAATCTCCAATCCATCCTAAAATTCCCACTCCCAAGGCATCTTGAGCTCCTCCTCTGGAGTAATAGTATCGATTGAATGATAGTGTGATCTAAGTGATAATGTTTTACAGATGGCTTTTCCTCCAGACTATGGTCTATATATTATTGCACAGGATTTCATTTTTGCCTTTACTCATGTGATTTATATCTATCATTAAAATTTTTTTTAACTTAGAGTTTTTATTTAAAATTGTAAAATTGAGAGTATTTTGACTTTAAATTTATACTGTAAAGATAATATATTACATTTTTAATTGTAAAAGGGATCAACAAAAGCAGTTTTCTAATCTAACAACCTTAATATACTTTATTCCAACAGCTAAATTAAATCAGTTATTTATCTCATTTGTGATATGGAATAGCAGTACTCAGCATTTTCTCAGTACTTGTTGAGCACTGACTACTTCTAAGGGTTTGTGCTAAGTGCCGTTCCATTGGCTATGCACACCAGTACAATGTTGCGTGCAAATAGTGATAACAATTCTCTTGCTCACAGGCTCAGTGAGAAATCATTAAATTTTGCTATAAAATGTAATGTTTTCTGGTTTTTTCCTGACTAGCATTTAACAGACTAAGAATGTTGTCTTCTATCCTGAGTTTTCTAAGAGTTTTTTTCATAAGTGGGTTACAATTTTTGTCATTTTTTTGCATTCATTGAGATGGTGGTATTTTTCTCTTTATTCTGTAATATAATAAACTACCTTGATTTATTTTCAAATTTTAAACCACTATTGCCTTTATGCAATGAGACAAATTATGTTGTGATGCACTATCCATTTTGCATATCATTGGATTTGATTTTCTAATATTTTGTTTAGTGTTTTTGCACCTATGTTCATGAGAGTGAGAGTGAGATTGGCCTGCAATTTTCATCTCCTGTAATGATCTTTTAAGATTCACTGGGAAATGTTTCTCCTTTTTATTTTCATTATATTATTATTATTTTCTTAAGATCTTTATTGGAGTATAATTGCTTTACAATGTTGTGTTAGTTGCTGCTGTATAACAAAGTGAGCCAGTTATACGTATACATATATCCCCATATCCCCTCCCTCTTGCGTCTCCTTCCCACCCTCCCTATCCCACTCTTCTAGGTGGTCACAAAGCACCGAGCTGATCTCCCTGTGCTATGCAGCTGTTTCCCACTAGCTACTTTTACATTTGGTAGTATATATATGTCCATGCTACTCTCTCACTTCGTCCCAGCTTACCCTACCCTCTTCCCGTTTCCTCAAGTCCATTCTCTACGTCTGCGTCTTTATTCCTGTCCTGCCCCTAGGTTATTCAGAAACATTTTTTTTTTAGATTCCATATATATGTGTTAGCATATGGTATTTGTTTTTCTCTTTCTGACTTAATTCAGTCCGTATGACAGACTCTAGGTCCGTCCACCTCACTACAAATAACTCAATTTTGGTTTTTTTTATGGCTGAGTAATATTCCATTGTATATATGTGCCACATCTTCTTTATCCATTCACCTGTTGATGGACCCTTAGGTTGCTTCCATATCCTGGCTATTGTAAATAGTGCTGCAGTGAACATTCCGGTACATGACACTTTTTGAATTATGGTTTTCTCAGGGTATATGATCAGTAGTGGGATTGGTAGGTAATATGGTAGTTCTATTTTTGTTTTTTTAAGGAACCTCCATACTGTCCTCCATAGGGGCTGTATGAATTGACATTCCCACCAACAATGCAAGAGGGTTCCCTTTTCTCCACACCCTCTCCAGCATTTACTGTTTGTAGATTTTTTGATGATGGCCATTCTGACCAGTGTGAGGTGATACCTCATTGTAGTTTTGATTTGCATTTCTCTAATGATTAGTGATGTTGAGCATCCTTTCATATGTTTGTTGGCAATCTGTGTATCTTCTTTGGAGAAATGTCTATTTAGGTCTTCTGCCCATTTTTGGATTGGGTTGTTTGTTTTTTTGATATTGAGCTGTGTGAGCTGCTTGTATATTTTGGAGATTAATCCTTTGTCAGTTGCTTTGTTTGCAAATATTTTCTCCCATTCTGAGGGTTCTCTTTTCATCTTGTTTATGGTTTCCTTTGCTGTACAGAAGCTTTTAAGTTTCATTAGGTCTGATTTGTTTATTTTTGTTTTTATTTCCATTTCTCTAGGAGGTGGGTCAAAAGGATCTTGCTGTGATTTATGTCATAGAGTGTCCTGTCTGTGTTTTCCTCTAAGAGTTTTACAGTGTCTGGCCTTACATTTAGGTCTTTAATCCACTTTGAGTTTATTTTTCTATACAGTGTTAAGGAGTGTTCTAATTTCATTCTTTTACATGTAGCTGTCTGCTTTTCCCAGCACCACTTATTGAAGAGGCTGTCTTTTCTCCATTGTATATTCTTGCCTCCTTTATCAAAGATAAGGTGACCATATGTGCGTGGGTTTATCTCTGGGCTTTTTATCCTGTTCCATTGATCTATATTTCTGTTTTTGTGCCAGTACCATACTGTCCTGATTACTATAGCTTTGTAGTATAGTCTGAAGTCAGGGAGCCTGATTCCTCCAGCTCTGTTTCTCTTTCTCAAGATTGCTTTGGCTGTTCGGGGTCTTTTGTGTTTCCATACAAATTGTGAAATTTTTTGTTCTAGTTCTGTGAAATATGCCATTGGTAGTTTGATAGGGATTGCATTGAATCTGTAGATTGCTTTCGGTAGTATAGTCATTTTCACAATATTGATTCTTCCAATCCAAGAAAGTAAGTTTCCTCTATGCCTACTTTCTGGAGACTTTTTATCATAAATGGATGTTGAATTTTGTCGAAAGCTTTTTCTGCATCTATTGAGATGACCATATGGTTTTTATCCTGCAATTTGTTAATATGATGTATCACATTGATTGATTTGCATATATTGAAGAATCCTTGCATCCCTGGAGTAAACCCCACTTGATCATGGTGTATGATCCTTTTAATGTGCTGTTGGATTCCATTTGCTAGTATTTTGTTGAGGATTTTTGCATCTATGTTCATCAGTGATATTGGCCTGTAGTTTTTTCTTTCTTTGTAACATCTTTGTCTCGTTTTGGTATCAGGGTGATGGTGGCCTCGTAGAATGAGTTTGGGAGTGTTTCTCCCTCTGCTATATTTTGGAAGTGTTTGAGAAGGATAGGTGTTAGCTCTTCTCTAAATATTTGATAGAATTCACCTGTGAAGCCATCTAGTCCTGGGCTTTTTTTTTGTTGGAAGATTTTTAATCACAGTTTCAATTTCAGTGCTTGAGATTGGTCTGTTTATATTTTCTATTTCTTCCTGGTTCAGTCTCAGAATGTTGTGCTTTTCTAAGAATTTGTCCATTTCTTCCAGGTTTTCCATTTTATTGGCATAGAGTTGCTTGTAGTAATCTCTCATGATCCTTTGTATTTCTTCAGAGTCAGTTGTTACTGCTCCTTTTTCATTTGTAATTCTATTGATTTGAGTCTTTTCCCTCTTTTTCTTGATGAGTCTGGCTAATGGTTCATCAATTTTGCTTATCTTCTCAAACAACCAGCTTTTAGTTTTATTGATCTTTGCTATCATTTCTTTTTCACTGATTCCTGATCTGATCTTTATGACTTCTTTCCTTCTGCTAACGTTGGGGTTTTTTGTTCTTCTATCTCTAATTGCTCTAGGTGTAAGGTTAGGTTGTTTATTTGAGATGTTTCTTGTTTCTTGGGGTAGGATTGTATTGCTAAAAACTTCCCTCTTAGGATTGCTTTTGCTGCATCCCATAGGTTTTGGGTCGTCATGTTTTCATTGTCATTTGTTTCTAGGTATTTTTTATTTCCTCTTTGATTTCTTCAGTGATCTCTTGGTTATTTAGTAGTGTATTGTTTAGCCTCCATGTGTTTGTATTTTTTACAGATTGTTCTCCTGTAATTGATATCTAGTCTCATAACATTGTGGTCAGAAAAGAACTTGATACGATTTCAATTTTCTTAAAATTACCATGGCTTGATTTGTGACCCAAATCTGGAGGATGATTTGTGACCCAAATCTGGAGGATGATTTGTGACCCAAATCTATGCTGGAGGATGTTCCATGAGCACTTGAGAAGAAAGTGTATTCTGTTGTTTTTGGATGGAATGTCCTATAAATATCAATTAAGTCCATCTTGTTTAATGTATCATTTAAAGCTTGTGTTTTCTTATTTATTTTCATTTTGGATGATCTGTCCATTGGTGAAACTGGGATGTTAAAGTCCGCTCCTATGATTGTGTAACTGTCAATTTCCCCTTTTATGGCTGTTAACATTTGCCTTGTGTATTGAGGTTCTCCTATGTTGGGTACATATATATTTACAATTGTTTTATCTTCTTCTTGGATTGATCCCTTGATCATTATATAGGGTCCTTCTTTGTCTCTTGTAATAGTCTTTATTTTAAAGTCTATTTTGTCTCATTTGAGAATTGCTACTCCATCTTTTGTTTGATTTCCATTGGCATAGAATATCTTTTTCCATCCCCTCACTTTCAGTCTGTATGTGTCCCTAGGTCTGAAGGGGGTCTCCTGTAGACAGCATATATATGGGTCTTGTTCTTGTATCCATTCCACCAGTCTATGTCTTTTGGTCGGAGCATTTAATCCATTTACATTTAAGGTAGTTATCGATACATATCTCTCTATTACCATTTTCTTAATTGTTCTGGGTTTGTTATTGTAGGTCCTTTCCTTCTCTTGTGTTCCCTGTGTAGAGAAGTTCCTTTACCATTTGTTGTAAAGCTGGTTTGGTGGTGCTGAATTCTCTTAGCTTTTGCTTGTCTGCAAAGTTTTTAATTTCTCCATTGAGTCTGAATGAGAAATTTGCTTGGGAGTGTAATCTTGGTTGTAGGTTTTTCCCTTTCATCAGTTTAACTATGTCCTGCCACTCCCTTCTGGCTTGCAGAGTTTCTGCTGAAAGATCAGCTGTTAACCTTATGGGGTATTCCCTCGTATGTTATTTGTTGTTTTTCCCTTGCTGCTTTTAATAATTTTTCTTTGTATTTATCTTCTGAAAGTTTGATTAATATGTGTCTTGGTGTGTTTCTCTTTGGATTTATTCTTCATGGGACTCTCTGCACCTCCTGGACTTGATTGACTATTTCCTTTCCCATATTAGGGAAGTTTTAAACTATAATCTCTTCAAATATTTTCTTAGTCCCTTTCTTTTTCTCTTCTTCTTCTGGGAACCCTCAATATCCTGTAGCACTGGAGCAGCAGAAGGAATCATAGAGCCATGAAACAAACCCCACATTCACTCTCTGCCATGGCCCAGTTGGCTACGGAGAGCTGCTGCCATGAAATAATGGCTTACTTCTCTTTTGCCATCCAGAGCTTACATGCATGCCTCCCATTTGGCTAACCAAACAGGACACTGCTGGCCAAGGAATTGGTAAATAGTGTTTCCTACAGTCATACCCGGGAGGAATAAGAAAAATCTTAAGAGAGTGGTGATATTTCTGTTACAGTCAGTAGCTGGCATAATGGCAGAGTTTGAAATTAATATTTCACCCATTTTTTCTTAATGTACTTTAGTAATGCACTTGAATATGGACAATAAGAGTAAATAGCCTTATTATATTGTTAACTATTTAATAAAAAACATTTTTTCCTTCTTCTATTTAGCCTTTTGTTTATTTGTTTGTTTAATAGTTTTAAATTGTTTTGGCTGTGCCTTGCGACTTGCAGGATCCCAGACCAGGGATCAGACCCGTGCTCCCTGCAGTGGAAGCATGGACTCCTGACCACTGGAGCACCTGGGACTTCCCTTTATGTAGCCTTTTAAGATTGTGGTTTCAGTGTTCTTTCACCAAAAGATCAAGTAGATGGTGACATTATCATTTTTGTACACAAGCACGTGTGAGTGTGTGTACAGACTATTTGATAATTATCTTGAGAATTAAGAAGTTGCAAAATGCTGCCTGACTTTTTCTGTAATGTCAATAATTACTGAAAGGTAGTACCTGGAAGTTTATATGGCTAGACAAAGAAACCTGGGAATTTTGACACTATTAAAAATAACCGTGAAATAATTTCATCTATATAGTACAAACACATCTTGCCATATAACCTATGTCATAACAAATAATGTGGACAGATAAGTAAGAGATTACTAAATTTCAGGGGTAAAAAGTATGGAAAAAGTTGTGAATCTTCTCTCAGTGAGAAAACGCCTATAGCTATGTACAGGTAAAAATTTGCTTATGATCTAGGGGTCGTGAATTTTCTAAAATCTATCCAGTCATGAACTTCTTTAACCCAGGTTACTAAACCCTGGTAATGAATAATGAAAACCAATGACCAAAATAAACTGCAAATAAAATACTTTAACCCTTTTTTTCTAAATATTTCAGATAAAAATGTGTTGCTTGACCTTTTGGAATAAATATCTCAATTCTCCATATTTTATTTATGTATAAAAACTGTCTTTAGGGACTTCCCTGGTGGTCCAGTGGTTAAGACTCCATGCTTCCACTGCAGGGGACACGGCTTCGATCCCTGGTCGGGAAACTAATATCCCACATGTGGTGTGGCCAAAAATTAATTAATTAATTAAAGTTTAAAAAACAAAAATTGTCTCTATAAGACAATTTCTCCAACTACAGCCAGTATGCATGATGGTAGTAACTATTTGGGGGCACTCACTCTGTCTTTCTACATTCATTCTCTTGTTTAATTCTCATGGTGATCCTAATATTTTTCTCTTTATATAGATGAAGGTAGTGAATTTTAGGTAGGTTATGTAAATCAAGTTCACACACCTCATCATTGCTGGAATGAAGCTCTATTTCTGAGCAATCTCAATCCAGAATCCATGGTCTTAACAATTATGTGGAATTACCTCCCAGTGAAAGACAGTTACATGAATAAAACTAAGCTTTAGTAGAAAGAACACAGTATTTGGTGTCAGATAAACCTTATTTTGATTCCAAATTGTGTGTACCTTGAGCTCCAAATATTTTATTTTATTGTATTTTGGCAAGAACAGTTCACATGACGTCTATAATCTTGACAGAATTCTAAGTGTACAGTAGAGTATTGTTGGCTATAGGAACAATGTTGTACAGTAGATCTCTAGAATTTATTCTTCTTGCTTACCTGAAACTTTATGCTCATTGGTTACTAATCAATGAGCTCAGAGTCTTTTAACCTCTCTGAGCTTCAGACATGGGAAATTATTTAGAAAATTATAGAACTCAGCGTATCCAGAGGCAATTTTAAAACTCAGGATTTAAACAAGCCCCTCTCCCTCAATGCCTTGTCCAAACATGCTAAAGGGAGGTGACACTTGAGGTGAAAGAAAATACTGACAATTTGTTTATGTGGTTTAAAACCACATACATTATAATATCACAGTTTCCCAAACTTGTTCCACAAACCATGAGAGTTTCTTGAAATATATTAATATTTCAAGAGGCCAAATAAATATAGGAACTTTTGTGTGCTTAACTCTTTTTGAATGGAGCACAATGCATATTAAAATATTAAACTGATCTCTGAGAAGTCCCACGATAAACTGACTTAATGTATTTACTCAGGCTTTTTTTTTTTAACTTATTTTATCAGGGATCCAAGCTTAATTTTATTTTTTTATAAAGAGCACTAGTTAACATCTTACCTGTTACTCATGTTCCGCAGAAGATATTTTGGTCAATGATGCTTTACATACCTCGTTTGGGCTGTGTGTCTGTTTCAGAATAACTAAAATGGCAGTTACCTCATTTTTAAAGTAGAAAAATACAGCAATCTGCTTCGCAGATATTTTAAGGGCTAACGAGGAACATTCATTATGAACAGTGGGTCCTCAAAAAAGACATACCCCATTATTGCTGCTTCTGTGTGAGTTATAAGCAGTGCTTGGCTGGCTCAAGGAAAAGAATAAGGCTGAGCTTGTGTTTGTATCCACAGGTATATTTTGGTCACAGATTCTAAAAACCCATCCAATACTGAATCACAAAAAGTTGATTTTGTTTGGTTTCTGTGTAAGTCTCCTGAGTCACCATGATATTTTCTAGGAAATAATAAGAATTTTACTCTTGGAGAGAGCTTTAACACCTTGTAAATATTTTTTTAATGAGATTATATTTTAATGCTAAATGTTGTTAGCACAAATATTTTATATTTTACAATTCTTGTTCTATTATTATGACTTAGCTGTGATTTCCTGTGAAAAAATAAATATAGTTTTAAGGTATTTGATAATATTCTTTTTCTAGGCAATTCTTAAATTTCTTTCAGAAGTAGGCATTTTTCAAGGCTAATATTCCTTTAGCTATTTTACCTTTCTTGCCAATAAATATACCGCTAAGCTAATTGATTAATTTGTGTAATCATTCATGAAATATCCATTGAATGCCTCATGTGTTCTAGACACTGGGACAAGCTTTGAAAATAAGGAGCAAAATCAGACTGTTTCTGCCCTTACAAAGTCTACAACCTAATTGAGAGATAGATATTACTAAAAATATCAGACATAAATATAACATGACAACATTAATCAGAATAGGTACAGGGTGCTATGTAAACTTATAATTGGGTAATTTGATTTATTCAGTGTGATCTACAAGATTTCCAAGAGAAGGTAACAACTAAGTTATTATCCAAATATCATATCCAAATTATCCAGAGCTATGTTGGCCATCTAAAGAATTGTGTTCTTTATCCCCCAAATAATGGGAAACCATTGAAACATTTTAAGCATCATCAGATTTACATTTTGAAAAGATAACTCCAGTTGCATTGTGGACAGTAGACTAGAAAGGCACATGAATGGATGTCAGTGAAGTGCTGATGAGAGCAAAGTCGAGAGAAATTTAAAAAGACTAAATAAATACAGAAATAGACCACAATTGTGGATTAAGTTACTAAATACTTTTAAGATGTCGGTTTTTTTCTCAAATTGATCTTCTCAGATTCAATTCAGTACCAATCAATCCCACAGAATTTTTGTAGAAATTGACAAGTTAATCACAAAACTTATATGGAAAAGGTAGGTTCTAGAATGACAAAAAAAAAAAAGGAAAGAACAAAATTGGAGCTCTTACATTACTTAATTTTTAAAACCTCACATAAAGCTACACTTATCAAGACTATGTGGAACTTTAGCTTAACGGAACCAGAGTTTAGAAATAGACCTGAACATGTATTGTCAATTTATCTTTATGAAAGATTGAAAGTATATCTATGTGGAACAATAAGCTATCTCAACTATGCAAAATATATAAAAATTAACTTGAAATAGATCCTAGACCTAAATGTGAAAAACAAAACTATAAAATTTCTAACAAAAAAGGAGAAAATATTTGCAAAATTGGGGTAGGGAAATATTCCTTAGGGCACAGAAGTCACACAAGCCAAGAAAATGATAAATTCAACTTCCTCCAAATTAAAAACTTCTGCTTATCAAAAAAACTCTTAACAAAGTGAGAAGACATACTATTAACTTGCAAAAAATGCAAATGTAAGATAAATATCTAAAAAAGGATTGTATTCAGAATATATAAAGAACTCCTACAATGTTTAGTAAAAGGAATCATACCTCAATAAAAAACAAACTGGGCAAAGACTGAAAGAATGACTTCTCAAAAGAGGATATATGGATGACCCATAAGTACACAAAAATGTACCAAACATTATTAATCATCCAATTTGTCGACTGGCATATTTTAAGTATTTTAAAATGACAGTTGCTTCCACCCTGAATAGTATTTACTTGCTTCTGCATTGATGTTCTAGAGTATCTGTGCAAGAATCTATGCATTTGTTTTAATTGAGAAGAATTTGTCCTTTTTCTTACCTAAGCAAGTCAGCTACTCAAATTCTCCACAGACTCAAAACAGTGTCCATATTTGAAATATACAGTGGACAATGCCAAACTTCCACTATCTTTTTTTGAGGATATAAGGCAGAGAGGTGAAAAAGACTTTTCCTGGGACCTCAATGCCATTAGTCATGAAGGTAGGTGTTTAAGTTTAAAGTGAAGTGACAAATGCACCCACGTATTTGTGTATGTGTTTTTGTAAACTATGTGTGTGTGTGTGTGTGTGTGTGTGTGTGTGTGTGTGTGTTGTGATATGCAGGACCTTTAAAGCACAGAGCATGGACCTAAATGACGACACTCAGACCATAGCACCTTCCTTGACTTACAATATAACTGTAACGTCCTCTCTCTCTACTAGTAACTTTCTATTATATCACTCTCTTTATCTTCTGTATAGGACCTCTCATAATCTGAAATTACCTTACAGTTTCCCCTGTTTATAATCTGACTCCTTTCTAAAAAATGTCCTGTGACAGAAGGAATTTTTTCTGCGTTGCTGACCATGGTAACTGATGATAAAAAGGAGCGTAGCACACAGTAAGCTCTCAATAATTTTTTATTGAATGAAGAAATAAGCTATATGTTTAACTCTGATTTACTGAGCATTAGACAGAGCTACTCCTCTAAAATAAATCATTCTTTCCTCATGAATATGCTCTTCCCTTTTCCCAGTTTTGAAACGCCATTTCCCATAAATATGGCCTTTCATTCTGAAATGGATATCAAAGTGAACTATAAAACAAACCATTGTTCCTAAAAGTAAGGGGATATGAAATTGTCAGAATATGCTATGGAAGGCATTCATGCAACATTTTTCTTTCTATTATATATTATGTCACAAAATTTCACTCATTAAAAATAATTGAAACTGTTCTTTATGAGTTCAAATGAGTAAAATGTAAAAGTTGTTAACTTCTTCTTTTATTTTTCAAAAATAAAACTCTTGGTCTTCAAAAGTGAAATATCGATTTTGTTTCCCTAAGGCATCACACAATTCTTAGAACAATACAATAACTTTCAGTAAGTGAGACCACAGATTCCAAACAGTGATCATTTGAACAAGAACAGGTCAAAATTTACCTTTGAATTTGTCTATGGAGAAGGAGTTTACTTAGCATCTAATACTGTCAAGATAATTTCAAACAGGAGGTTTTGAAAAACAGCTGATTTCACACACTTAATAGCGATTTGTACCACAAGATAATACAGTAACTTCCATGATCCTTATCTATTTGTAGTACAAATCTGTTCAGCCAACATCTGGAAAATTTAGTCATTGGTCTCTGTTATTGCTTGTGTCTGAGAGTAATAACGAAATTGCTTAAGTAAGAAAGTCCTGTCATACAATCTAAGCCATAAATTCAACTTTGCTATTTACACACACATATACACACGAAGTGTTTTTTTTCTTTTGAAAAATGCCTGTTAATCTCCTTTAATAAATTTATATTACAAAAGATAAAGGTGTTATTTCCAGAAATAATGAGAGCTCAGCTTTTGAGGGATTTTCTCTTAGCTTTTTAAAGTTAATTAGAAAGGACATGATTGAAAGAAGAGTTTTAATGTTTTAAAAGTACACAGACGCAATACATTCACACAAATATGTACAAAAACACTCACATACATGAAGGATTTCTTTTTCACAAAACTCGCTAATAATTTTCATTAAATTTATGACCATATTTCTCAAAAACAGATCCCATATCTACAACCAAAACAATTTAAAAACTGATGCATAACCTGGTATGTAGTACCTGATTAAAATTATAATATAAATGGACAGATGCTTATGCTAAGAATTTGATCTTTCCGAAAGCTAAGCATTGTTTACTAAAATATGGATTTGAAATATCAGGGAGCATTCATATTTTTGTTCTTGTTGAGGTTGTTGAAGTGATATCATAGCACGCATTTTGATCTCCCTTAGTTCTTTTTTTCTTTTCTTTTCTTTTTAACATCTTTATTGGAGTATAATTGCTTTACAATGGTGTGTTAGTTTCTGCTTTATAACAAAGTGACTCAGTTATACATATACATATGTTCCCATCTCTCTTCCCTCTTGCGTCTCCCTCCCTCCCACCCTCCCTATCCCACCCCTCTAGGTGGTCACAAAGCACCGAGCTGATCTCCCTGTGCTACGCGGCTGCTTCCCACTAGCTATCGATTTTACATTTGGTAGTGTACATACCTAGAGAAAATTCAAGTATATAAGTTATTTACAACTTTTATTTTCTTGGCCCATCATAGGCAAAGTGTAACAAAGAGGCTGAGTTTGATCTTATTTTTCTATACTTCCCTTTAGAGCTGTTCAATCAGTCATTCACTAGACATTTATTTAGAAAATTATGGGACAAGTATAATACTAAGTGCTAAAGAAACAAATTGACATATTCCCTCATTTTAAGAAGCTCACATTATAATGGGCTTAAAAGTATATAAACAAATAATAAGTACTTGGTACAGAAATGTTTTATTAATGCGTATGTGATAGGAAATGGCTTTGCCACTTTAGTTAAATAAATCCACAAACTTCAGTCACTCTCTCCTGATATTTGCTCTTTTTGGATATATGAACTATGACGTATTTAATATCTTCCCGGAGATTGATCCATCGTTTTCCCCTAATTATTGAAAAAGGAACATTTTATGACACCTGTATATAAAAACCTATATCATTTGCCACAAAGGAAAGTAATCTTAAAAATAAAGTCAATTAAAACAGTGAGTTCTGGCTAAATAGTTTCACCAAACCAAGATTCTGAGTCTGCAACTGCTCTCCCTAGGTTAAAAAGGAGAGGTTAGCAATGTTACAGGAAGGCTAAAGATTTCTGTCACCAGACTGGGATTTCTGCCCGACTTGATAGGAAGTTAGAAAGGAATTGAAAAGGGAATGATGTTCTCACTTTGTAATTCAATATTATTTTTATTTTCAGTTTGTTCTTATTTTTGTCTCTATTTTCTTTTTCCTGTCTTCCTGTAGGTTATTTGAACATTTTCTAAAATTTCATTTTTATTTATCTGTAGTGCTTTTGGGTGTATATTTCACACTCCAAATAGTGTAACTTTTTAGTGATTGTTATGGATTTCTAACCACAGTCTACTTGTGTCATCATTTTACCAGTTCTTGTGCAGTATAGATAGCTTACCTCCCTTTACTTCCCTTTATTCTCCCCTGTTTGTAAAATAATTTTCTTAAATATTTCCTCTACATAACATTTAGAAGCATATTAGATGGTGTTATGTTTGCTTCAACTGGCATAATTTAGAAAACACAAATTAGAGAATTCAAGAGGAAAAGCAAAGTCTGTTGTATTTACACATATTTTTGCTTACTGTGTCTTTTCTTCCTTCCAAGGTTTATTCTTTATTTTCTTTCTGTTTAGAACATTCAGTCAATAGTACCAGCTTCTTTGGCTCCAAGTGTGGGATACATGAGGTAAGAAGAAAAGCCAGCGAGCTCATCATCATGTCATTCCTTGAGTGTCAAATGCCTAGTCAGGTTGTCATCTTCTCTCCACACTTCAGAATATCCTTATGTTTCTTGTCATATAATGTCCAGGGTTTGTAGCTGTACAACAGCTGCATTGTGAGATGAATAGGAAAAGGTGCATCGACTCCATCTTCCCAGAAGCAGAAGTACAATTCAAGATTCCACCCAAACTTATTTCAAGTACCACTAGTAAATACCTTCCAGCTCTGAACATATTTGCCTAAACTCTTTAGTATTATTTATTCTCACCCATCACATCTTTAAAAGTAGTATTATCAGTTGGATCTGTTTTCATTTAATTTAATTGATTTTCTAAGCCCGTAGAGTTGCATTGTGAAATGTATACTGGATTTAGAGCCAAACAACCTGTATTTGTATTTCATTTCTGCCATTTGCTAGCTGGGTCGTCTTGAAGAATTAATGTAACTACCTATGAATTATAGTCTTCTGTAAAATCAATATTAATATTGGTGATACTGGTAGTATCAATATCTTCCTCTGTGTGGACATTTTTGTAGTTAAAGTGTAACAACATATATGGAGACATCCTTGGACCATAATAGGTGTTTAACAGGTGTTTATGGAATCTGATGTCTTCAGAGCACACTATTTAGCTGGCACTATCCCCTTAAATAAGATTACTTTTACTATAGTTATTAAAAGGAAAGGTAATAATGTCTAACCTGAAGTGGGGATGGACTAGAGGGTAAAACTAAGTTACATAATTTTTGTGGCTAGCCACATCAGAAAAATTGGGGATAACCCCATTTGACCAACCCTAGCAGTCATATTAAACTGATATGTTGTAAAAACACAAATGGGGCTTCCCTGGTGGCGCAGTGGTTGGGGGTCCGCCTGCCGATGCAGGGGACGCGGGTTCGTGCCCCGGTCCGGGAGGATCCCACATGCCGCGGAGCATCTGAGCCCGTGAGCCATGGCCGCTGGGCCTGCGCGTCCGGAGCCTGTGCTCCGCAACCGGAGAGGCCGCGACAGTGAGAGGCCCGCGTACTGCAAAAAAAACCCCAAAAAACACAAATGAACTTCAAGAAGGTTCCCTGTGCCTGCTGCCTTGGGTAAGCCTATGCTGGACCAGTCAGTGTAACGTGCGTGTAGCCATGGACATCTAAGGTAATCACAGACTTGTTATTGCTCAATCTCGGGTGGCTGAAGGCCACTTGTCCCTCTAAGAAGTTGGAGGACGCCAGATGCTCCGCGGTTATGTAACTGTTAGCATGCTAGAGTCTTATTTGTTATTGGAATTAACTAGACAGATTGCTCCACTAAGATCAGCTGTGCAACACCACACTCTTCTTCCCTGCTTCCTTTCTGACTTGGTTGTACGATGAGATGAAACTGGGAGTTGCAGCATTTACTTTGTGATCTGGGGTGGGCAAGCCTGAGAACCAAATCTACCATGCTCAGAATGGCAGAGCAAAGAGGTAGAAACCTGGGTCTTTCATGATTTTGTTGAATCGCTGAAATAACTGATCCTGTATATTGACCATGTTACTATGCGAGATCACAATTGCTTCAGTGTTTGAGTCACTTTCATCTTGGTCTTCTCTTATTTGGACACAGTTTGGGAACATCTCGTAAGTTACTGTGCATACATAAAAAGAATTATAGAAATGATTGAATTATTGCATATACATATTATATATCAAATGGAGTATCAAATGGTTTTTGAAATAATATATGGAGGTACGTTGTTTTCTCTATCTTGCCTCAAATAAAAAAATAAAAAGAAATTGCAGCATAACCCCATCTCCCCATTTTTCAGGCTGCAATAATTTTGTCCCCAAAGCTAAAGATTTTCATGGAAATTGATGGTGCTTAGTAAAGGAAAAGTCCATTGATGGTTCTGCCTTTATGGACTGTGTAAATACAGAGAAGAAATTCTACCACAGAGGCCAGTTGTTGATGATTAGCAAGTAGTAACGTCACTGCGTGAAGAAAAGGGTGGGTTGTTTTCTGCAGGTCCCCAAGGCCTAAGTCTTCTGACATCACCCACTTTTGATGCTCCTCCCTTAAACATTAGCTTTAACCTTCGGAAGGTTGATATTCCCAGTGGGTGAGCATTGACGTAGAGCCTGAATGGTGTCTGAGGTCAGTAATGCACTCTTAATCATTTTGGAACTTAACATCAAAGATAGGAACTCAAATAGGGGATTAAAGGTAACTAAAGCATGACTTAAGTCATCTTTCCTTACACTCCCCTAATATAAGCAGAATCATTCTTATGTCAGGCTCTTTAAAAATCCATTCAGAGAAATGTTGATCATTCTTATTTATTTATCAGACATTTACTGGGCAGAATGAACAAGACAGAGCCGATGAGACCTCTGGGAGACCATCAGGGAGGTTGCAAACAGCCCACCAGGGAATGCAGAGAATAAGAGAAAATAATACAAGAATAGAAATGACAAAGGTTCTCAGCAGTAGAGCAAATAAGAGAAGAGCACATTTCAAATCTAGGGGTGATCTATATGGGGGAATTAAGAAAGGTGTGTGCAGGAAGTGACCTTGAGATGGTCCATGAAAGAATGACTGAGTTTAAACTTAAGGAGTCACAAGCACAGAGCATTTTAGCATCACAACACAATGAAGAACAAAGGATTCATGTTGGAACCAACATAGGTTTGCAACCTGGCTTTGCTCTTAGTAACCAGACTTAACTTTAGGAAATGACTCACTTTGAGTCTGTTTCTTCATCTTTAAAATGGATATAATAATATTCACCTTATAGACTTAGAAGAATTAAGTTCTATGAACCATTATAAGCATTAGTGCCTGACCTAGTTTTTACCTAAGATACATTAACTGTTATTCTTATTTGCATCAGGTTTTCCAGAAAGGGTGACATTTGAGACGGATTCTTAAAGGAATTATAACAAATGGAAATGTGGGCATTATAAATGACTGAGCAACATATTTGAAGACGCAGAGAACTCAAAGCACGGGAACCGGGGAGTGGTCTTTTTTTTTTTTTTTTTTTTTCTGTACGCGGACCTCTCACTGCTGCGGCCTCTCCCGCTGCGGAGCACAGGCTCCGGACGCGCAGGCTCAGCGGCCATGGCTCACGGGCCCAGCCACTCTGCCGCACGTGGGATCCTCCCGGACCGGGGCACGAACCCGCGTCCCCTGCGTTGGCAGGCGGACTCTCAACCACTGCGCCACCAGGGAAGCCCAACGGAGTGGTCTTTTGGAGAAGAGTCATGGCAGAAATGGAGATAAGAACATAAAATGGAGGTGTGACTCTGAGTACGGGTTCTGAGAATACCAAAGTTCCAATCAAGATGTCAAAATATAGTATTGGTCATCTGGTTGTATTAGCATCCTAGAACCATAGCATAAACAATGATAAAGGAAGAATGTGTCAAACTAAATAGTCTAACAATAAGATACAAGAGAATCTTGTCACATACAAGAGAATCTGGTCAGTGTCACTGGAGTAACCTTCTTATGGTGACTTAATTTTCTAAAAATTTCCAATATAGAAGAGAATTCAGAGGACAAACATTTGAGTCAAACATTGAGAGAAATTTATGGCTATTATAGGTTGCATATTAAATGCTGTACTGCACATGCATGACACACATGCTGAGACCTACCCCTGCGTCCACCACCTCTAGATCAAACCAAGTCCACATAGACGGCACCACTAAATATCCCATTCAGGTTAGGTCTTGCTGAACTTCATGATAGACTCGCTGTCCTTCTCTACACAGCCTGTAAGACAGCTACTAGCCTTTGGTTGGAGTTGAAACCTAGTTCTGTCCCTTTTTTAGTCTCCTGCTAGTTTGTTGAACCTTGAATATACTGAGAACTGGCAAAATTAAAAATTTTGAGCTGTGAAACAGAAGACCAAGCAGAGGGATGTGGCAGAAGAGGAGGTCAGAGAGATTGGCAGCTTGACTTGATTCACTACTGCTGGCTTTGAACATAGTGATAAGGGGCCATGAGTCAAAGAATGTAGTTAACTTCTAAAAATGGAAATGACCCTGAGCCAACAATCGGCAAGGAAATAGGGACCTCAGTCCTATAATCACATGAAACTGAATGCTTCCAACAACCTGAATGTGTTTGAAAGTGGATTTATCTACAGATCTTCCCAAAAGGCAGATACCTGCTGATACCTTGCTATCAGTCTTGTGAGACTCCAAGGAAAGAACCAGCTGGCCCCTGCTATGCCCAGAATTTGACCTTCAGAAATTGAGATAACAAATTTGCATTGTTTTAAACCTCTAAGTGCATGGGAATTTGCTACAGCATCAATAGAAAACTAATATACTATTAATATACTATAAAAACTATTATACTATTAAGTGAAAATCTCTAAAAAATTTATCCCAACGACTAAGTACCATGAGAAAATACTCTACCCAAGTACCTTCATACTACACCAAGCAAGAGAGCATTCATGAAACGCTCAGACAGGCAGAATCGTTTAAATTACCTCCAGTCCAAAGTAAGGATCAATATATATGGAAGTCAGATTACTGAGCTCATGGGGCTATGGAAACCCCTCCTGTAACTTCATGGCATATGAACACATCTGCAACTTCCTGGTATAGAATTCCCAGTGTCGGTTCTGAAGAAATGGGAAACAGGAAACAGGGAAGTAGAAAACCTATTTAGTAAGACTAATCATGATAAAACCCAAAGCTAGTTTTCTGCTCTAACTGTGGATGATGAGGATACAATGCATGAAACTACAGATAAATCCTCACATTCATGAGAATTACTGTATAACAGGTGTTGTCCAGCCTGAGGATACAAGACCCTGGAGGGTGGGGTGGGGTATGAAGGGCTAAGAATAATAATTCTATGGCTCGTTTCCACTGGCTAGATGGCTAGGTTGCAAGAGCTGTAGCTGGCTTCCTCTTCTTGCCCCCCACCCCCTTTCAGAATGTTCTGCTCCTGCCAGATCACTGAGGGAAAAAGATCAGTAGACTTTACCTTGAAGTTGATGTCAAATGCAGTAATGTCATGCACGCGTTGCCTGATCTGTGTGATGCTGTTATATCATCAGCATCATCATCATCAGTCATCACATTTATTAAGCATTTTCGACATCCCAGGCACTTTGTACATTATCTCCTTCCATGCTCACCATAACACCCTATGAGGTGAGTAGTACTATTATCCCATGTTATAGATGAAGAAATTGAGGTTTAGAGAGGTTAAATAGCTTGCTCAAGGACTCGAACTAGAAAATGATAGTTGACCCCTAAAAGTCTGACTTCAGAGTTCTTATTCTTTCCTCCTTGTACAGGTGCTCCAGATCCTCTAAAGAAGCATCCAAGGGCTATTCTGAACCAAACTGACAAAGTGGAACAACCTTGAGTTGCAGGAAGTAAAAGGTACCTTAAGCTCCTGTGCTGGTGCTAAATCACAACTTTCTAAAATGTGTTCTTGTCGATATCAGCAGAGGCCAAGGAGCAAATGTCCAAGTTCCCAGAGCCCCAGGGGTCCTCTCCAGACCTGTCTTCTATCCTCCATTCCGAACTTGGGGCTCCATCCTGATTTCTCCCATTTTCTCTGCTTAACTCCCTTCTCCTTGTCTCTTCAGAGGGAGTGGCTTGGCTTCCTCCGCAGCCTTGTCTTTGGATGCTGCTGTGGCAAGACTCTTGCCTCTTAATTCCAAAGACCTTCCCCTGCTGCTGCCTCAGAAGGCTTAGCCCAGCGCCTTGAAACCAAGGCTTCTGTTATGTCTTATGTTCCAGGCTCTTATGTTCAGCCTGTTGAGAAGACAGTGTGAACACCCCTTGAAGCTGCCAAACATTCTCACCAGCATACTCCACCTCTCACTGCAGGAGCCCTGCTTCCCAACCTGAAACCTGGGATGATTTTAATTTATTCCAAGTTGGACCCTACAGCACATTTTCATATTTTTAAAATAGCTCAGCTGCTTCTCCCCACTTTAAGTGTGTCTCTGGAAATGTATTCACTGAAGTTTCATCGACATCAACCGCCTGGGTTTCTTTCCCTTGTTCACACTTTTCTCACCCAGAGGAAGCATTTTATTTTCTGCAACCATGGTGCATACTCCAGTTGGAATTCCATTGCACTCAGTCTACACTATAGCACTTCCATCTTAACCCAACCGGGGACTTTAAAACAGACATTAGTTTAAAAAGTAATAAATTCATATAGTAAAAAGCTAAAACAGGACAAAGGGTTTTTAATGAACAAATGTACTTTCCACTGCATTTGGCCAAAGACACCACTGTGAACTGCTGTTGCTCTGGCTGTCTAGAAATTTTGCATACAATCATAAGTATACAAGCATTTATTTTAAATAAATGAAGTGTATTATACAAAATATACAATGTACAATATTTTGTGGATTTTTTTTCTGTGTTGGAGATATTGCCTTATCAGCATATGCAGAAAACTCTACCACATTTTTTAACAGCTATATGATAAACATTATTTACCTAGCTAGACCCTACTTTTTTCAACCAATCCCTTATCAATAGACATTTATTTGTTTCCTATATTTTTTGCTACTATAGCATTATTTTAATGATTATATATATATATATGTTTGTATATATACATATAATGTCCCTATTTAAATAGTCTACCAATTCCCCTTTTATCTCCTTTATATTATTATAAAATTATCTGATTACATTTATTTTGTAACTTATTCATACTCTGCTTTCCCCCACTAAACTGTAATCTCCTTAAGAAAAGGGACTGTTTTTTTGTTGTTCACTTCTGTATCCCTGGCACTTAAAACAGTGTCTGGAACGTAGGTGATACTCAATAATTTTTTGAAATCAGTGGGGAAAGACATTTTTCTTACACGTTATTTGGGGTATACCTGTGGAATAAAATCCTCAAGTGGAGGTGTGAATTTAAGACTTTTACTAGGGATTTACTAGGTCTTTTAAGAGCAGTGGTACCAATGTTTAGTTCACCAAGAATTTTGAAAAGGCTTTTCTTTCATATTCTCCAATCCTATAGACAGTTCTATACCTATATCGTAAGGTCAGGGCCCTTTTTCTCTCCCCACACCTGAATCTTTTACCTTGTAGGCATGTGGACACCCCAGACTGCACTTTAAATCACTGTTCATGACTTCCCCCACAGATGCCCCTTAGCCTCTGTGTCACTTGCTCACTCACACTAGTGACAGTCACCATCAAAACTACAAATACAGGGAAGATGGCCACATGGGCTTGGAAGCAGGTATCGGCCTTTGGGAGAGGGAACCCCAGAGTCCCCCGCTCAGAGCATGATCTAAAAAGATGAGTGTGTGTTTGTGTGTGTGTGTTCTGGGTAGGCACATCACCCTGGGTATGCCGGAGCAAGGGTTTTGTTTTCTCAAGTCTAATTTCAATACTGCCAACATTGGAAAATACAGGTATTTTAGGCATTCTTACAAGAGTGGGGTTGAGCATTTTTCATATATTTGTCTTTCTTTTTAAGAATTTAGCAAGTCTCCTTCCCTCAGAGTTTCTAATAAGAAGCAAAATAGGAATGTCCACAGGAATTAAGAGCATTGGAAAAGATGAAGGAAATTTGTTCTTTAATGTAAACATTACTATATTTTTTGAAGCAAGTATATTCAGGAAAAATAAAAGGATTAATGTGCTGCATTATAGGTAATTAATGTATGGAACCTCTAACCTTGAGAAGATGTACAGATTGAAAATATAAAATACTGTATATTGCTCCTACCTGAGAGGCCATATTCCCAAAAAAGTATTTTGAAAAAAAAATGTTTAAAAAAATAACATGATATGAAGGTAAAGCTAATACTAGAAGATAGAAATATAAATGCAGCTGTCAATGCCCTTATAAATATGTATTACATATATATCAAAATAAAAAGGATAAATTCAGTGATTATGATCCTTGATAATGATCTGATCATTATGATAATGATGATAATGATATCATTATGATACCTAATAAGATTGTCAAGGACATTTTGCATATCTTAAAATAGGAATACTGGAAAATGTAAAATTAATCTCCATTTACCTTCTCTTGCTTGGTAGAAATTTTATATTTTCTTTCCCCACTGTTTTAATGTAATGGTTGTAAATTTGCTATACTTTGTAGGAAAAACCATTCATTTGAAGACAGTACTTCTCAAACTGTCTATGGAAAAGGGTCAATTTTTTTCTTCCCCAATCCATCCTTGACTGATATTTTTATAAAATACAATAAAGAATAAATTACTAGAAACAAAATAAAAAACAAAGGAATATATAAAACATACAAACAAAAGACATACATTATGGCCCTATTTTTATCATCAAATGGAACAGACATAAAATTACGTCCAAACTGCTATACATGTTTCTTCAGCTTATTCTCAATGTCTAATCTTCCCTAGCAGACAGATAATAAACCTTCAGGGATCAGCTCTGGTCCACAGACCACAGTAGAGGACTTTCCCAAGGGACATATTTATTTTCTAGGGTTTGATTTCTTGTCCATATATTCAATTCATTTCAAACATTTTATGAAGTTTTGACTCTCATCATGGCATACTATTTAAATTCTTCCTGTATTCCTCTTAGAAATTCAAAGTACCTTTTGATGGAAAAAGCTTTGGATGACCTCAATTTAATTCAGTAGGCAGAACTGAGTTGGTAAATTCCTTTTACCAGTTATAGCTCCTTTGCTAAGCAGCACATTTCAGAAGGCAACAGAGCCCAGTACCCCAGCCCTGCAAGCCTCTGTCTGCTCGTATTCCTACTCATCACCTCAGAGAGGTCCTCAAAGCATTTCTAAGTCTCAGGGTTATTTTTATTCAATTTCCTTTACTTCTCCCAAAGCTGAATTGCAAAATCCTTACTCTCCGTTCTCTTGACTTTCATTTTTGTTTCCCCAATATTTTATTTCTGCTTTTGCTAATGCTCCACAAGAGGAGAAATGTAAAAATTAGTACACAATGAACACAAAACGCTCCTAGTTGAGGAAGATAGAAGCAGATGAAAAATCTACTTATACTAGAATCTCTAGTAAAGGGGGAACTCATGGTTAAAAAAAATTCATTTAGACACAAAAAATATTTTAGCTAAATTTAAGGGATATCAATCTTTAAAGGATGAAACAAAACTCACGTATTTGAAGAATTTTCCTAAAGCTTTTGATGTTGGGATCAGGTAAGACTTTGAAGTGACACAATTTGCCAAAATATGTGTTCTTATTAATAGTTAAAAGTTGACTTTAACTTTTAACTATCTGCAGCCAGCAATGAGTTCTTCCTTGAAGAGATTCAGTAGGAAGCACTGTATGAGATCAAAGCATCCCTGCTCTGAGCCCAGTTCTGGTGTTGACAATTTGTGTGAATTTTAACACATCACTTAGGGCTTCCAACTTGCTATTTGTCCAATAAAGACAGTGAAATCTTTCAGAGAAAGAGTGAAGACCAAAAGAAGAGGTATGTAAATGTAAGACTGGACACTATAAAACTCTTAGAGGAGAACATAGGAAGAACACTCTTTGACATAAATCACAGCAAGATCTTTTTTGGTCCACCTCCTAGAGTAATGGAAATAAAAACAAAAGTAAACAAATGGGACCTAATGAAACTTAAAAGCTTTTGCACAGCAAAGGAAACCATAAACAAGACGAAAAGACAACCCTCAGAATGGGAGAAAATATTTGCAAACGAATCAATGGACAAAGGATTAATCTCCAAAATATATAAACAGCTCATGCAGCTCAATATTAAAGAAACAAACAATCCAATCCAAAAATGGGCAAAAGACTTAAATAAACATTTCTCCAAAGGAGACATACAGATGGCCAAGAAGCACATGAAAAGCTGCTCAACATCACTAATTATTAGATGCAAATCAAAACTACAATGAGGTATCACTTCACACCAGTTAGAATGGGCATCATCAGAAAATCTACCAACAACAAATGCTGGAGAGGGTGTGGAGAAAAGGAAACCCTCTTGCATTGTTGGTGGGAATGTAAATTGATACAGCCACTATGGAGAACAGTATGGAGGTTCCTTAAAAAACTAAAAATAGAATTACCATATGATCCAGCAATCCCACCACTGGGCATATACCCAGAGAAAACCATAATTCAAAAAGACACATGCACCCCAATGTTCATTGCAGCACTATCTACAATAGCCAGGTCATGGGAGCAACCTAAGTGCCCATCGACAGACGAATGGATAAAGAAGATGTGGTACATATATACAGTGGAATATTACTCAGCCATAAAAAGGAACAAAATTGAGTCATTTGTTGAGATGTGGATGGATCTAGAGACTGTCATACAGAGTGGAGTAAGTTAGAGAAAAACAAATATCGTATATTAACGCATGTATGTGGAACCTAGAAAAATGGTACAGATGAACCGGTTTGCAGGGCAAAAGTTGAGACACAGATGTAGAGAACAAACATATGGACACCAAGCGGGGAAAGCCGTGGGGGGGGGGTGGGGATGGTGGTGTGCTGAATTAGGCGACTGGGATTAACATGTATACACTGATGTGTATAAAATTGATGACTAATAAGAACCTGCTTTATAAAAAAATAAATAAAATTAAATTCAAAAATTAAAAAAAAAATAAAAAAGAAGAGGTATGGCTAATACTTAAAAGCCAAGTCACCTCCCTTCAATAAAACAGTCACTACTGAATAATGACTTGATGAGAATTTACTCTGAGCTTTTCATTGATTGCTTCTTGCCAGGCTTTGTTCTAAGCACCTTATAAGAATTAACTCCTATAAGTCTCAGAACCACATGATGAGGCATGTGCTATATTCATTCGCATTTTGCATTTGAGCAAACCAAAGCACAGATGGATTAAACCACTTGCCCAGGGGCACAAAGCTAGGAAGTCAGGGTGCTGGGGTTTGAGTTAAGAACAATCCAGAGCTTACATTCTTAACACTGTGCTATGTCGTCCTGGCGCTGCACATGATCTGATTAATACAGGCACCCCAGTGCCATTTTTAACTTTAGTTGATAAGTCCTGGTAATTTTACCTGTTAAATATTTTAAAAATCTATCCCTTGCTCTAAGCTTATTCCCACTGTTTTCAACCAGGTAATTCACTCATCGATCAAAGAAAAACTGTTCACTAATAAGGCTTTATCAGGCATTTGTTAAAGGCTGGGGCTATCATGGTGAATAAGGCACATTCCCTGCCATAATGGTGCTTATTATCTCACAAGAAGATAACATTGAACGCATGTGTATAGAAAAAAAGACTATTAATGACAGTGACCTCCTTTCCTCTTCAGTTACTTTGTATACTCTTTGCCTCTAGATTCTAGGCTGCAGTAATTAAAAGAGCCTCTAGTCTCTAGTCTCCTATGCATATATTTTTTCATAATTCTGTGCCTTTGTTTGGACTGCCTTCTCCACTCGAATCCTTTTTCTTCCTTTATCTCCAGGTTCATACTTACTTTCAAGAGTCACTTCCCCTAGGACCCGTACCCAGATACTAGTTAAGATGGTCTAAAAGCAAACCACACTAGTGTGTGTTCATTCCTCGATCAAGTACTGTTCCTTCTTTATTACTGAATAAAGATGCTGTCTTAGTCTGTTCAGGCTGCTATAAGAAAATAACTTAGACTAGTTGGATTATAAACAACAGAAATTTATTTCTCACAGTTCTGGAGGCTGGAAAGTACAAGATCAAGACACCAGCAGATCCAGTGTCTGATGAGGACCCATCTCCTCGCTCACAGATGGCACCTTTTCGCTGCGTTCTCACAAGGCAGAAGAGAAGAGGAATCTCACTGGGGCTTCTTTTGTAAGTACCCTAATCCCCTTCATGACGGCTCCACCCTTAGACCTCATCAGCTCCTAAAGGCCCCACCTCTTAATACCATCACCTTTGGGGTTAAGATTTCAATGTATGAATTTTAGGGGGAACACAGACATTCTGCCCATAGTAAGTGCCAAGGGCAGTCTCAAATACAGCACTGACATTTAGCATTTATTTATAGAAGTGAACCAGAGAAGTTAACGTGTTCAATCCTCTCTCTCAAGTCTGTACTTCCTCCCACTTGCCTGCCAGAGGAGGATATTTATAGCTACATCCTAGTGAGTATAATCAATATTCTTTCCAACCACCATTCTCAGGCACATACTGACTTCTAGCTTCACCCCAGATTAGGCACCTCAATTCTACAGATCTGAGAAAATTCACAGTCCTGATAATACCCATCATCTGTACATTTGAAGATCAGAAAACAATTTATTCACTTTTAGCAAGCATAGAGGAAAAACAAAGCATTGAGATGATTCTGTAACAATATGACATTCTATTTTTTATCTTGAAAATTGGTTGGGAAGGGTTGAACACATAATATAGTACACAGCAATCATATTTTATCATATTCTAGAACCAGATTTCACATACACTCTGGATGTTTGACAAGCTGATTCTATTAATTCCTCTAAGTTATCAAGACATATTCTCTGTTCAATATGATGGGAAGGCCCAGAAACATTACCCAGCAAAGGTCATGGCTGAAATACAGTTTCTACCAAAAATGGGATAGAGATTATAGGTCAGAAAATAAATTGAAATTACATTTGTAAACTAAGTAACTACCCACCCCAACCCATTTGTCAATTGTGTCCTTTATGGTCACACTCACATTAATGAGAAAATCCACAGTTTTTTAAAGTCTAATTTAGATTTCCAAGGATATTATATTTCCTAAAAGTGTTCATTGTTGTATGCACAATGAAAATTAATGTACTGAGTTTTTAACTTCCATGAGAACAAGTTTAATACTTAAAGTTTAAGGAGAAGGACCATCATTATGCTTTTCTACCTCAATCTGTGGAAAGAGAAATTGAGAATATTTTCCGCAAGTTTTAGAAAAGTCTTAATGGTAAAAGCCGATGAACCAAAAGAATTCTATGGTATTCTTGAAGTTATAATTGTGAGCAATGTATTCCTGGTTTAAGACAGAAGTAGTATCCAACCTTCAAAGTACAATGAGAAGAGAATCATTCCCCAAGAAATCGTTCACCTCAATCCATCTGTATTCTGCTATAAAATGTGGCAGAAGCAAATAAGAGTTTATTTACTGCTGCATAAAACTTTGGCTGAATAGGCAAGGAGAGGAAGTCTGCTTTCGATTTCAACCATCTGGAAATATTACAGCTCGAAGCTCAGATCTTCCAGTTTTCTTGTAGGATAAGTAGTGTGTCTTCTCCTTAACTCAACACTCTGTAGGCCAGAGCAGAGGTCACAGAATGATGCTTGTTATAGGTAAATTTCCCCCACATAACTGTATCATTCCTCAAGAACTTTAAAAAACTTGAGAAGAAAAATGTATTAATAATGGCCTTTTAAAATATGAAATCCCCACACATTTTAAATTAGAAATTATTTGCAAGGTCATCATTGCTCTGTTTTGTAATCCCTTGTAAATGTAGAATGTAGCTCTTTTACATCTATTTACCCTCAAAAATATTTTTTTCCCCTTCAAAATAAATAAGAATCACTTTTTCTCGAAAATATCTGGACTTCTAAAGCATCAACTCTCCCCACTGGACAGTGTCTATCCTCAATCACTACCCAACCGAGTTTCAAACTCTCTTATTTGTCTTGTTTATTTTGGTTTAATTATTTTTTCTCCTATACTCTTAATATCTCCTTCTATCCATATTCTTTTCTCAACACGTTTGAATTTATTTATTTATTTATTTTTGCTTAGAAAATATGAAAATTGTTATAAGATCCCAGAGCTATTCGGGGAAGAGTCTCTTGGAAATAATAAACATAAATACTTGGAAAGTTCCCAGGACAGATGAGGTCCTTTTGCTATTTCCAAGCAATAGGCTGAAATGAAGTCAGGTTTCTTAATTTCTCCCTTTTACTGATCCTCAATCTATTGTGACCTTGGAGGAAAAAGGCATATATTTAAATCTTCGTGCCATTTTAATCTTAAATTAACACAAAATTTTGCATTGAGAGTTGAGAAATGAACTTTACTCGAGATAATGGACAGAGCTCAGGCAATAACAATTTAAAAATAAATAGTAGCAAAAATGTTCAAGGTAAGATAATCATGTAAGTTACAACTCACCACAGTTAATTCAAAGAGGCAAATCTAATTCATATTGTCTTTACTTGTGATTAGGGGCAATATTACTTAAAATAAGAGGACTTTCATACAGTGCTTAACAATTCTATTATTTGATGATTTGAGGTTTTCGTGATATTTGCTGTTCAGGGACATGATCTTTTAAAAAAAGTTTGCAGCTCTCACTCTTCCTCAGTAAAATAATTAGAAATGTGGCTTTCATGATGACAGATATAATACACTCTCAGTTTGTTTCTATTGGGCACTTCTCTTTTATTTTTCAGTATGTTGATTACATTGAATCCTGGACACCGTTTGTAGACCCTTAAAAGTTGAATGGAGTAGAAAATAGGCACCTGTGACAATAGCCCCAGGTGGGTGTCAAAGTGCTTAAATGACAGCAGCAGAGAGTGTGGTTCATTGGCAGGACCTTTAAAGAAGCTGTGTTCACTTGGATCTGGTTGTGCTTTTCTTGGAGTGGACCATTGGCTCTTATTTCCCTATTGAGAGAGGAAAAATCTAGAAAGAAGGCAGAGAAACTGTAGGATGTTTTTAGTTGACATCAAGAAGTACATATTCCAAAATAAAATAGAGAAATGCATCTGGTTTTTAAAATAAAAAATAAAAGAAAATCCTTTAAAGGACATAGAAGTAAGGCAGTCCTCTGCAGAGAATCATAGTACAAAAATCAGGACTGTGCAAATTAAACACTTAGTCATGTAAAATTTGCCATGTTTTTCTATTTTGAAGTTTCACTCCAAAGCATGAATAGACACAGAACAGAAATACAAGCTGGTCCCAAAGGTGATAGAAGCTGTCAAAATAAGTGGGGGAAAAAAATAGGAGCTAAGAAAACAACATGTATCTAGCGTAGTATGAGAAGAGCAAAAAGGCATGAGATACCCACATCCTTCACATGAGAACTGGATTAGAAAAATTAAAAAATATTTCAAGCACCCTGAGGAATAAGGACCTGCAAAATAATGGAGAAGGAAAGGAAATTGGGAGAACAAACAGAAGGGCAACAACTGATCTGTGCAGTCCTTCGGATGAAGTCCAGATGAGGAGAACTGAGGTACCCCAGCTGACAGGCATCACCAACTACCAGAGATGTGAATGAAGTCATCTTGGGCCTCCCGGCCCAATCAATCCAGCTGCTATTTGGTTACAACTGCCTGAAAGAGTCCAGGCAAAACCGATAGAACCACGTTGCAAACCACAGAATTGTGGGGAAAAACAATTGTTGTTCAAAAAATAAGATCCACCCTTTTGAAGCCTGCACACCCTCAACAAAGGAGAGGCAACATTTTTGATTTGAACCATGTTATCCCATGCATAATAAGAACACTGCTTTTTAAAAAAATTATTATTGTTTTGAATCTGTAGTCAGTACTTTTGACGAAAACATCTATAAATTCCAAATAAGATAATTTGTCACCAAAAGACATTAATTTTGCATTCATCCAGAAAGCAAAGTGGATTGAATATCAGGAGTATACTAAGTTTCTTTTACAACAATTGCTTAAGCTCTGGAAATTCCAAAGACTCTGATTTGGTAAGTAATTTCCAAACCAGGGCATAAAGGAATGTGTTTCTCCATGAATCCTGGTCAAATTTCTGAGTTTCTTAATGGAACTATCTCCAGGTTATTAAAAGAACTAGTGTTATGAAATAATGAACAAATGCTTCCATGACAAATGCTGGGGAGATGGGAATATGTTATAGCGTAAGATACCAGTTAGCCATACTTCCTTAGACGTATACAAATCAAGTATATTCGAGGGATACATAAGTATGGGTTTCTTGCTATTCATTTAAATTGTTGAGTCCTTTAAGTCAGCTTGAAGAATCATTATTTTCTTTGTGAAATGGAAATTATGGTTCTCATATTACACAAGACTTTTGCCATGACAACATAATGGTCACAGAAAGAAACAAATCAAATCTCAAGCTACTATAAAAATATTTAACCTAGTATTGCAGAACCCTGACAACTACAATGGACAACAACAGCTGAAATGGTAGTGGGGGAAGGGAGGATTTTCAAGATCAAAACTGGCCCCCAAAAACACAAACCAAGGTTTTTCACTGAATGACCATTAATAATCAGTTAGTTTTACGAGTTCAAATATAAAGTATACCATTTTACCCTTTCCTCCACTGTTCTATTTTTTTCATCTTTAACGTCCCTGCATCTTTTCCAGCAGCTCCTTCAGTACATTTAGTAGAATCCCTCTTTCTGTGTGTTGGTCACTGTAATGCCAGGTATGTAAAAGTAGGCCTTAAACAAACAAAAACAAACAAGCCCTCTATTCATTATTTTTTTCAAAATTACTCTGGACAAGCCCTACCTGAAGCATTGCAGTAAACAACTTTGATTCGAAAAAGAGTAAAATCACTCACAGTGATCAATAGAAACCCTTGGATGCTGAACTTTTTATCTAATATTGGACCAACTATGCAATTTGGCACCAGTAAACAGGACTTGTATTACCGACTTCCTTTAACAGAGTTGGCTATAAACTCTTCTCTAGCTGTTGCTGCCATCGAGGATTTGTCTGCATATTTGAGGAAGAGAGCCAGGAAAAACAGTTGTCTTTGCCCAAGAACATAAGTCTATCCAGTAGTGGAATAAGCCAAGGATATCTAAGTGAGCTTTGGGTTTTACACTCAGCTTAAAAGTGATCCTTCCCTTGATCTTCTCAATGCATTTTCTTAAAGGTATTGAAAGCTGAACGTCTCTGAAGAAAGGTTTCTGCAAACAAAGCCAAGAGCACTCAAACCTCAAACCCATGTAAATAGGATCAAGCGTTTGCACTAAACCTCTTGTTCACTAGTAGCCAGTCAGCTAACTCAACTCTCCCACACACCCCAGCATGTTCTTTGAATAATAATTATATCTCCGGAGGGTTAAATAAGTGACCAGAAATCACATAGCTAGTGACTGGACTAGCAGAGTGAGAATTAGAATCGATCCCCAAACCCAAGCCTGTTCCTCCTGGCCATGCTGTTCCCTGTGTGCAATACATTATTTCTAGTCTTTACAACAAATTTAAAGAAGCATGAGACAAATAACTACCCTGAAGGAGCTTCATTCTCATTCAGGAAACAAGATGAAAACACATATTGAGTAAATAATAATAAAACATTAAAGTAGTCCCAAAGGTCACACTGCACACAGAAGTGTCTTTAACATCAAAATTTCCCTGAAAGTTCCAACTGTAGAAAATACTAAATGTGTGTTCTGGAGATGATCAGTTGGAAAGGTTAACCCCTAAATGCTATTTCACTTAGGAAGAGCAAAAAAAGATAAAAGAAATTTGGGATTGGACCAAAGAGAGCCTTGATACATCATCTGGGCTCAATATTTTCTGATCAGGTCATTCTGCTGCCTGGGGAAACACAGACTCTCCTTTGAACACACTCCGTGTATTTTTCATTGTCTGTGTATGGTCAAGGTTTTCCCTGCATTTTAAAGGGATGGTTACTAATTGAATAAATAGATGTTGAATTTTTCAAAGGCTAGGAAAGCATATACTTACTGATAAAAACATATATTTTAATCATGCTTCTGGGAGCTAGTGGCCCCAACTCTTACTTTTTCCCCCAACTGGTGATTCAGATAGAAAAAGTGACCACTTGTGCAAATGAGGTGGCTTAATATTTAGGTTAAAGAGAGATCCTTGGGTCCCTGGGTTATATCCAGAAGCCAACCTTGTGCATAATGTCACCATCTAGAGTAAGTAACTATTTGGTACTGAAGTTCCAAATACACACAACAATTAATATAACATTTTAATTTGAGAGTTATTAAACTAACACAGAAATGGTCATTTCCTTTTTAGAAGCCAATCCTTAAGTTCAGGAACTTCTAGTTTATAAATAGGGCTGCTGGGTCATGTAGTCATCCCTGCTCATGCTGAAGTCCTTCTGTAATAAACTATTTTATCCATGTGTTTATTTCTTCACTTTTTTATACAACCTCAAGAATTTCACATACAATTTAAGTAAGCCACAAATTGCTCTGACGTCGTCAAACTGCCCTCTCAAATTTGTAAAATAAAAATAACATTGAGCATTTGGATGGAGAACAGACATAAGAAGAAGAAGCCTCTTTGTATCCATATTATTTAGAACTTTTTATCTTTCTTTTTTTGTTAAAAATATGTACAATAGTATACTTTTCTGATTAGCAAAGGTCAGAATATGGAAATTAATTTTGTACTACTCATTATTACTTATTTTAGATATATAAATAAAAATTGTTGGGCCCAGCTTACCGAAAGTATCACCAAAAGCTATGCATCTGGCCCACATTGTGTGGACCTTTCATAGAAACACTTTTACTGAATGTTTGATTTGTCTTTATTCTGGCAGTTACCAGTGAAAGATACAATAAGACACAATGTTATTTAACTGGCTTTTGCTTGAACTCTTAAGGTGTTATCAAAATGGTATCTTTCAGGCCTTGACTCTAAGAAAAGCTTTGTTTCTCCTGAAAGCAAATAAGAGTTTATTGAGATTGTGGGCTCCATAACTGATGTTGTTCACATCTTTTCCTTGGTCATTGGAAAATTCAGAATCTTTGCCTTGGTCATTGGAAAATTCAGAATAAGTTGAACGAATATATTTAGTCAGGACCTAACAAAGTATATTTATTTGCAATAATTTAACCCCTGGCTTCATTTGATATTCTACCCTTTTATCCTGAAAAAGTTTTAGTTTTTTTTTTAAACATGACATCTCCTACTGTATGGACTTAATTATGTCTCCTCAAAATTCATATGTTGAAGTCCAACCACCAATGTGATTCTATTTGGAGATGGGGCCTTTAAAGAAGTAATTAAGTTTAAATGAGGTCATAAGGGTGGGGCCCTAATCCCATAGGACTGGTGTCCTTATAAGAAGAGGAAGAGGCACCAGAGACCTCTCTCTTTGTGCACAGAGGAAAGACCAGGTGAGGACACAATGAGAAGGTGGGCCTCTGCAAACCAGGAAAAAATGTCTCACCAGAAACCAACCCTGCCAACACCTTGATCTTGGACTTCAAGCCTCCAGAATTGTGAGAAAATACATTTCTGTTATTCAGTCCACCCAGTCTGTGGTATTCTGTCATGGCAGTTCAAACAAACTAATACACCTACCATAATCTTTTTTTTTGTTGTTTTATTAGCAGTCAAACATTCAAGGTAGGAAAGAAAAATTGTACTATGTAAGCCATGTGTCCATCCCTTCTTTTCTTGTCACCTTAGTGATATTGGTCTATTCTCTATCCTCACAGAGATTAATGTGGGTATGACATACTTCTGGGACATTTACCTGTACCATTCTATCTAATATTTGGAAGTTCTCTCTCCCTTTAACCATATCATCCTCTTTTATCTTTTGTGTGTGTCCAGAACAGGGCAGATCCTAAGGAACTGTGCTTTTTTATTCAAATAATAAAATCTCAGTTCATGTTAACCCATTTTTGTGTCTTGTAAATGCTCTAGTCTTAGGTTTCAATGGCTTTCTCAGCTATCCCTCCCTGGCCTAATGATAGCTGTTCCGTAGCGCCAGGGATGGACTCTGATTTTAGCGCTTTCAGGCTGCTGCTCTCTTATAGAAACAAGATGATATGAGAAGAACATGCACTTGGGGTGACATCTGGCATTTTATAGAGTACCTAAAATCAAACACATCTCGCCACTTCCTTCTGAAACAGTATAAATCCTCCCAAACAATCCGAAGAACAAAAAATTCGTACATACTTTACTGTGAAAACTTTATTACTTATGAATGAATAACTATGACCTTATTATGCCAAGAGAACATTTGTCCCTTCCCTGCCTTTAGTTACATTATGAATTATAAAAATTTCTACATTGACTAATAATACATGACATCCCACCAAAATGCCATCTCTCTAATGAAGAGGCAACTCCACTGACCAAGAGAGATAAGAGGAGATTTATAGTTCCTCTGACCACAATTATTGATATGAACTGAGTCATTTCTACCAAGTAAAGATGGCAGAAAATTGCAAAATTGATTTCCTAACACTGTGCAATCAACTTAGGACATTTATAACATATATTTTGCATCCAAAAGTCGCTTGCTATGTTAAGGGTGCTTGGTTGTTTGATCACCATTTGTCTTCGTTAGTTAGCTGCTATAACAAAATGCTATAGACTGGATGGCTTAAACAATAAGCTTTAATTTTTGGAGGCTAGGAAGTCCAAGATCAAGGTGCCAACAGATTCTGGTGAAAGTCCTCTTCCTGGTTTGCAGATGGCCACCTTCTTGCTGTATCATTGCATGGCAGAAAGAGAGATCATTTCTCTCACGTCTCTTCTTATAAGGGCACTAATCCCATTCTTGAAACCTCTACCCTATTGACCTAATTACCTCCCAAAGGCTCTCCTTTCATATACCATCATATTGGCGATCAGGGCTTTAACATAAGAATTTTGAAGAACACATTTACTCAGTCCCTAGCACCACTGCTTTGAGAACTAATGAGGCAAAAGCACTACTGTAGGAGATGTTTCCTTGAAGTTGAGACAGAGCCATCATATACCCTGAACACTTTCAAATAGCTTTAGTTGTGTTGAAATGTTGGTCTTGCCTTTTTAAAAGAACATCTGAAACTCTCACAAAGTGACCTAAAAGGTCAAACTTTTGATCAGATGATAGGGTGAGAGCTTCTAGTGAGATATGTCCAAGAGTGTACTCAGTAGATGTTATTGTGACCAGGAGGTCTCAGAGAGCTCAGAGCTGTCAATGGTTTCAAAGATTTCAAAGGCCACTCTTCCTACTGCTTTTAATCCTAGACTTTAAAGAGCCACAAAGTTCTCAAAATGAATACATTTTGGAGCTAACCCTTGAGCAGACACTCTCTTTGAGCTTACCAGTTATTCTTGAAAGATGTATGGCAGTTTTAAGAGCTAGAATATTGACTGTCTTTGGCTTTTGAACTTGAATAGGACAAAAATTTTCTATCAGACTATTGAAACAAATATTGCTCTTGACTTAACTCAAGAAAATGAGACCCAAGACCCTCAATTTTTCCTTGCGGCTAAGGTCCATTTCAATCTTACCTCTAGTTATTTTCAGTTTGAGTAGGAAAATCTCTAGGATAAAAAACTATTTTTTTCTGATTCTATAAAATGAATACCCAATATATGTGTAAGTATACAATCATGCATTTGTGTCTGTGTGCATGTGTTTAGGTAGGTATGTGTACGTAGATATACCTATATATCTAAGATGGAAATTTGCATCTACTTGTTCTTAAATTTTTTCCTTTGGAAACTTAATTATTGCTTCTGTCCTTATTTCTCAGATATAATGCTTATACCTTACAGAACTTCAAGGATATGAGTGTTTAGAGGACATTGTCTTCAGCCATGGTTTAATTCCTTGGCACTGACAGTCTCTACTTTACTAAACCTTTGGTTTGGGTATGGTGACCTATATCAACTAAGAGTGGGTGGAGATTAGGAGAGGTGTGTGGAAGTAGGACACAGCTGACATTCATTTTCTTGTCTTTTAAGACCGAGATATATGGATCAGATTTGTGAAAATAATACGTCTAAGAGTGTCCTATTGATAGTGAAATAGCTGGTGATGAAAATGTGTTAATAAAGCATATATTTTAAATTAATTACTTCTAAATGTTTTTGATTGCTTCTTCATCAAGAAAAAGTATCTTTATCATGCAACCCAAACATACATAAATTTGTACTACTGAGGAAATATATATATTATCAGACATATGCAAAAAAAAAATTTAAAAATCATTACATAAAGATAAAATTACATTAATAATTTTATGACATTTAATGATTTCCAAAAACAGTTTGTCTCATTAAAATATTATTAACAATTGCGTTAGCCTGAGTAGTCCTTTCTCCCTTGTAGTAACAATGAGTCTTCATTGGCTTATCATAATAAGTTTATTTCTTACGCACACTAGAATACAGTGTGGGTACGCTTCTGTTGGTGATTTTTTCTCATGTAACTCCAGGCTGAGTCCATCTTGTAAGGCTGCAACATGTGGCTTCCACAATCACTTAATAAAAGGAAAGTAAAATATGATTGCACAAAATATTTTAAGGTCCAGGCACAGAAGTTAGTGCACAACTCTTCAACTTCCATTTCATTAGCCAGAATTCAGTCAAAACACCCTGATCTTACAGCTAATGAAGCTGGGAAATGAAGTCTTTATACACGTCCAGGAAAAGAAAATGATGGAGTAAAAGCCTACCATTGTTTCTGTCATAATCTTTATTTTTGCTATTATTAATGCATTTGATTAATTTAAAGAGGGCAAGACAAATTATAAGGTTAATATTTTATAAAATATTGATTTAACACACTATATTACAGAAATTCAGAGACCTGCTTCTAAAGTTAATTTATTTCAAAACTGGCTATAAGGGCAGTGATTGCTGAAAAAGTTACTTTGTAAAGTTATGTAAATTTGAATGGGAGAAGAGAACTTGAAAAAGGTATTTTTGTGTTTTATGGACCTTACAACTCTTTTGCCTGACAAGGGATTGTATTTAGCTTTCGACTGCCATTCACTGGCAAATTTATGTAGGAAACAGATGAGGTCCTGTGTTTTAATATTCATCCAATTTGATGTTAAAAAATAAAAATTAACTGTTATTCTTGTATACAGTGAATTTCCTAAATTTGCATCTGGATTTTACAATATTTTGGGTTCAGTGTTATTATATCTACTAAATATACTAAGCATATTAGAGTGATTAAGATGGAGGGCTATGAAGTCAGATTTTCTGGGTTTGAATACTGGCCCTGCTGCTTAATACATGCACAGCTTTGAAAATTTATTTCATGTCCTTAAGATTCAATTTTATATGACCCAAATTTATTTGATGATTAAATAAAATAACACACAAACCTGAGTACAATGCCTGACAGATAATGTGTGTCCAATATGTTAGTTTTGTTATAATTATTACTCATATATCTATGACTACTTCTACTGAATAGTTAAGGATATATCATATATATATACATATATACGTGTATAAAAAACTATTTTTTGCAAAATTTATTCTATTTAAAAATGTTTAAATTTCTTGCTTCTTTCTTAGGCCATTCATGCTGAAATCTTCTGGCTAACCTCCATCATGTCCATGTTCCTCTTATGCGACATATATCTAAGGGTAAGAGTATGGATGTCAGAATGTGAGTTTTACTGAAACTCTTAGAAGGGTTTGCTAAGCCCCTGGGACATTTTATTTTTAAGCACTATTGTTAATTTATATATGTATATATTTAATTTTTTACCATAATATTCTACTGTGATTTTTTCAGTGATCCATTGAAAAGGCACTTCTGGGTCTTATTGCAGAATACAAAGAGAAAACACAAGAACAACAACAAAAAATTGTTCTATTTGTATCACGGTCTGCTCCATGACTCAAGGTCAGTTCTGAAGCCAAGAAAGAAAAGTAAGCCAAGGACTGAATTCATATTTGGACTATTGCATTCTGGGTGTGTCATGGAGCTTCACAACTTTTTAGGTTAGATTACTTTCTCTGTCCTCGTTTCCCCATGATCCATGTGTTTTTCAGGAAGAACTTCCAATGGAAAAGGCTCTGGTCCATACCAGCTGCAAGAAATTTGTTTATAATGATCAATTCAAATGAGAAACAGTGACTGAACACCTATCATACAACAGAATCTGTGCTAAGTGGCAGGACACAAAACAAGGAACCAAATGCTGGGTCTGCCTTTCAAAGGCTCAAGCTGCAGTGGAAGAGAGAGGAAAGAAGATGGAAAGGGAGAGAGAGGGAGAGAGAGGGGGAGAGGGAAGGGAAGAGAGGGAGGGTGAGGGAGACGGAGGGAGGGAGTGGGAAGAGGGAAGGGTGAGGGAGAGGGAAGGGTGAGGGAGAGGGAGGGTGGGAAGAAAGGAAGGAGAGACAGGGAAGGAGGGGGACAAGGAGGGATGTCCCATAGGACTTCCACTGAGATAAGCACTATAATAGGAGAACAAAAAATTGCATAGGAGAGGAGGAGATATGAGCCAAATCGCTTAAATAGTTCAAAGAAGGAGTCTTTTCTTGAGTCCACCTATGAACTAAATTCTCTATTTGATTTTGAAACAGTAGAGGAACATCCAGTTTACCATATCATATTCCTTTTATTTTAAAATTAAGTTTTTTTAACTCGTAAAGATGTGAGTTTACAAATTGAGATATTTGCTAAGTTTATAGTATATCTCACTGCTTTCAACAAGCCTCCCTAGTCTCATACACAGTATTAAAAAAACCCAGAACTCTTCTAGTCTCCCCCAGCCCTTGCAACTGAAAGCAAAGGGAGACAGCCTGTAAGGGAGTCTTCCTGGCAGCAAGTGGGGGTTATTTTGGGAAAAGTTCTGGGTTAGGGAAAAGTTCTGCCAATGGCTGCCCAGGCATAGCAGGCAACAGGTCATCAAGATATGCATTTACATTCTCATTTTACAGTTGAGGAAACAGTTACAGAGAGGAACTGCATTGCTCAGGTTCATATGGCTAGAAAGTTCACAACTGAGATTTGAACCATGTCTGCCTGATTTCTAAGCTAGTCCTTATTTCTACTATATTGTTATCATCTCTGGTAGCAGTTTCTTAGACTTCCCTTGTTTTTGATGGCTTTGACGGCTTGGAGGATTATTCGTTAGGTATTTTCTAGAATGTCCATCAACTGGGATTTGTCTGGTGTTTTTCTCTTCATTAGACTTGAGTTATATGTAATTTCTTTTTGAGTAGTGGATTCTTTATAAGTGTGCTGTATATTACCCAAATGTTTGGGATTATTTTCTGCATATGTTATTATTATTAATTTCTAATTTAATTTCATGTGTAAAGAAAGAATGCTATTAACTGTTTTTTTTTTAAGTTTGCGATTCAAACTATGGCCTTTCATGATAGCGTTTTTAAAAATGTTTTTACTGAAGTACAGTCAACTTACAATGTTGTGCTCGTTTCAGGTGTATAGCAAAGTGATTCAATTGTACATATGCCTATATATAATCTAGTCTTTTTCAGATTCTTTTACACATTATTATAAGATATTGAATATAGTTCCCTGTGCTATACAGTAGGTCCTTGTTGTTTATCTATTTTATATATAGTAGTGTGTATCTTTAATCCCCAACTCCTAATTTATCCCTCTCCCCACTTTCTCCTTTGTTAACCATAGTTTGTTTTCTATGTCTGTGAGTCTACTTCTATTTTGCAAATAAGTTTATTTGTGTCATTTTTTAAGATTCCACATGTAAATAATGTCATATGATATTTGTCTTTGATTTACTTCACTTAGTGTGATAATCTCTAGGTCCATCTATGTTGCTGCAAATGGCATTATTTCATTCCTTTTTATGGCTGAGTAATATTCTATTATATATATATACATGGTACTGTTTTTGAAGCACCATTTTTTAGAGCTTGGTGAATATACCACGAGCAAGTCAAAAGAATGTGTATTATGCAGTTATTGAGTTCTTTTGTGGCATAAGTATCAGTTAGGGCCACATTAATGTTGTCCATGTTATCTCCGTCTTTTCTGATTTTTTTTTTGTCCAGTTCTATCAGTTGCTGCAAAAAGTAATAAAATCTCCAGCTATGATTGTAAGATTGCCTATTCTTCCTTTCTTTCTGTCAGTGTTTGCAGCTTTGCTATTAAATACACACATTTATGGTCTCTGATGAACTGGGATCATTATTGTTATGTGATATCTCTATTTTAATCTGGTAAAACTCTTTGCCTTAAAATTTATTTTATCTAATATTAATATAGCCACTCCTGCCTTCTTATGCTTCCTGCCTGCATGATATATTTATTTCCATTTACTTTCTTTATTCATATCTGTGCCTTTTTATGTTAAATGTGTCTCTGATAGAGTAGACAGTATATAGTTGGGCCTGACAGTTTTGTACATGGCGACAATCCTGGCCTTTTAGTTTGAGGAATATTTTGAATTTTTACATGGCAGGATTGTGGACCACAACAAAGGACAGAATTATTAGCTTTTAATGTCAAAATCCATTTTCTAGGTTTTTTCAGTCTTCAGGTTAGAGATTTCATAAACTGGATAAGGTGAATAGGAGGACAACACACAGAGGGATGAAGTTTACATTTTGAGATGCTGTCCAGCTCACTCAGAGTTCAGCAACATTTGCTCCCAGAGCCAATAATGTTTGGAGCAGTTGTATTATCACGTAGAAACTTCCTGGGTTATTTATATCTGCCTTGTACAACCTTGAACAAGTTGCTTTACTTCTCTAACTATAATCTTTATTTTCTGTAAAGAATCTCAACTTTTTTGGATTCTTGAATTCTTAGCTTAAAAATTTCTTCACCAGTGAGACCTATCACTATCACATGATCAGAAGTTTGCCTATGTTCCTTTTTCATAATATTTTCTATCATGGCACTAATCACAATTTGTAATTTTTATTTATTGATGTGTTGAACTTTTTCAATGTCTTACTCTTCCAATAGTCTGTAATATACATGAGAACATGTTTTTTTTTTTATTTTTGCGGTACGCGGGCCTCTCACTGTTGTGGCCTCTCCCGTTGCGGAGCACAGGCTCCAGACGCACAGGCTTAGCAGCCATGGCTCACGGGCCCAGCCGCTCCGCGGCATGTGGGATCTTCCCGGACCGGGGCACAAACCCGTGTCCCCTGCATCGGCAGGCGGACTCTCAACCACTGCGCCACCAGGGAAGCCCATCATCTTTAATGAATATTTTCATCTACAAATATCTAGTCTCTACTCCAATACTCTGACATCATAATAATTGTTATCATTTGTTGTGTATTTCTGTGTGCCAGACATTTCTCTAATTATTTCTATGTAATTTTCACAGCAACCCTATGAGGCAGATGTAATAATTTTTATGCTTATTTTACAGGTGAGGGAAACAACGTAAGATCCAAAATGTTCAGTAACTTGCCTCAGGATAAAAGCTAGAATAAGGTACAGAATTTGGCTCAATACTATTTTCTTAACTAATCCTTAGAAATAGTCTATACTCGGAAACATAGAGAATGGACTCGAGGACACGGGTGGGGGAAGGGTAAACTGGGACGAAGGGAGAGAGTAACATTGACATATATACACTACCAAATGTAAAATAGATAGCTAGTGGGGAGCAACTGCATAGCACAGGGAGATCAGCTCGGTGCTTTGCGACCACCTAGAGGGGTGGGATAGGGAGGATGGGAGGGAGACTCAAGAGGGAGGGGATATGGGGATATATGTATACGTATAGCTGATTCAGTTTGTTATACAGCAGAAACTAACACAACATTGTAAAGCAATTATACTCCAATAAAGATGTTAAAAAAAAATAGTCTATCTTGATTCATAGGAACGAGGTAAGTGCTCAGAGAGTATTTTTAAATGGAAGCTTAAAAGCTAACCGTTTGAGTTTTGTGCTAAATAATTTACACAGAATCATCCCGTTTAATTCTCTCAACAATGTTATGGCACAGAAGCTGTTGTAATACTATCTGATGACTAGGGATCAAGTGACTGGACATAAGTCACACAACTAATTGTTTAAAAGTTAAAATTTTTTTTATATAAATTTATTTTATTTACTTATTTATTTGGCTGCGTTGGGTCTTCGTTTCTGTGCGAGGGCTTTCTCTAGTTGCAGCGAGCGGGAGCCACTCTTCATCTCAGTGTGCAGGCCTCTCACCGTCGTGGCCTCTCCTGTTGCGGAGCACAGGCTCCAGATGCGCAGGCTCAGCAGTTGTGGCTCACGGGCCCAGCTGCTCGGCGGCATGTGGGATCCTCCCAGATCAGGGCTCGAACCCATGTCCCCTGCATCGGCAGGCAGATTCTCAACCACTGCACCACCAGGGAAGCCCTAAAGGTTAAAACTTAAGTGCGTATCTTCTCCATTAATCTTCCTTCTACAATTTTTGAGAGGATAAAATACAGGAGGATTGTGAAGTTTCTTTGTAAATTGCAGAACGACTTCTGGGAGAGAATTCGAATAGAATAGAGTCATGGACAGTCTGTGGTAGGGAGGAAACATCACCTAAGCTCTTCCCATCTCTTAATATCACATTCTTTGAAATGAGAGCTTGCAACTCCTCCCGCTAAGAGTGGGAGTCTATGTAACCACCCCTCTATTCTGCTCTCGCCTTTATGACTTGCTTGGCCAATGTGACAATAAACAGTGTGACACCACCAAAGGCTGGAAAATCACTTATTTATTGGGGCTTTTCTGCCTGGTGCTTTTAGGAATACTACAACCATCGCCATGTGAATAAGTCTGGCCGAGGCTGTGTGATAATGGAAGACATGTGGCCTGTCACCGTGCTGTCACTGATCCAAGCACCAGACCTGTGAGTAATGCCATCCCGACCACCTGGTCCCAGCTGAGGTGCTCCATGAGCCCAGATTAGAACTGCCCAGCCAACTCACAGAATTATCAGAAACCATAAATGTTGTTGTTTAAGACAGAGTGTTTTGGGGTGACTGTTACATAGCAAGGATCAACGGACACAATTCCCACCTATAATATCCTCTTTTGTCTGCACCACCAGATAAATGTTCCACGTGGTAGTTGTGGTGAAGGAAGAGAAGTTGTAGTGAAGATAAAGTAAGCAGTGGGGATCAAGGTGCCCCATACTACGTAATAATCATACTATATAATTTACTTGTATTTAGAGAGAGGGAACTATGAAATCTACAGTGGCTAAACGTGCTAGGCTTAACTGCAAATAATCATGCTGTAGATGAAATGCTTGGGGTGATTATATTTTATTGAAAAGAATATTACAGAGGATCTTTTTTTCTGTTTTTATTTATCATCTTCATTGGAGTATAATTGCTTTACAATGGTGTGTTAGTTTCTGCTGTATAAGTGAATCAGCTATTGTATACATATATCCCCATATCCCCTCCCTCTTGAGTCTCCCTCCCACCCTCCCTATCCCACTCCTCTAGGTGGTCACAAAGCACGGAGCTGATCCTTTTTTTTTTTCTATTATCCAAACACACTAGCTGGCTCATTTTTTAAGACATCTTGGAAAGGACATGAATTAATTTTCATGCTAAATTTGTTCTGCAATGTTGGTCTCATCTGAGGAATAGATGTTAAGAAATACTTCTGCAGTGTTTCCTCCATATCATTTTGTCTAATCCTCTTTTAAACAGAAGGCCTCTCATATAAATGCAAATCTTTGTTGTTACTTAAAACTGTAGATAGAATTTATTTAATAAATGGTAAACATTGCCAAGATGATGGTAGTGAGCTCACAAATCCAAACATACAGTTGACTGTCGTCGATCAGAGATAAATTGGATATTTTTATCATAAAACCAACAGAAGTCCACTTAAAATATACATACTTAACGAGTTATAGAGTTTATGTTTGTCATTGTATGGGGGAACTCATTCAAATACCAAATGCCAGTTCTTTCTCCTTGGGCAACTAGGTCTAGTCTTTTATCTTTGGCCAGATAGCATATGCCATGCACGTGGAACAAACACACCAGAATGTAAAGAATTCTGCTTGATTCTCAGTACTATAATTTACAAGCCATGTTGTGGAGGACAGACTACTTAATAGCTTTGCAAATAAATTTTCTTATCTTTAAAATAGCTAATATTTATTGAATATTTTCTATGTGCGAGACACTGGACAATATGCTTTATATGGGATATCTCATTAATTCTCACAGAAACACCATAAAGTAGACTTTTCATTATTTTCATTTTACCTAAAAGGAAATTGAGGTTTGGAGAGTTTACGTATCTTGTCTAAAATGATAAAGCCTGTGATTTGTAGAGCCAGGATTCTAGGCGGTTCTGACTGCAGAGCCCAAGAGTGTGATTACTCTCCCATAATCCTTCTCTCTCCACCTACCTCCATTTCCCTTCTCTGGGGAATTTTCTACCGTTTCAATATCAAAAGATTATAATAAGGATAAAAAAGTGAGAATGCATATGCAAGAGTTTATGTACTTGAAAGCACTATACATATTAGTATTCATTCAACAAATAATGATAAGCAGCTACCATGCAAGTTACAATTGCCAGACTTTATTTCAACCAACACAGTGTATGGATACAGACAGTTACTCCTGTGCTAAAAGTCAGAATTGTCCTCCATGACACCAGTGTCAAAAAGTTAGCAATGTATCCAAAATATTTTCATTGCGTTTAATAACTCTGTCGATCATCTGTGAACATATAAAAATATTTTTGAATTAATATGTATATCTTCATTCCCTACCTCTAGGGTAACAAGTTCCATATGTTTATTCTTAACTCGGTTGTCCTTTTGTTTGTGGCTTAAAGTCTTTCTCAGATTTCAAAGAATGTTTCTAGCATTCTGATCTACGAATGAGTTTATATTCAGTTTATTTAAATCCTTCATGATTGCATAGACTTCAGTTATATCTTTCTAAGTCTTTGTTTTCCCGTCTTCACAATTTAAAGAGTCATAATATTTTTGAAACTCTTTTTAGAAAGATTAGGTGTTGTCTGTGTAATGCCAAACAGCTGGCTGAAAATGGAATAAAGAAAGGAAACATCAGGATGTGTTCACATATCCAGCTGTTTGGCATTAGGTAACTGTGTTTCTAGTTCTCATCCATATATTCAGAGGCAGAGAATATGTGACCATCTCCTTCTGTCTCTAAAGGTTACTGAGTGGTGCAAGAGGACAATAGGGTTTAGAAATGATAAATCGGGATGTCAGGGTATCAACACATCCAAAGAGGTGATTGGATTCAATTTCTGTTCTCTGCCTTTGAAACAATAAGATGATTTTCCTCTAGTGACTTGCAGTGGCAGAAAACTGAAAGTGAGTTTCCAAAAAGGAAGCCTCCAAGGGTGTTTAGTAACCAGACGGGGGCTTTGTTGCTGTTGTGGTAGGTTTCAAGGTTAGGACATCCTGTGGTTTGCTAGGGATTAGAGAAAGTGGCCAGGAAGAAATATTAAGGAAGTGTTCTTGAAAACCCTTTTCTCAAATGAGGCCTAGTTGTCTAACTTATATATAGTCACACTACTTTTGTCGTGTACTGCACAAGACATCTTACAAGATAAATTAGCTACAATATTTGGATAATGGAAGAAAAAGGCCATTATAATATTACATGCAATGAGCAAAGTACTGCGGTTTCTAATTAAGTGCTCAAGTCTGTTGTACAATGAACTATTTGTTGAACTTTTAAAATATAATTTGGAATCTTTGAATAAATGACTTACAGCCATGCAATAAAAACAGAGACATTTATGCTGGAACACATGGATTGCATTATCTGTTCTGGGGCTTGCTTGCTCTTCCACTGACTGGGCCTGACTGCCTGGTATAGCAAGGAAGCAAGGAGCCAGGTGGCTTGGCAGGAAGGAAGGACCCTGCTCTACCTTAGCTGGCAGTAAGCCAAAGGCCATTCTGAAAGGAATACTTAATTCAGATTAGCTATTGTCTGGGAGAGGGTGCCTTCTGATATGGAAATGTTAGTGACATCAAGGACAAAGTAATTTCAGTAGGGCCCAGGGAACTAGGTAATATTTTAAGGATTCCTTGGGTCATGTTGTTCAACTACCCACTTCCTGAAATTCACCTTCAGGGAGAAATTGAAAACCTTCCTTGTACATGGATATATAAATGAAGTACAAGAGAGCACATGCTAGCACGTTCATGCATATATTTTGATCCCCTTAACAGTCTTAAGTAATTTGAAGTTCCCCTTTACTTGGATGTCATGGCCAGAAACCACCTCTCAGTTCTCAGAAAAAAAAATACCTTAAAGATCCACAGAGGAGGCTCTAGAGGCTTCTTGGACATCAAACCTCTCTTACAAAACACTTTCGATGAGTCAAGTGTAAACAAATCAGATTCATAGAGGCCAAATTTTTCTTGACAAAATGAGCTTAGTAACAAGGGGATGGGGGTTGGGAGGAAGAAAGAAGAGGTGGGAGGACGGGGTCTTGGGAAACATGTGCTGAGTTTCACTGATCACAAAGTATTATATAAAGATTTCTTTTTTTTTTTTTTTTTTGCGCCATACAAAGATTTCTTGGTACATAAACACAACCAGAGCTGGATTCGCTCAACACTGCTATTGTTCCAGAACGAAATCTGGTGATAATATTTGGTTCAGTTACTATTTAGTGTTTGTGGTATTTGTCCAAAGTGACCAATACACAACCCCCCCATGTCACAGTTCTGCACAGTAATTGATACTACAAGTATCATTGGGAGCCTTTTTTTTTCTTTTTAAGAATTAAAACACTTTTTAGCTTAGGAAATGTGAATATAATCACATCTAGATTTCAGGAAGTACAAGTACGGATTTCAGAAAAGACTTCCCGTATAAAGGTTATTTAAAATGAGTTTTAAAAGATATGAAGGATTTAGCCATTCATAAAAATATGGTCATTTCAATAAGGTAAAAAAAATGCTTCAAAGTACAATAAAACTGAATTGTATATTCAGGAAACTACAAATAGTCTAGATTCCTAGAATGTCAAATTTGAGAGGAGATAGAAGGTGATGAGATTGGAAAGGAAAGCAGGGCTATGATCATGGCCATATACTGAGGGTGATGATTGACCTTAGAAAGATTGTAATGAGGGATAGGAGTGGTTCTATTAAACAACATGTTGGCTGCAGTGAGGAAAATGGATTCGATGGAGCTAAAACTGTAATCAGGGTAAAAGACTGTAAAAGATTTGAGTGATGTAGTATTCTAGGAAAGAGCTGAGATGGGATGACAAGATGGGGAGATTAAATAAGACAATCCCTTTCTCAAGTTACAATACTTGGAGCATGGAGAAATAGCACAGAACTTTCCCATAAGCACAGACTCTGGAACACAGGGTTTGGATTAGAAGTGTGGGTTTAAATTCCACCATCATCGCTTACCAGCTGTGTGACCTTAGATAACTCATTTAGTTTCCCCATCTGTCAAATGGGGATGAAATATATCTTACTCATAGGGTTGTTATATGAAGATTAATTAAGTCAATATATAAAGCTCTTAAAAGAGTGTCTGGCAAAGAGTAAGCATTGTATTATTAGTGCTACATACAAGTATCATGCCAAGTTCTTCATGTATATTTTCTAAGTTAACCTTTAAAATAACCTCATGAGAAGGGCACTGACATCCTTATTTTTCAGATGACAATACTGCAGCTTCGAGAGTTTGCATAACTTTTCCATAGTTACAGAGTTAGTAAGTAATAAAGATAGAGTATAAGCCTAGAGCCCCATGTTCTTAACATTTTGTTTTGACTTTGGTGAAAATTCAGGCTTCCTTGTCTCTAATAGGAAGAAACTTGGGAACAGTGTAGTGTGTATTATCCTACTCGTGTCAAGGACAGGCTGCATGTAGCACTACTCTTCATGGAGATGCCTTGCAATAGCAGAACATAGAGAAGTTAAAATTTAGGGCACCTGATTTAAATATCAGCTCCTCAATTTATGATTATTACTTGGAGAAATGTCTTCATCTGGGTGTGGTTGAAGATGGAAGATAATCAAGTTGGACAAAGCTCTTTGTGAATGATAACATGTCAGATAAACCTTAATCATTATTGTCCCCTTAAAATGAGTGAAATAATAGTTAATCATGATCATGACTCCCTTTTTCTCAACCACCAAAGTAAGCCATAAACGAAAACCATCCCTCTCCAATGTCATTGATTCTACATGTTCAGAAAGAATGTCTTCCATCACTTTGCACTGTACAAAAATTTGAAAAGGTAGGGCTTCCCTGGTGGCGCAGTGGTTGAGAGTCTGCCTGCAGATGCAGGGGACACGGGTTCGTGCCCCGGTCTGGGAAGATCCCACATGCCGCGGAGCGGCTGGGCCTGTGAGCCATGGCCGCTGAGCCTGCGCGTCCGGAGCCTGTGCTCCGCAGCGGGAGAGGCCACAACAGTGAGAGGCCCGCGTACCGCAAAAAAAAAAAAAATTGAAAAGGTAATTGTGTTGCATCTTACCTCCTTCCAGCCAGCACAACTTTAGTATGACTCAAACGTTATTCTATATCATTTATGGTACAAATTAAAGCTCCTTCAAGACAGGAGGAGACAGCAATTAGACCATCAGAGAGCAGCTCCAAGTTTCCTAAAATAAGACCTTTGGTTCCTTAGAAGATCCTTGAGCATATTTCCAAGGGTCCGTGAGGATTTTTCATTTGGCAGTTTCATATCAGTGGCAATCTAAAACATGTGCATAAGCATATTTTTTGACCATCTGATGGCAACCTCACAACTAATAATTGTCACCATATTCAAAGACTTTTTTTTTTTCTCAGTTTTTGGCTGCGTGGAATGTAGTATCCTAGTTCCCCAACCAGGGATCGAACCTGCGCCCCCTGCATTGGAAGCATGGAGTCTTAACCACTGGACCACCAGGGAAGTCCCTCAAAGACATTAATAGTGTTTTTGTTTTGAGTTTGTTATACTCCGCTAGTTCTACTTTACCGTGGGCTAAAGTGGAAAAAAAAAAAATGGAGGCAGAATTACTATGTAAATGGTGAATTTCTGCCAAGTGAGGGCCAAATGACATCATGTTATGCTTTTGCAGTAGTTGGAACAGAGAAAAGAGGTGGAAAAAATGACCAGTCTCACAACACACAGATGTATGGGCATGATGGCCGCAAAAGATCTTGAACCCTAGCAGTGAGCACCATGTTCCTTTGTGAGTGGTTTTTAGTTTCAAGTAAGAAACAACATCATCACATTAAGTAAATGTTACTAAATTAAATTTTACTGGGTTGCATCTTTTGTCTGCATATAATTAGTAAATGTGTTTGAATTTTATAACATGATTTATAGGCATAAGAAGTTATATCTAGGTTTAGATTTGCACACATTTTAGCAATTATAAGAAAAATCATTTAAATCAACATCAATATTAAACTGAACTTTTGTTTCTTCTAAGTCTGTCCGTTACTCAACTTTGAGAAAAGTAAAATAATGGAAATGAACACAGGCTTTGGAATCAGATAGAACTGAGTTCAAGACCCAGTTCTTCTATTCCCTGGCTGTGTCGTCTTGGGTGAATTGCTTGACTTTTCCAAGCCTTAACTTCTTTTCTAGAAGGTATTCATTACAATAATCACAAACACATATTCAATTTGTCCTATGTGCAAGAAATGTTTAAAGTACTGAACCTAATTAACTCTTACTGTTAAAACAGTCCTATGTATATTTTCTAAGTTAATTTTTTTTTAAAAGATAATTTTTATTTTATGAGATCAGTCAGGAATAGGTTTTTTTTTTTCTTTTTTGCGGTACGCGGGCCTCTCACTGTTGTGGCCTGTCCCGTTGCGGAGCACAGGCTCCGGACGTGCAGGCCCAGCAGCCATGACTCACGGGCCCAGCTGCCCCGCGGCATGTGGGATCCTCCCAGACCGGGGCACGAACCTGTGTCCCCTGCATCGGCAGGCGTACTCTCAACCACTGCGCCATCAGGGAAGCCCTTCTA